>NC_090997.1:23644772-23947803 GCF_041146395.1 Eulemur rufifrons | reverse complement strand
GCCAGATGTTTATCTTTATTAGTCCTCCTTGAAGTATTTGAATTACTTTGAGTCTCAGTTTTCCTAACTGCCTAGATGGTAGATATAGTTGAGATCTTTGTTTTTTAAACTATTAATCGATTAAAACCTATTTCAAGATGGTATTGAGAAACCATAGATAAACCCCAAAGCTCATTTTTTTTTTTTTTTTTGCTATGCATTTTGTTGGCTACCTCTTTCTGTGGCACAGCTCCTAGGAAGTAGCAAAAGTCATTTTGCCATACTGCCTATTCACATGACCCTGTTAATGTATAACTCTCAGGCCCAAGAAAAATTTATGTGTTTTGTGGCCGAGGGTGCGGTATGGGGAAATAAAAGTTTTAGAGCGCTAGAAAATAATCAAACACACTGCCTATTCCTATTACATTTCACTGACTCCAGTTTTTCACACTTCAACAGAATTGTCTGCATTTCCTTGTGACTTAGAATAGCTGAGACTTTCTCTCCGAGCTGAAAGAATATCTAATTAAAAGCAATGCTCCTAGGTTATTGCCCAAGCTGTAGCTTGCTTCCCTGCCGGCAAAACCTTGGCCTGTGACCTTCAGTTTTCTTACGTTTGGGCTCCAAGCATAAGCAAGCTACTGGATTACTGAGCCTGACAATTTTGACTCAGATGTTCAAGGACAGACAGGCCTAGCACAAGTGATTGGTCCTGTTTTCTGAAACGGTAAACTTGAAGAAAGAAGCAGGTTTGGACTGAGGGGTAGAAATAAAATTTTCCAAGTTGGAGAGGTTAAGTTTGAAATATCTATTGGATATTCTTATGTATGGATTTCATGGAAGATATGGGTTTGGATTTGGGAATTATTAGTACATAGATGTTATTTTTTTATAGTTCTTTTTTTTTATTCTTATTTCAGCATTTTGTGGGGGTACAAATGTTTAGGTTATGTATATTGTCCTTGCCTCCCCAACTCCCGAGTCAGAGCTTCAAACGTGTCCATCCCCTAGACAGTGGGCATCGCACTCATTATGGATGTATATGCCCATCCTCTCCCCCACCCACATCTGCCCGACACCTGATCAATGTTATTCTTAAATGTGCTCTTAGGTGATGATCAGTGAAACCAATTTGATGGTGAGTACATGTGGTGCTTATTTTTCTATTCTTGGGATACTTCACGTAGTAGAATGGGTTCCAACTCTTTCCAGGAAAATACAAGAGGTGCTATATCACCATTGTTTCTTATAGCTGAGTAGTACTCCATTATATACATATACCACATTTTATTAATCCACTCATGTATTGATAGGCACTTGAGTTGTTTCCACATCTTCACAATTGTGAATTGTGCTGCTATAAACATTTGGGTGCAGATATCTTTGTTATAGAATGTCTTTTGTTCTTTTGGGTAGATGCCCAATAATGGGATTGCTGGATCAAATGGTAGGTCTACTTGTATCTGTTTAAGGTATTTCCATATTGTTTTCCACAGAGGTTGCACTAGTTTGCAGTTCCACCAGCAGTGTATGAGTGTTCCTGTCTCTCCACATCCACTCAAACATTTGTTGTTATGGGACTTTTTTTTTTTAATTTCAGCTTATTATGGGGGTACAAAAGTTCAGGTTATGTATATTGCCCATGCCCTGCCTCCATCCCTCCGAGTCAGAGCTTCAAGCGTGTCCATTCCCCAGACAGTGCGCATTGCACTCATTATGTAGGTATACACCCATCCCCTCCCCCCACCCCCCACATCTGTCTGACACCCAATTGGTGTTATTCCTAAATGTGCACTTAGGTGATGATCAGGGAAACCAATTTGCTGGTGAGTACATGTGGTGCTTATTTTTCCATTCTTGGGATACTTCACTTAATAGAATGGGTTCCAACTCTCTCCAGGAGAACAAAAGAGATTCTGTATCACCGTTATTTCTTATATCTGAGTAATACTCCATGGTATACATATACCACATTTTACTAATCCACTCATGTATTGATGGGCATTTGGGTTGTTTCCACATCTTTGCAATTGTGAATTGTGCTGCTGTAAACATTTGGGTGCAGATGTCTTTTTTATAGAGTGACTTTTGTTCTTTTGGGTAGATGCCCAATAATGGGATTGCTGGATCAAATGGTAAGTCTACTTGAATCTGTTTAAGGTATCTCCATATTGCTTTCCACAGGGGTTGCACTAGTTTGCAGTCCCATCAGCAGTGTATGAGTGTTCCTGTCTCTCCACATCCATGCCAACATGTATTGTTATCGGACTTTTTGATAAAGGCCATTCTCACTGGAGTTAAGTGATATCTCATTGTGGTTTTGATTTGCATTTCCCTGATGATTAGAGATGTTGAGCATTTTTTCATATGTTTGTTGGTCATTCTTCTGTCTTCTTTTGAAAAATTTCTGTTCATGTCCTTTGCCCACTTTTTGATAGGGTTGTTTGATTTTTTTCTTGCTGATTTTCCTGAGTTCTAAATAGATTCTAGTTATCAGTCCTTTATCGGATGTGTAGCATGCAAAATTTTTTTCCCATTCTGTAGGGTGTCTATTTACTCTTGTGACTGTTTCTTTGGCTGTGCAGAAGCTTTTTAATTTAATCAGGTCCCATTTATTTATTTTTGTTGTTGCTGTGATTGCCTTTGGGGTCTTCTTCATGAGTTCTTTGCCTAGGCCAATGTCTATAAGAGTCTTTCCCACATTTTCTTCTAGAATTCTAATAGCTTCACTCCTAAGGTTTAAGTCTGTTATCCACTGTGATTTGATTTTTGTGAGAGGTGAAAGGTGTGGGTCCTGTTTCAGTCTTCTACATGTAGCTATCCAGTTTTCCCAGCACCATTTATTGAATAAGGATTCTTTTCCCCAGAGTATGTTTTTGTCTGCTTTGTAAAAGATTAGATGGCTATATGAGGATGGTTTTATATCTGGATTCTCGGTCTGTTCCACTGGTCTGTGTCCCTGTTCTTGTGCCAGTACCAAGCTGTTTTAATAACGACAGCCTTGTAGTATAATTTGAAGTCTGGTAAATGAATATCTCCCATTTTGTTCTTATCACTTAAAATTGCTTTTGCTAAATGGGGTCTTCTCTGGTTCCATACAAAGTGTAAAATTATTTTTTCTGTATCTGTGAAAAATGATGTTGGTAATTTAATAGGGATTGCATTGAATCTGTAAATCACTTTGGGTAGCATAGACATTTTAACAATGTTGATTCTTCCGATCCATGAGCATGGTATGGTTTTCCACCTGTTTACGTGCTCTGTGATTTCCTTCCTCAGTGTTTCATAGTTCTCCCTGTAGAGGTCTGGTTATGTTTTTTTTTTTTTTTTTTTTTTTTTTTTTTTTTTTTTTTGAGACAGAGTCTTGCTTTGTTGCCCAGGCTAGAATGAGTGCCGTGGTGTCAGCCTAGCTCACAGCAACCTCAAACTCCTGGGCTTAAGCGATCCTACTGCCTCAGCCTCCCGAGTAGCTGGGACTACAGGCATGCGCCACCATGCCCAGCTAATTTTTTCTATATATATTTTAGTTGGCCAGATAATTTCTTTCTATTTTTCATAGAGATGGGGTCTCGCTCTTGCTCAGGCTGGTCTCGAACTCCAGACCTCGAGCGATCCACCCACCTCAGCCTCCCAGAGTGCTAGGATTACTAGGCATGAGCCACCGTGCCCGTGCCCTGTAGAGGTCTTTTTCATCCTTAGTTAAATGTATTCCTAGGTACTTTATTTTCTTCGTTGCTATCATGAAGGGTATTGAGTCTTTGATTTGGTTCTCAGTTTGACTGTTATTGGCATATATGAATGCCTTATAGATGTTATTAAATCTGTGAGTCTGGATGGGATGACCCAGGAAGTGAAAGTTGATACAGAGGAGAGGACAATTGAGGACTGAACCTTGGGGTCCTCCAGTGTTAAGAGTTTGGGAAAAGGACTGAACTTCCCTTATAACTTCCCTCAGAAATATAGATGCCTTAAGCAGAGGTGGGTCCAGGGCTCTTGACTTTCAGTTAAGGATACTCATTTTAGGCCAAGAAAAGGCCATTCAGGTAGGCAAGGCCATTCTCTAGTCTCTACTGGAGAAAATAGTAGAAAGGGATTTCTTAGATGTACTCATTTCTCTTTTCCTCCCCTGCACTTTCCTCTACTAAACCACTTCCTTGACCTCACCGTTCTTTTCCTTCTGTTGTTGGTTACTGTTTTTGAGTCTTGGGGACATTTTCTGCTTTTCTGACTGCAGCTTATGTTGTTGTAAGGCTGCAGCATATTTTGGAAGATTGCATGGTTTTAATTGTTTAAAGTTAATGTTAACAAGATTTTAGATCATCTTCATAGTTGGGAACTTGCTGCAGTGTAGAAAAGACAATATATATCCTTGATCTCATTGAAAATATAGCAGGGTGTTTCTCAGTTCCTTTCCTGCTTAGATTATTAAATGGTCTTCCCTTTCCCTTTCCTTTTCAAATATATAGGACCAGGCAGCTTTATTTGCATAACCTCAGGACACTTCCCCTTCTGTGGAAGGCATGACTGTACAGCTCATACCTTACTTTGGCTAATTAGTTGGCAGATCCAAAGCTCTTAAAGGAAATGTTTATTTCCTTTTCCTCTTTGGAATTCTAGAGAATGAATTGAATTAATAAAGTCAAATTTCTTTTGCTAACTGCATGAAAAGGATTTCATTGAATGACACCCATTGAACTTACTGAGTCTTTGCTACCCATTTCTATATCTCCCTTTTTAGGTTCTTAATTAATGGAATCTTATAAAAGATTTCATTTATTATAAATTTGTTATCAAAAGGTTTAAGAATAATTGGTATGCAGGAGCATGCAACATAGGTAGACTATACTGAATAAACAGTGCTAACATAAATAGTGTTTAGTCTGTCAAACAACTTATGAAGCAAAGGTTAACTTGGTAAAGGGATTCATGTGTTCTACTTGGAGAAGAATAAAAATTTCTTTCTTTCTTTCTTTCTTTTTTTTGGAGACATGGTCTCACTTTGTTGCCAGGGCTAGAGTGCCGTGGTGTCAGCCTCGCTCACGGCAACCTCAAACTCCTGGGCTCAGGCGATCCTCCTGCCTCAACCTCTGGAGTACCTGGGACTATAGGCATGTGCCACCATGCCTAGCTAATTTTTCTGTTTTTAGTAGAGATGGGGTCTCACTCTTGCTCAGGCTGACCTCGAACTCCTGAGCTCAAGCGATCCTCCTGCCTCGGCCTCCCAGGGTGCTAGGATTACAGGCGTGAGCCACCATGCCTGGCAAGCATATCTTTCTAACTCATGATTCTTTTTGAGGTCAGTATTTTGACTGCAGCAAAGTCTCTTGCCATTCTTTTTGTTTCTGTCTTGTACTCAGAGTCACCTATTGTCTTTAAAAAAAAAAAAAAAAAAAAACCAAAAAAAACCACACACTTAAATTCTTTCAGCTCCAAGCAAAGGAAACGTAAAGAAAACATTTATATAGCCACTTATACTTTCAAAGTTTGCATGGACAACTGTGGATCAAAGGACTGAAAAGGAAGCCCCTTCAAATATGGTCTTGTTTATTACTTTACTTCCAACTAGAACAATCCTTAAATTGTTCTGGGAATATGGGCATAAATTCCTTTATTTTAAAGACCACAACCATAGCCTCCCTCAGAATTGAGTTTGGAATTTAACAGCCATCTTTGCCTGAGACAACTTTTTTGATCTTGGCTCTAAATCCCATGAATTATAATTTGTGACCATTTCCTATTGTTGTATCCTCTGTGCAGAGGATGAAGCATAGCCCACCCGCCACTGTGTTACTATCAGTCTTTATGAATCAAAGAATGTTAAAGTTTGAGGGGATCTTAGAGCTTATCTGACTCAACAGTTCTCCTGATGCTGGGTTTCCCTCTGGTTCAGTATTTTTGGTGACAAGGTCTCCCATCATTAGATAGCTGTAATTAGGAGCAAGTTAATTGTACTCAATAATCAATAAGCTGTTTCTTTTCTAGGCTCACGGTTCCATCTCTTTGGACCTTTTCTCCTAGGTCGAATTCTTAATTTTTTCAAAATCACCTTTGTTGCAATCCTCTAAATCAGCAGTCCCTAACATTTTTGGCACCAGGGACAAGTTTCATGGAAGACAATTTTTCCACAGACCAGAGTGAGGGGCGGAGGGGGATAGTTTCAGGATGCTTCAAGCACATTATACTTATTGTGTGGTCAAACCTCTCTGCTAATGATAATCTGTATTTGCAGCCGGTCCCCAAGGCTAGCATCACCGCCTCAGCTCCAGCTCTGATCATCAGGCATTAGATTCTCATAAGGAGCGTGCAACCTAGATCCCTAGCATGTGCAGTGTACAGTAGGGTGTGCTCCTATGAGAATCTAATGCTGCCAGTGATCTAACAGGAGGCGGAGCTTATGCAGTGATGCGAGTGATGGGGAGTGGCTGTAAATTCAAATGAAGCTTTGCTTGCCTGCCTGCTGCTCACCTCCTGCTGTGCACCCAGCTTCCTAACAGGCCATGGACTGTACTGGTTGGGGACTGCAGCTCTAAATCACCTCCAAGTGAGTGGTAAGGGTCCATCTGATTTCTCTCAATATTGCCTCTGGTTTTTGTTTTTGTTTTTTAGTTGTGAGATGATAAGTGTGTTCAAAAAATCAATCCAGAAATTGAACATAGCCAAACAAAATTTAGTTTGTGCTTTGGGAGAGGTGAAGTCAGTTCTGGAAATGGCAGTAACGTTCCTGAAACATTATTGCTTTGCAGTAGCACTTTGTAGTAAAGTAGCACTTCATATTTTTCAAATTGTGTTCATATTCATTATCTCATTTAATCTGAACGTTAGGTAGGGACACATATTATTAACTCAATTTGACAAAACTAACTATCAGACAGTAAGTGATTGGCCCAAGTTCATAAAACTAGGTAGAGACAGACATCCCTCATCCTTGCAATCTGTTATCTCCTGTGTTTATCTTACGTTTCTCTATCTCAGATAATGCTTAGGGAAATAGGTGAGAACTTTCAGGGAGAAGAATATAGGTTCCAGTTGGCTGTAGGAATCATTCATCTTCTCAGTGTGACTCATTCCCAGAGAGTAGCTTTATATTTTTGAGGGTCTGCTCACAGCCTGCATTATCTGTATTGGCCACCCAGGGCACCAAAATATTGGCAGGTCCACTCTGATCTAAAACTGGCAAGTTCATGCTGTAGCCTCCATGCATCCTACCTAGTTATTAGTTGTTACAGTAGATAATCCACTCTGATGCCGGGGAACACCACTGGCTTGTCTGCACTGACCTCCACTACATGCAGCTCAGCATTACTAAGATGTCAGATACTGTCTTAGACCATCTGTGCTGCTGTAACAGAATACTTGAGACTGGGTAATTTATAAATAATAGAAATTCATTTTCTCACTCTCTGGAGTCTGGGAAGTTCAAGATCAAGTTGCTAGCAGGTTTGGTGTTTGGTAAAGTGCCATTCCTCACTGATGACACCTTGTTTCTGCATCCTCACGTGCTGGAAGGTGGAAGGGAAAGAGAGCAAGAGAGTGAGGTAGCTCTCTGAAGCCTCTTTTATAATGCCATTAATGCATTTCATCAGGGCATAGCCCCCATGACTCAATCACTTCCCAAAAGGCCCCACGTCTTAATACTATCACACTGGGGATTATATTTCAAGTCATGAATTTTATGTGGGATACAACATTCAAACTGTAGCAGATACCTAAGTTAATTTGATGCTAAAATTTAAATATCCTTGCACATTGGTGGTAGAATGTAAAGTGGTTTAGCTGCTATGGAAAACAATATGGCTGTTCTTCAAAAATTTAAATATAGAGGGCGAGGTATGGTAGTTCATGCCTGTAATCCCAGCATTTTGGGAGGCCAGGGTGGGAAGATTGCTTGAACTCAAAAGCTCGAGACCAGCTGGGGTGAGATAGTGAGACCTCTCATCTCTACAAAAAAAATATTTTAAAAAATTAGCTGGGTGTGGTGGCATAAACCTGTAGTCCCAGCCATTCGGGAGGCTGAGGCAGGAAGATCACTTTAGCTCAGGAGTCTGAGGCTGCAGTGAGCTATTGTGTTATAGCACTCCAGCCTGGACAACAGAGCAAGATCCCATCTCTTAAAAATAAATAGAATTGCCCTGTGAGCCAACAATTCTGCTTCTGGATATAAACCCCAAAGAACTGAAAGCAGGCTGTCAAAGAAATACTGGACACCCATGTTCATAGCAGCTTTATTCACAATAGCCAAAAGATGGAAGCAATCCAAGTATCCATCAGTAGATGAATGGATAAACAAAACATGATATATACATACTATGGAACATTATCAACCTTTAAAAGGAAGGAAATTCTGACCCATGCTGCAATATGTATAAACTTTGAGGACATTCTTCTGAGTGAAATAAGCCAGTTATGGAAAAACAAATACTGTATGATTCCATATATGAGGTATCTAGAGTGGTCAAATTCTTAGAAACAGAAAGTAGAATGGTGGTTGCCAGAGGTTCTGGGGAGAGGAGAAAGGAGATTTGTTTAATGGATATAGAGTTTTAGTTTTGCAAGCTGAAAAGAGTTATAGAGATTGGTTCCATGGCAATATGAATGTACTTAACACTCCTATACACTTAAAAATATTTAAGATGATAAATTTTATTTTATGCGTATTTTACCACAATTAAAAAATTAAATTTAAACAGAGCAACTGCAGGCCGGGAGGCATCAAAATAATAATAAAGGCCCCAAGTAGTAAGAACATGAGAGAAGCTATACACTTAGCAATTTTAAAACAAAACTATCATGAAGTATGAGAGGCACAAGGTAAACTAGAGGTAATTACAAGTAGCAAATGCTAAGAAAAGGATTTAGTTACTAACTGGAGGATGTTTTCTTTTTTTTTTTTTGAGACAGAGTCTCACTCTGTTGCCCGGGCTAGAGTGAGTGCCGTGGCGTCAGTCTAGCTCACAGCAACCTCAAACTCCTGGGCTCAAGCGATCCTACTGCATCAGCCTCCCGAGTAGCTGGGACTACAGGCATGTGCCACCATGCCCGGCTAATTTTTTTTTTGTATATATATATTTTTTAGTTGTCCATATAATTTCTTTCTATTTTTAGTAGAGACGGGGTCTCACTCTTGCTCAGGCTGGTCTTGAACTCCTGACCTCGAGCGATCCACCCGCCTCGGCCTCCTAGAGTGCTAGGATTACAGGCGTGAGCCACCGCGCCCGGCCTGGAGGATGTTTTCTTATATTTCTAGTATGGGCATGACTGTGGATTGAATATCAAATTGCAAGACATATTTCATATGAATGAAATGGCAGTTGGTATCATTACTCTTAAAAAAGAGAATCTACCTAGAATGTAAACTCTTAGTTGAGATTTTAAGGGGTATTGTATAATGCATTTGCCATATGAGTTACAGCATTATACTTTGGAATAAACAATAGTAATCTAAAACAAAATAAACTTAAATATTAATATAAGTGACTATGTTATTTCATGATCAGTTTGTGTTCTTGTGTCAAAAAACTGTTCAGATACTTTATTTAGCGATTTAGCAAACAGATATGTTGGTGTTATTAGGAGCTAGGATTTTCAGTGGGAGAGAAAAGAGATGCAGATATAAAATCAGACATGTTAAGAAATCCCTGTAATCCTAAAATTGAATTGTAAATATCAGTTTGAACTCAATGAATTCATTAAAAGAAAGTACAGATGCTATCTTGACTTATGATGGGGTTATGTCCCAGTAAACCCATCATACTTGTAATACGTTGTTAAGTTGAACCATCATCTGAAGTCAGGGGCAGTTTGTATTTGCTGCCTCTGTCTACTATAGGAAATGTAGAATGAGCCTGGCACATCTTGTCAAACCAGAAAGCTAGGAAGCATCAGAGACTACTGGGGTGCTGTCAGGAGGACCAGTAATAAACTTGGAGAGGCTCCTATTGCCCAATTAAGAATAATGATCACAGTGGATTAATACACATCAATATATTTAAAATCCAGGAATCTATATTTTAAAAACCACCTCATTGAGGACCTTTGAAGAATGCTAAGGAACCAACTTGCTTTTCTGATATTTGGTAAAGGGAAAGATTCAAGCATTATCCTGTCTTTGCTATAAGAAGTATTCCGCATGGTAATTGAATAATTGTTGACAGAAGAAAGAGTGATGAAATTGCGATGTCATCATTTTTTAAAAATTTATTTTTATTTTACTTTTTCATTTTTTTTGAAAGGAAAGGAGAGAGGACCAGTGTCACCATTTTGCAAACCCTAATAAAATAATTAACCCAGAAAATGATCATCAATCACTGCTAACACCCAAAAGAGAGACAATCACACATACGTGCCTCCTGATCAAAGTATACAATTATACTCACGAAGTGTACTTGCTAAAAAAAAAATGGGACCTAAATCAGTTCAAACTGTTAGGTCTAATTACAGACTTACACAAAATACAGGGGACAGAGGAATATGTTAAATGATATGGTGAAGATACAGTTAGCAAAATCAGACTGTCTAGGACAAACACCTCTGTTCTTTTAACAAATAAATTATAGAAAAAAAAAGGAGCGGTAACCTACACATGAAAAGAGACTTAAGAGACCTACCAACCAAATATAATGTGTGTGCCTTGTTTGGATGAACAAACTGAATATATACATAAAAAAAAAAAAGAGTTCTTGAGAAAACTGGGGAAATTTGAACCCTGTATATTTGATGATATTAAGAAATGTATAAATATTTCAGATTGATAATGGCATGTTGATTTTTGTTAAAAATAGTCCTTATCTTTTAGAGATGCATACTAAATATTTAATAATGAAGTAAGATCCCTGAAATTGGCTTTGAAATAATCCAGTGGGATGGGGGAGAAAACGTGGGTACGGATGTAGTCAGAATTGCATGGAGCAGGAGATGGTAATTGTTGAAGATGAATGTTATGTACTTGGCAGTTCTTTATACTTTTCTTTTGCTGTATAAGCTTGGAGTTTTCCATAGTGAAAGGTTTAAAATATTAGAAAACAGAAGCAAACCTTTGTTTGAGGAATTTTACATCCTCAACACTTTGCTTTATCAGGTCCCTCTTCTGGCTTTTGTTTTCCATAGAATAAGCCTAAATTTTTATCAATAACACGTCTAGATTTTAGATATTTGTTATTAAAAGGTTTTTAGAAAGACAGAAGGGGGCAATATTCCCATGGCAATCTTTTGATTTTTTTTATTTCTTTTTTTCTTTTAACAAAGAACTGTTTGCTTATTTGTTGGCTTTTTGCTTATAATATTAAAAAAAAACCCACATTGGCGAATTGTGTATAAAATGTGCATAATATTTAAAACTTAAATAATATAGTATAGATATAGAATTATATAGGCATATTCTTCTCTTTTAATATCTAAAAGCTGGCTTTTCTCCCAAGATTGCCATTTTTGTTTTTTGCACATCTATTTATAAGAGACTAGAATTATTATTGAAACAAAACTGACCCAAAAGGCAACATGCCATCACATTGCTTGACTTTGTCTTGATAAAATTCAAATGATAACCTGGTCTAACAATTTTTCATAGTAAGTAGAATTCTTCCATTCCAGTGTTACTTTATTCCAGCATATGACACTTATATCTTTTCACAGAGCTCATGAAATTTTGATGATGTCTAAAATGCAAGATATTGAGTTGCCTAATCGATTTGAGTTAATCTTTAATATTGACATCACATTCCATTATGTGACTCTGTATTCAGGAGATGGTTTTCCAGTGGTAGATTATTTGCTTTCATTTTGCTGCTCATACTTCTACTTTTCTGTTGCCAAATAGGGAGGCAAAGCAATGATTTACATATTTCTAGCTCTGTTTAAAGCTTAAGACAGTTTGAAACTGTCGTTAGTTAGGATGCTTTAGAATTATATGTAAGTTTTATTATATAATGAGCCCTATTAGAAATAGGCATGGATAATTGAGAACAGAGTATAATTTTTAGCTGCTTTGTCACATGCAATAAAATACCCCATTTACCTTCTTTAAAACTGGGTAGCTGGATGTGGGTAACTTTCAGAAGCAATGGGGTCCTTACAGGACATGTGCTTTCATGCTATTAATTTTCATAACTTGCAGCCACAGAAAAATAATTATTTTTAAGTGGCCAGCATCAGCGTTGAACATGAGCCCATTTTTCTTGGCTCTCAGAATAACCGTTTCTTTTGGACTGTGATAATCAGTTGTGACATATTTTTTTCACACTTTTCCCCTCCTTCTGCATTTCAAGACGGTTAAACATTATTGAGCATAAACCTTTGTCCAGGAGTTCAGAAGGACAAACATTATTCATTCAACTTAAACATATACTTTAAAGTAGAGTTCTGTGCTCATTCAGCCCTTTGGAGTTTTAAACCAGAAGTGTCTGAAAAATCATCAGCCAAGATTCTTGACACCTCCACACCCACCCCTGCTTTTTTGTTTGGTGTTTTCTTGTCTCTGAAACAGAAGATTAGCCATCCATTTAATAAAGTGTGAACTTGACTTAGGCTTGATTTCTTCCACTGATGACAAATTATAAAAATTGTGATTTTTACCAATAAAGAGAAATCCCTTGGATTAAATATCAGGTTGTTGATTTTTTGAGTTGTATAATTGCCTGTATGTAACAGAGTAGTTGCCCCTCCAAAACGATGGCATTTTTCAGACAATTGTCTGCATCCTCCTCGTTTGTGGGGAATTAATAAACTTCTCTTTCCTTCTCCTCAGACCACTTGTTTTTGTTTTTCTGATGCCGCCTCAAGGACAAGTGCCGAGCTGTCAATAAAATGTTCTTCGGAGTAAAAGAATGAGTATGGTTGGAGGGTTTTAGAATTCTGTGGCCCATGCTATGCTTTTAAAAACCTAGATTTTTTTTAATATAAAGATAAACTGTTGGGTCTTAAGGTAGAAGGTGGAATAGGAAGATCAACCAATTGGATGTCACGCATTGTCTGATTCTTTTGGCGGTTTGTTTGTTTTATATTCTTACTGTTTGTCTTATATTCTTAGTTATTCTCACTTGTTCTTTTATTTCCTTAGGCATATATAGCTTTGAGAAAGAGACTATTTTTATATTTTTAGGAACCATATAAGTATTTCATTAATTGATATTTTAAAAGATCTCTTTCATTAACTATGGAATTAGGTAAGTTGAAAAACAAACAGTACTGCCTTCTAAGAAACATACTAAAATTATTTTTCCAAGGTAATTTCTTCACTGTTCTTCTGTCTCTTGTTCTGACTTTAATGATGAGAAGAGTTATGTCACCTTAGAGGGAAGAGACTGTTCTTTGTGTTCTGAACCTTAGCTCCAGGGAATTGTGGGATTTCAATAAATTTTTAATAATGAATCTCTAGTCTACTTTTTCCAAAGAGTTATTGCTTAGCTTTCATGGAGTAAGAGAAAGTTGTAAAGTCAGAAGTCAGAGTGAGAAGGAATAGAAAAGAGGAAAATCATAGGCTCAGCTGTTGTGATGAATAGCCAAGTTAAGTTGTATTTCGTATATCCAAAGATGTCTTTCTTGATGCTCTTTAGTAATGGCCTGGGCCTGGTTTAATTTTGCTGGAACTAAGACTTAACAGAAACCTTTTAGCAAACACAAGCAGTATAATGAAGTGCCTAAGATTGTGCATTCTCGAGCCACACAGTCTAACATGAGTTTAAATTCTGGCTTCAGTGCTTACCAGCTTAGAGTCTTTGGGCAAGTGAGTTACTTGGTTTCTCTGTGGCTCAGATTCCTCAGCTTTAGAATGGGGGTCATAATGTTATTGTGTGGCTTAATCTATTTATAGATTTGCATAAGCAAGAAAATTTAATTATGATATACTGCTTAATTCAGCAGTGAATAATATTAGCATGTAATTAACCATGACATCACTGAATATGGATTCATGCAAAAATTTTGTAAAAAAGCTGTAATCTTTGTCTATCAGAATAGGGACTCAATAGGTAATATCTAAAATTAATGAATCTGTATGTATATTACTTAGAACTATTAAGATAAATGCTACAAGAAATAAAGAGTTGAATGTAGTTGTATTGAGGAAAATGGGAAGAAGAGCCAGGACACCACAGTTTTGGGTGTAATCTTATTTATTGATTAGGGTGCAAAGGGAAACCAAATTTATTCTTTCTCACTTATCATTGAACCCACTTTCTCTTCCTAAGGAAAAATTCAGGACAGGTTCCATAACTTTACTGGTCATTCTTAGATAATGGAAAGTCCTTGGGTCACTTTTTAGCCCAGTCTGATAATAACATAACTCCAGCCTGGCCTTTTGAATTATTGCGACTTTGTATTCAAAGTTAATATTTTTCCCTTCCCTCAGCTTGAGCCAGATTCAGGCTGAAGTGGCAAGGGCTGTGGTTGGCTTCTTCTCTTTTCCTCCCTCGTTTTTTCCTATATTTCCCAGTTGTTGCTTCTGATTGTTCTAGGATTGGCCTAAGGAGAGAGGGGGGTCAGGAGCCAAGGTCCTAGTTTTGCGCAGCCCATGTAGTTGTGATCTGGCATCGGTGCCCCCTGAATGTGCTGTAGTTCCCTTTATGTGGGAAAGTTTTTTTTTTGCTTGTGTATTCCTGCCTTGGGCCTCTGAGCTTCTGATGGTTCACCCCCTGTGTTCAGTCCCTCCTTCCATCCACAAAGGCCTCCCAGGTAGGATCCCTTTGAATAGGAGCTTACACTAGCTCCTCCTCTCTCTTGGAGTCCATATGTGGCCTCCCAAAAGCATGTGCCTTTGCTGCCAGGGGCAGCTCAGTGCCAGGCAGGCCTTTTACTCCAGCCACCGTCTTCACCTTGAAATTCTTTTGGGTGAGAGTCATATTCCAATCATATGTTCCCTAAACTCCAGGGGAGACATGCTTTGCCCTTCAAGAGGTCTTCTTGACCTCTTGGTCTCTTTAAGGTACAGGGTAAACATACCAACTCCTCCTCCAGGAGGAAATGCTCAAGGCATCAGTAGCTTTCTCCAAAACAATCTTTTTTCTTCCTTTCTGGCTTTGTCTGTCTCTCTTAGAGTGGTGATAGGCTCAGCTCATGTTTCTCTAATTGGTGTCACAGTCAATTAACATGGCCTTCATAGATGACCTAGCACAGTGCTTTTCATATATTTGTGGGGAAGGTTTGTTTTTTTAAATTTCCAATCCATTGCAGGTTCACACATGGCCCTTTAATGCATGACTGGTCTTTAGCTCGCATCACAGGTGACTCACCACATGAGTTCAGCAGCACCTGAAATGTTCTGTTCAACAAGGCAAGTCTACTGACCATTTGCATTTCCAAGGCAATGCCAAATTATTCTAAAAATTTCTAAATACTTCCAATTTCTGTAGTTATCTTGTAGCAAACCAGTAAAAACCATTCTCAGACTGGTACCAGTCCATGGGCATATTTTGAGTTGTCCTGTTATAATACTTTCCTTTAGGATTGGAGGAATAGTGGCATTTATTGTATCATTCCTGGCCTTTGGGACATCAACTGAAACCAAAAAAGTTCTGGTTTAATATCCTATGATAATTAGAATAGATCTTCGTTAAGTCCACATTTATTTATTGTTTGCTCTCTGCCATTGATCCTATAAAAATAAAACTTCTGAGATGGACATGGGGGCACGTGCCTGTAGTCCCAGCTATTTGGGAGGCTGAGGTAGGAGGATTGCTTGAGCCCAGGAGTTTTTTTTTTTTAAATTAATTAATTGATTAATTTATTTTTTGAGACAGAGTCTCACTCTGTTGCCTGGGCGAGAGTACCATGGCGTCAGCCTAGCTCACAGCAACCTCAAACTCCTGGGCTCAAGCGATCCTCCTGCCTCAGCCTCCCAAATATTGGTACTACAGGCACGCACCACCATGCCTGGCTAATTTTTTCTATTTTTAGTAGAGACAGGGTCTCCCTCTTGCTCAGGCTGGTCTTGAACTCTTGAGCTCAAGCTATCTTCCTGCCTCTGCCTCCCAGAGTGCTAGGATTGCAGGCATGAGCCACTGTGTTCAGCCAAGCCCAAGAGTTTGTGTCCAGCCTGGGCAACATAGTGAGACCTTGTCTCTAAAATAAATAAATAAATAAATAAAAAATCTTCTACTCTAGAAAGGGGAGAGAGATAATAATCAAATACCTAAATACATGTTATGTTGGGAGGTGATAAGTGGTATGAAGAAAAATGCTTCAAGTAAGGGGGAAGATCATGTTGGGAGTGGGATGGCAAGCTGCAGGTTTACATGGCACAGTCAGGGAACATTCTTTGATAAGGTGACATCTGATCAGAGATCTGTTCAGTGACAGAGCCAAGTCTCTGGGTAAGAGTTTTTTAGGTCAAATGCTCTTAAGCATTATTTGCATCTTAATTTATGGGCATGTTTTACTTTGATAAAAATAAAAAATTTAAAAACGAATGGGGGAAAAAATGAATGAGAAATGAGGACATTGAGAGAGCATTTGTAAATTACTGTTTAAAGAAGTTTGCCTAAGAAGGGACTGAGGAATTTAGGCAGTAAGCGAGGGAGGATATAGGATTCAGAAAGGTCTCTCTTAAGATGGGAGATATTTGAGATGTTTTAGGAAGAAGAAAGGGGGCCTATCTTGGGCCTGGACAGAATGAAGGTGGAGTAATAGTAGAAATAGATACATTTTGGGATAGCTAGAGGTTGTCACATAGGAACAGTGCTGAGGGCCTGGCTGATGTTAGATACTTGTACATTTGTTGAGGGATCAAGCTGCCTTGTTCAGTATTTTTCAAAGCAGGTTTCAGCAGTTTAGGATTAGGAGTTGAAGTGAATGTTTCCAACTGAGCCAAGATGGAGGGTGGAATTGATAGCTCTAGAGAAGTTGGCTGGGATATTGATGCCAAGGAAATGCTTGAAATGGTGCATCATGAGGCCGGATGAGGAAGAACAGGAAATCTTATCAGCAGTAATGGATCTGACCAGGAACAAAGAGGATTGGAGGTCTGGATTAGTTTGAAGAGGAGGGAAAGCTGGGGAGCCAGAAATTGGAGGTCACATTGTTGGATTAGGATGAGAGGTTTCAGAGTGGGCTCAGTTCCAGGTGATGTCATTATCCAGAATGGGGACAAGGGGTGGCTGGCAAAAGAGGAGAGAAGGTGATGATCATTCGAGTTCAGGAGGTTAGGAACCTTTGTGGGTGAGGTGTTGAATTGTTCATCCACGTGAATATGGAAATCTTCCCAGATGATGACACCACTCAAAGAAGTGGAGAAGTAGCAATGAGTCATGTTCCAAAGTCCTCAGTGAATGAGGGGGTGTGGCCAGAGGTCAGACAGTGACAGTTCAGGGAGTGGAAGAGAGTGGCATTGGATGATGGGTCTGGCCTCGGGGAGGGGCAGGATTTTGGTGGGACATGCAGGAGCAGCCTCTGCTGGAGGGATGCAAGGGATAGAAAGCGGGCTCTTAATAAATGCACGTGGAATGATTGAGGTAAGACAAGCAGTGGAGATGGCACTTTCTATGAGGAGGTAGAGCTTGTTGACAATGAAATGAAGGTTCCAAAGGGCACCTAGAAAGAGTTGGCAGGGGAGGGCAGCAGTGGAGGAGGTACAGAGTAGCAGAAGGATGATAATCTTTGAGAAGAGAGTTGCCCACAGGGCTTGAATTTGGGACATTATATGAGTATGGCAGGAACAAGCAGCATAGTGGGTGGGTTCATCAGCAACTCTAGGGGGAATGGTCCTCAGGGGTAGGCAGAGACAGCCCTCTGCCATCCACACTGATAGTCTATAGCCTTTGCTCTTGACCAGGTCATCTGTCCATTAGGCACTCTAGTCTATGCTTATGGCCCATGAGCTCTTAAAGGCCTTTTGGGGTCACTGAGACCTAAACATATATTATTGATTTAAAAGTAAGAATTTTGGAGCATGAATTTTAAAAACAATCTTTAAATGCCTACAAAATGTATCATTTTTTTCAACTTGTTCAGTTGCAGTTCAACTTTTGTATAATTGTGCATAAACGAAATTTAAAATTACACAAAAATTATTTTTAACAAAACTTATTTTTTAAATAATAAAAGCCCTTGCAAACATTGAATAGAAAAATGTATTGAATGTGTCTGATCATACGTCTGATGTGATGTGGATGGAGCCTGTAAAAGAGTGCATAGGACTTTTACAGATGCGAACATCTCAGAACATCTCTAGCTTAAGTTCCAACCTCAGTCAGAAGTTGGGCTGGGTGCAGTCGCTCACACCTATAATCCTAGCACTCTGGGAGGCTGAGGTGGGACTATCCCTTGAGCTCAGGAGTTTGAGACTAGCCTGAACAAAAGTGAGACCTCGTCTCTTTTTAAATAAAAAAAAAAAAAAATTAAAAAAAGGAGTTGTAGAAAAGGTATGTGTTTATGTGCAATTGAAGGTGATATTAATGATAACCAGGCCTCTAATATGACCCTGTTCAGGTGGCTGGGAAGGGGATCCATTATTCTGAGGAGTCTTACCTCTCAAGGGAATTAGTTTTGGCATCTACCTTTGGTGATTTGGAGGCCTAATTTTACTATTTCTTTGAATCTCTTAAATATCACATGATTTGAAAGGATAGGTATTCTTTAGGTTTATGTAGGAAAGAATACAGAATTTGAAGTTTTAAGACCTAGGTTTAAACTGGAAGTCACTTCATCTTTGAGCCATAGTTTCCTGTTATGTACACTGAGAATGATAGCAATATTAACCTCATAAGATTGTTGCAGGAATTAAATGACATATTATTTTTGACAAGGTTTTATGGGCTATAAAATGCACTACAAATGTAGTTATGATTGACAGGGATTTTAGGGAGCATGGTGGTGATTAAGAGGAATGAAAAGAAAGTAAGGTGGTAGATTCATGACTCATCATTGGCTCACGCACCACCGACTTTTATTTATTATCTATCAATCAATCATCTATTTGTTTATCTGATGTGTACCCACAGCCCCCCATTCAAAACAAAAGCTAGGATCTCAGCAGTCACCTTTGTCTATGGATATGGTCTTTCTCTTCCCATTGGCCTGAGTCTTTCTACTCAAGGTAACCATTATTCCGAAACACATTCCATCATTCTCTTGTCTGTTTTTTAACTTAATAAAAAAAAATTACCATGCTTTATGTAATTGTTTGGAACTCACTTTTGTCACTTGTTATTCCATTGCTAATATTCATCCATATAGTTGTAGCTTATTCGTTATGACTTTTGTGTGAATGTACCACAGTTTGTTTATTCACTCTCTTGTAAGTCGGCATTTGTTTCCAGGCCTTTACGGTTTGAGTGCTATTCTAAGTTTTCTTGTATGTGCCTCTTCCTGTGCAGGTGCAAGAGTTTTTCTTGGGTATATTCCTAGCTGGATTGTTGGATCATAGGATATATATGAAAGTTCAACTTTAGGAGATAATGCCAAACTCTTTTTCAGAATACTTGAATCCATTTATACTTTCATCAACCATGTCTTAGTGAGCATGAGGAGCCATATTTTTTCAACACATAGTAATATTAGACTTTAACATTTTTCCAATTAAATAAATACATGTGATATTAATCTCATTGTGGGCTTGGTTTGCTTTGCTCTGATCACCAGTGATGCCAAACATCTTTTCATGTTTGTTAGCCACATGTGTTTCCTCGTCTGCAGAATGTCCACTTCATTTGCCCTTTGTGCCTTTCTCATTGATTTGAACAAGTTCTTTATATATTTTTTGTTAACTGAGCTTTCATTTATATTATCATATTGTTCATTGCTTGGTTATTTTTGATAATCTCTTATTCCCAGCTCCTATTTTTGATACCCTTTTCTCTTTCTTTAAACATATAAAATGTATTTATTTTATATTAACATACCTGAAGTTTTTGTCTGTGGATTTGTGCCTATTGTTCTGTAGTTTCACCAGTGGGGCCTTGTTTCGTGGTAAGCTTTGTGACTTTTTATCATGAGCTATGTTTGATTGAACTTTATCTGTGGTAATTTTTGGGGCTTGGATTGAAGGTACATTCCTCCTGGCAGGATCTTTTATTTTTGCCAGGCTTCTATTAACCCAGGGAAATCTAAAAATATATTCTCAGTTTCAGAGTTTTTCATACTGCACAGGTAATGTGAACTGGGGCCACTAAATACACATGAGATCCAGCTTGTGGTTATAAATATTTTTTCCCTACTTTAGCCACAATCTTGAGACAGGCAAGTGTCCTTGTTATGTCAGGGTATTTTTGTTTTGATTTTCTAGTTCATGCTTTCCCTGGCTTTACTTGCGGGTTTTTCAGTTCCTTGACTTTGTCTTCTGTCCCCTGAGCAAGTGCTTGGCCATCAAGCGAAGCGTTAGGCCAGAGGGGGTCAGCATAACATTTCTGTATTTGTGCTTTTGCTTTTCTGTCTCTCTAGCCTCTGAGGATTTTTCTTACTTTACTGCCTCTTCACTGATGCATTTAAAAATACATTATTGTTATTTTATCCAGCATTTTTAGATACTGTGCAGTAGGAAGGCTTGTAGATATCAAGTTTATAATACATCTGAGAAACCCTTGCCTTGCTTTTGTATGACCCAGAGGTTTCCCAAAATGGGTCCTCTCCAATCAGAGCCACGTGTACCCCAAAGTTCTAACATCCATCCATCCCTAGAGCCACCAAAAGTTAAAAAATCTATATATCATTGTCAAAGTACACCAGCTGTTGTATGCCAAGACATTGCTTTTAGTTCTGATTTCTAGAATAATTTCATTTTCATGTAGGGCTGTTAGCATGTTTGGCCAATTGCTCCTCATCTCTTGGTGTTAAAGCTGATGACCACAGCACCTTCATTTCCCGCAGAGGGTGAATTCCTGTTCACACAGGGTATGGAGAAGTCCTGTAGTGACTCACTTATTTTCAAGTCTGACATTTCAGCGCCTATTTGTCATTTCAGTTAAGTCAAGTCAACTTCCTAACCACTTAATGTTTTGTTATAATTTGGAGTTGAACATAAAACCTCAAATATTCATGTAATATTTTTATGATAAATATCAGATAAATTATGAAATAGAAATTGTGATTGTCAAGTTATTTTATTGTTGATTTATTTCATTCATTGATTTTTATTTATTGTTTTTGGTAATTAACAAATTACCAAAAAAATGTTATAGTCCATGGTACACATTTTTTGGGGGGGAGGGTGAGTTATGGGATAAGAAGAGGATATTTTCTGTTTTTTTTCCTTACATGTGTTATTCAATATGTAATATCTCTAATTCATTAGCTTTTAAATTTAGTTCAGGGTAACTATATAAACAGGCTCTTCATAAGTTAGAAGTTGACACAGTAAAGATATTGGAATTTGGATATCAAAAGAACTTTAGAGATGATGGATTTGTGGACAATTTAGGAACCTCAAAAATCATCCACCCTGGGTTGTCACTTTGAGGAAACAAGGCCCAGAAAAGTGACCTGAGATGCCAAACATTATATATCTAGTAAACTTTCAGAGCTATGATTGTAAATAAGACCTCCTAGTTGAACACACTCTCTTTTATGCTATATCGGTTCCCTGTTTATATGCCATATTTAGCTAGGCATTTAAATTTTTTTATATCTATAAATTTTAAAACTCATTTATGTGTTTTGTAAAATGAACTAACCTAACCCCTCATGTTTAAAATTGATTTAGAAAACACAGACATTTAATTAAAAAAAATACCTAATAATCTTTGGAATTTATGGGAGTATTAAACAGGCAATACAGATTTCTCAAGTTTATTTCTAGAACATGGGTAATCACCATGACCCAAGACAAACTCATCTGTTTATTAGAGCAAAAGAATCAGGAAGTCTGAGATGTAGACGTTTCAGGATACTGGGGAAGTGAAAAATAGCTTTTTCAGAAACAGGAATGCTGCTTTTTATAAACAAATGACTATCATTATTTCCTGTTTTGTAATCCTACTCAAAACTGTTTGGGAACTTCATCAGCTCTCTGTAGCTCTATAACCATAAATGAGACTATAAAAGAAATGAATTACAAAGACTCTGAGGCATTTCACATCAACAACATTTTTATTGATGCTACTTAATAATAATAACAGTAGTGGGCATTTCTGAAGCACTTCTTGTGTGTCAGGCACTGTGCTATGCAGTGAGCATTATTGGCTCATTTAATCCTAACAGGAATCCTAAGACATAGATTTTCTTTATAGATAAGAAAACCAAAGCTCAGAAAGTGTAAGTAGCTTGTCCAAAGTCTTGTAGCTAGTAGGTGGCGAAGCTGGGCTAGGAGACCCATCTCTCTGCCAGACTCCAGGGCCCTGTCTCACCTGAGTTCTTTATTATTTCACCAGTTAGCTTGCTGAAAGCAGTCTCCTTTGTTAGTTTAACGGTGGGTTGCGAGACTATGTTGTGCTGTGTTCCAGAACAAGCTTCACTGCAAGTACAGCAGGCAGTGATTGTGGGAGGAAGTAGGATAAATAGGAAACAACCTAATACTTATTGCAGGAAATTGGTACTTACTGAGTGCATATTTACTATGTGCTAGGTAGTACAGTTGCTTTTGCAAAATTCATTTACTGTTCATTTTTCCATTCCACAGATATTTTCTGAGCACCTGCTGTGGGTTTGTCATCATGCTAGGAACTGGGGATACAGCAGTGAACGAAACAAAGTCCCTGTAGTTCTGAAGTTTAGTTTCCAGTGGGGGAGAGAGATGACAAGCAGATTAACAAGTAAATCTATAACATGTTAGGTGATGATAAGTGCTGTAGGGGAAATTAAAGCAGGTTAAGGGGGACAGAGTGATTGGAGGGAGAGTAAAGTTATATAAGGTTGTTAGGGAAGCACTTTCTTTATAAAGCAGCATTTGAGCAGAAACCTAACTACATATCATGAGGCCCTGTAGGTCCTGGTAAAGGGTTTGCATTTTACCCTGGGTGAAGTGGGAAGCCTCAGGAAGGTTTTGAGCACAAGCATGATATGCTCTGACTTAGTTTTTGAAGACTCAATCCAGCTTCTTTGTGGAGAACAGACTGTTGAGAATGAGGAGAGAAGCCAGGTGACCAGTTGGAAGACATTTTGCAATAATCATTCAGGCAAGAGGTGAATGTGACTTGGAATAAGAACAGCATAGCCCTTATTTATTGAATGCCTACTATGTATTTTGTGTATATGATTTCTAATCATTTCAGTGATCCCGATGAATTTAGCTATCCCTGTGCAGCAGATGATAGGACGAAAGCTCCTGGTAGCTTAGAAATTTGCATCAGGCTACCCAGCTGTGACTGTAGGAGCTCTCTATCAAATTGGCAGTTTTGGCACAGCTCTTTAAAAATGACAGCCATCATTTAAGGTGTTCTCCTGCATGCTAGATGTGGTCTTAAGTGCCTTAAATGTATTACTCTTATCTAGAAACAACTCTGATAAGTAGCTATTATTCTCATTTTTAAATGAGAAATCCAAAGGCCACAAAAGTCGTGACTTACAACAAAGCCACCTAGCCAGTAAATGGCAGAATTGGGAACTAAAGCCCTGTTCATCTGATTTTAAAGCCATTGTTCTTCCTATTATACCTGACACTTCCCAGAATTCCTCCTGTACTCCCTATTCTGACATGAATTTTATCCGTGGGTCCCATACTTAATTATGGGAAGGCAAAGCACTTAAAAATTATAAAACATGTTACCCTTCTTCCCCTTTCTGCCTTTTTTTCCCCTTGGCTTTTATTGCTTTGAGATTTTCCACACCATCCTTTTTGGAGGAAATTGCCTGATAAGTTACTAATTGCTTAAGATGCCTTTGCATATTTTATTATCTCTTCTATAAGTATTTGCATTTTACAAGCCTATCACAGGGAGAGGAACACTGAAGGGTGACTCTCTAATGGGAGCACTTCAGACATTGTGGCACCGGTTTTTGGTGGCAGATCTTCTGACTCCCGTCAGATCACATCAAAGATTGTATTCTCCCTGGAGAATCAGGAAGGCAGGTGAAATAAGGCCATCTGTCTCTGTGACTCAACAGAGCAGTAATGATGAGCTTTTCCTCTAGACTAGGGAAGCAGAGGGGTGGATTGTCACAGTTAAATTAAAAGCCTATGTTCCAGGCCTTATTTCTCTTGAGTAGTATTCTGAATTGGGCCAGGCTGGGTTTCGGTCAGGAAAGCCTGTTTTGACTCCTTGAATCTCTGTCTCTGTGATGGCCAGAAATGGCTCCAGGAAAAATTGTGAAGTGGGCAACATTTATCTCTCTTTACCTCTAGGAGTCTCAGTGTTCCCTTTTCTTGTTTTCAAAACATTTCTGCAGGACGTAGTCTGAATTATAAATGACTAATACAGTAACACTTATTGTTTTTCATCCATGAGAAACTTAATTAGATGAATCTTTCTTACTGGAATTTCACGCAGTGGTGTGCAGGTGATGTGAAGGGAGGTGGAAGTTTTTTTCCGAGTCATCACAATGATACACTTTTTGGTAATATAACTATAATTACTGCTATCTAAGTACTTTATACCTGGTTTTCATTTTATCTTTTTCTCTTGGAATGAAACGCTCTGAAAATGTATTGAGTATTACATTCTGGGAAGGCACCATATTAGAGGATTTACATACATTTTTTCATTTTAATACTAACATCTAGCAAAGTAGGTATGATTATCCATATTTAGAACATGAGCAAGTCAGAAAGGTTAAATAAATCTCTTATATAGTAGTATGGGTAGTTAATTATGGAGCTGTGGTTTTCTACCTTAGCCTGGTAAAAGTGTTGCATACTTTTTCTTCCCATGAAATTGTAAAATGTGAGTTCTAGCAGGTGTTTCTACTTCCCTGAAATGTAGTAAAGGTGAGTCATAAACCTTTTATAAAGTAATGTGGTAGCCAATTGTATTAGGGTTCTTCAGAGAAACAGATCCAATAGGATATATTGGTTATAACACACATACCCCCACACCCACAGAGGGATTTATTTATTTTATGGAATTAGTTCATGCAATTGTGGGGTTGGCAGATCTGAAATCTGTAGACCAGACCAACAGGCTGCAAATTCAGGTAAGAATTGATATTGCAGTATTGAGTCCAAATTCTGTGAGGCATCATGCTGAAAACTCAGACAGGATTTCTATGTTGCAGTATTGAGGAAAATGCCTTCTTTGGGAAAACTTACTCTTTGCTCTAAAGGCCTTCTACTATTATAATTGGATTACCCACTATGGGGGGGGGGTAATCTGCTTTACGTGAAGTCTACTGATTTAAATGTTACTATCTCTAAAAAATTCCTTCACAGCAACATCTAGACTGATGTTTTACCAAAAACTGGGTACCATGGCCTAGCCAAGTTGATACATAAAATTAACCATCGCACCAATAAACAGTGATTTTCACTGAATGGACTTTTGAAGGTACCTGGATTCTTCACCTGACAACTCTCCAGCTGGTTCCTGTGTGCTGGACACAAACACAGGGCCAGTTCAGGAGAAGAATGAAGCATGGCACAAGGGAACAGCTGTTCATGTATTCTAGGTTGTGCTCGCATGTGTGAGTGTGTGTGTGTGTGTGTGTGTGTGTGTGTGTTTCTGATTGAACTTACCATATTGTTTTCTGAACACAGATACGTATTTTAAAGAATTCTTCTTTGTTTTATGTTATTGTTGGAGGAAACTATTAGGCTGAGAAAGCCCCTGTTGAGAAAGGGAGAAGAAAAAAAATCCTTAAGCAATATTTCAGGGTCAGGAGGGCAGCTGGGAGGGGAAGGAAGGTCGGGATTGGAATTCACACAGATCCTAAGTGCACATCATGCATGACTCACTAAGGAGGAGGAGGGTGTGGGGCTGCAAAGCTGGAGCACGGGATGACAACAGGAAGAGAGCCCTGTGGTGGCAGTGTGAAAGAATGAGTGAATTTGCTTTATAAGGGCAGTGGGAACAGTTTACCTATGGCTTGTAGACAATTAGAAGCCGGAAGAAATATGGCTATTGTAATGTTTGTGTTTTTAAGTAGAATAATATCCTGGCTCATAAAATATTACAAGAAATATGTGTAAATGGCATGTCTGTTATATGCTCCAATACCACTCCTGTGTGAAAGGGGACAGTGACTACGATGGTTGATACGCTCTTGCTCTCTGTGCATAAAGGACGGAGTGGCTCAGTAACGCTTTGTTCCCAGTATGCTGCGGTCTCATCGGATCCTTGCATGATGCTGACCAGCTGCAGCTCGTCTCAGGAGCGAGTTTCCAGGGGTCACTCCCTGCAGTGCCCGGGGCTGGGCTGTAATTGGAGGGAAGCGCAGGTTTCTTGCAGGTTGATGTCTAGCCAGCCTTGTACCTTAAATCAGTCTGAGTCATCAGGCACTGGGGTGGCTTATCAGAAAGAGCCTTGACATCACGAGCCCTCCTTGTATGACTTGCCTGGTACCTACTCATTTTCCTACTGCTCTTCTCTGGCTCCCGTTATTACAGTTCCGCCTGACTTCCTACCTTCTTCTCACCTTTGTGGTAAGCTGCCTTAACTTCTTATCCTATCAGCCACAGCCCAGCCTTCCTTTAGGCTTCTCTTTTTCTAGTTTCTAAATATTTCTCAAATCCATCCTCTCCTCTCCAACCCTAATTTCAGTGATTTAGTTCAGGCTCTCATCATTTATTGCAGGACTGTTGCAGTCACCGCCAACTAATCTTGTCTGAGGTTGAGCCCTCTCCAGTCCATTAGTCACCCAGCTATAGCAGCAAACTACTTACAGCCCTTCAGCAACAATCCAGCTCCTACAAGAGGAAGCCTAGGCCCTGGCATTTTATGCAAGACCTGCCATGATGTCCATCTACCACCTGCTTCCCCTGCCTCATCTGTGCCATGTCCGCTTTATGCTTTCTAAGCACCTTGTGCTTTTCCCACTTCTCACTCTGGGATACTGGTTGGATAACTCACAGGTCTCAACATCTTCTCCCCGCTGTCTTTTTGTTGGTTACTTTATTACCTGTTTTGGAATAAGGTGGCAATAAGGAAGCAAGCAAATACATTTCCCTCTTCCCTGGATCTAGAGTAATTCAAAGCAGCCTTAGAATGAAAAATGATGCTAGGGGAAGAGGGAGATGGAAGAGGAGGGAGCTGCCATGGCGATCCTGTTGGGGGGTTCTCTGTGTGTGTGTGTGAGAGAGAAAGAGAGACAGACAGAGACATTCAGGGCATTTTTAGCCTTGTTGTGGCAGAGCTTCCTCTCTGAGTCTCTACTCTCATGGGACCCAGCTGCCGAAGCCAAGCTGCCAAGCCAATGAATTCATTTAACAGATGTTCAGCGGGGGCCCACTCCTAAGAACTGAGATCCTAAAGTAGATAAGGAACAGTCACTGCCCACACAGTGAATTTGAATCTCAGTCTATCTATAAACTCTGGTGGAAGATATATCATTTTCTTGTTTTTTTTCTAACTCAAGTCAGGTCCTGACTCTTAGATCTCCATAATGCTGGGCTTGGCGATCCTTATTTCCTTCCCCTCAGAGTGGTGTTAAGATTCTGGGGCCCTATAAGATGCATGCCAAAGTGTCAGTGAATTGGAGGGAATATTTGTACCTCCAGGTTATGCTGTCATGCCTCCTGTGACTGCCCCACAGGGCCCTTCAGGCTGCTTCTGGGTTATTCTCAGGACACAGGGATCCTTTTAAAGGTTAACCCTGTGATCTGTCCTCCTAGACATACCAGGTGGCCATCTCTGTCTGAGTCCTCTTCTGGGATTTAAGAAGTTCTCTGCTCCAGGACTCACAGATGCTTTCTTTAGCCCAAAGGGGCCTTTTTAAAGGCTGAGAATGTCTTTTTCTCCAGACCTCTGTCCCTTTGTGCAACCCTAGCCTCAACAGACTTAGGCTTGTGGAAAATAAAAGTTAGATATTCTTGCAGGCTGCTTGTGCTTCCTGCCCTGCTACATAGCTTCCCCTAGGGTTAACGCAAGGAAGGGATAGGCCCAGATCACCTTGTGAAAGAGAGATCTATTGCAAAGATAAAACGAAACTTGCAATGGCCCTTAGTGCAGATGTAGGGGCCTTGAGCCACATGGTTGTTCTGGGTGGGTCTCAGGTGTTCTAAGACTGGTATGCGCAGCAGATCTTAGGGAAGACCCAAATATTAGTTAAGGGCATGAAATGAACTTAGCATTTATTCCCCAGAGGGGAGGCTGTGGTTGGTCTGGTTTGCCACCGTACAATACAGTACGAAGCATCCCAGCTGAGCAGAGTTTTCCACCAAGCCAGCTCTGTGTGTCCAGGCACTGATCCCTGATCCAATCAGGGCTTAAGGTAGCAGAATTGTTAAGGTGTGGCTTAAGGTAGCAGAATTGTTTTCACTTCATGCACATGGAATAGCCCTACTTTCCTCAGAAACGGGAAGTGGGAATGCCAGGTACTTAACGTTTTGTAGACTCTGCTTCTGTGCAATTATAAAAGCTTTTGTTTTTAATGAAAAAGTAATTCTTGTGCTTAATTTAAGTAGTAACTATTTGAAGTGAAAGAATCACAATGTAAAAGCTATTATCAAAAGCAGTTTTCTGA
Organism: Eulemur rufifrons; assembly: GCF_041146395.1. Lineage (NCBI taxonomy): Eukaryota > Metazoa > Chordata > Mammalia > Primates > Lemuridae > Eulemur > Eulemur rufifrons. The sequence continues at coordinate 23,919,354 of NC_090997.1, read as the reverse complement.
AGTCTTATAAATGAAGACAGAAAATGAAAATGGAAGCACAAAGAAGGTAGAAAGATATAACCTTGCTTATGTGTTAACAGGGAAAAATTGAATATCTATAATTGCTTTTTTATAGTAATGTGTTTGTCTCAGTTTTTGTTGTCTTTAGCAATGGAGACAACGAATTTAAAAGAAAAAACCCACTGAATTTAAAATTAAAAAAAAGAATAACATATTGGAAAGATACAGGGGCATCCCAAAGAATTGAAGGTTTAACAACCAAACTTGGCAAGGATAAATATGGGAAATTATGGGAACTTCACAGACTTTGTCTTCTGAGAACTGTTATTAAGGTGATCCAGTTCCAGTAACTTCTAGTTTCTGTGTCTCTGTTGTTTCAAGTTTCCTGGAGTGACAGTCATGGCTCAACTGTAGTCATTTATCAACCCCTGATCAAACACGTGTGAATAGGTAACGTCACCTAATAGCTAAAATTTACTAATGCTTCCTGTGTGTTGGGCATTGCTCTACTCGAAGCATTTTTCATGTATTATTTATTCTGCCACTGTGACTCTATGTATTAGATACTATTATGTTTCTTGTTTCTTAGACTAGAAAACCAAAGCCCAGAGAAGCCAAGCAATTTTCCCAAGGTCATATAGCTTTTACCTAACATTCAATCTTTGGTATAACACGCACATATCTTTAACTTTCTGACTAGACAGCATAGATGGCAATTGGGGTTTGGTCTCTGCAAAGGTCCTGTGTTTTATACCTTAGGGCTGCAGTGCCCAACCCCTGGGCCACAGACTGGTCCATGGCCTGTTAGGAACTGGGCCATACGGCAGAAGGTGAGCAGCGCGTGAGCAAGGGAAGCTTCATCTGTATTTGCAGCCCTCCCCATTGCTCCCATCACCACCTGAGCTCTGCCTCCTGTCAGATCAGTGGCGGCATTAGATTCTGCATTATGGTGAATTGTATAATTATTTCATTATATATTACAATGTAGTAATAATAGAAATAAAGTGCACAATAAATGCAATGTGCTTGAATCATCCCCAAACTATCCCCTCCTACCCCGGGTCTGTGGAAAAATTGTCTTCCATGAGACCGGTCCCTGGTGCTAAAAAGTTTGGGGACCGCTGCCTTAGGGCCCACATCTTCCTTTCAAAAGAAGTCATAATGATATCCTGGCTATGAGTACTTGGAGTCATGATACAGGAAGAGGTAGAGAGATGTGTGGAGCAGGTTGACCATAGGTAGGGTAGGAGCAAAGCCCAGCAGGGGGTCAGCGGCAGTTGTGATGGGTGTGTGGGTCTGGCTGGGTGCGTGGGCATCATGAGGCAGCATTTATATGAGTCATACGGTTCTCTTCCATTTCCTGGCCATTTGAAACGTAAATCAGGGTTCTTGCGGGTAGAGCAGAATGAGATCAGCACTTGGACATCGGTAGAAGCGTGGCGTTACCTATTTTTCTTTCGCATTCATTGAACTGAAATAGTTTGATGGGCTTCTTTTTGTTTCGTTCTGTCCCCCCTTCTCCAATTTTCTTCTTATTTTTAAAAATTTCTTCCCCTTTCTATTGATAATCATGATCCCTATCTCCCCCACCTCTGTCTTTCCTTGACGCTGTGAATGCAACAATGTCACACTCATCCCCTAATTTATGCCTGGGCCCCAAACTCCTATGCCTACAGGGGTCAGGTATCGTAAGTGAATAAAGTGGGCCAGGTAAGGACTATGTTAGACTGGAGAGCACAAGTCCTTTATATGGGGAAACCACTAGTAGGCCCAATGTTCCTCGTCTGAATTTTCATGTGGAATTTCCCAATTTTTAAATGTTTGCCATTAATTTATTTTTAAAAATGGTTAGGCCAAGCACAATGCATCTATATGATGGCCGTATCAGCAGTCGACAGTTTTAGGTAGGATACTCTCGGAAGAGTGAGGCGGGAAGGGGGCCTGCACCTCCATCCTGGCTTCTGAAGGGACTGTGGATGCTTTAGTCTATTTGACTCAGCCTCTCTCTCCTAACTGACTTTATACTTTGAACCATATTTTTATGTGTATTTTTGTACTATTCCATATTATTAAGCCTAATACGTGAAGATAAGATGATGGTATTTAATGACAAGTTGGCTATTTTGTCCCCTCTGCTTTCCCAGTTACATTTCAGGTTCCTCCAAAGAAGAAGCCTGTGGGTGCTTAAGATATTCTTTCATTGACTAACATACATAAATATCCATTTAAATTATAAGATTAAATGTTTTCTAGTTAAAGGTATGTTGTCATTATTTGAGTTTGTCTTCTTAATGTATTTCTGTTTTGTGAGGCTATTTTCAGAGATACGTTTGCTTTTCTTTTAGGCAAATTGTTTAAAATGTCCTCCCTCTGTTTGGAAGGACTATTTGTGGCTACTCAAATGCAAACTAGTTCTTGATGTCTCTATTTGTACAATTTTAATATGATTGGATTGAGGTGGAGTTGCAAAAAAATACATCTGTGAAATTTTTGAAAGATTTTCACGTTTTTAGAAAAATTTGGTATTTTGATCCTTTCCATGGTTTTTCTTTTGTTCGTAACCTATTTGGGGAGATTTGTGGAGGTGTGGGAGTCCATAGGACCAAATCTTAGAGTTGGAAGAGACTATAGAGTAAGTGAAGGCTTGGTCCCTTGGAATAGGAAGGTGCCCACTGCACACGAAGCAGTCCTTGTGAGTACTGTAGGTGTGTATTTTTGGATGGTTTTTCTTTATTTTGAAATGATACCCGTGTCCTGGTCATTTCCATGCTTTGGGCCTAGTACTGAACCCAGATCAAGTCTAATCCTTTTGGTCTCCCCAAATAAATGATACGATCTTTGGGGGCTGTGAGCATGTTACATGTTCCTCTAGTGCCTGGTACTGCATTTTCAGGATACTTAGTATTTTGTGGTCAAGAGCACAGGCTTCAGAGTCCAAAGGACCTAGATGGAAATATTGGCTCCAACTGTACTGACAGAATGACTGTGGATAAGTTACTTAACCTCCCCAAATACCTGTTTCCTTTTTGGAGTACAGTAAGTATTAAGTGAGATAGTGAATGAAAATGCTTAGTATAGTCCCTGATTACAGTCACTCAATAAAAGACATGTCTGGTTAGAATATACTTGTTAAATTGAAAGGCAGTCTTGCAGAATGTTTTAGTGCTAAGCCATGATTGCCTAGAATTTGAAGTCATGCTGCTACTGGGAACTGATATTAATATACTGAAGAGATATCTGCACTGCCCTGGTCATTGCAGCATTATTCATGATAGCCAAGATGAAAGGAATCAACCTAAGTGTCCATCAGCGATTGAATGGATAAAGAAAATGTGGTATATATACACAATGGAATCCTACTGAGCCTTAAAAAAAGGAAACGAATCTTTGACACTTACCTTGTATGGCTGTGGGAGAGGCCACACAGCTAGGGGAAAATGATGATGGAAATTTTCTCCCTCCTGTGTCCCCTCAGCAAGCCCAGTTTCCCTAGAAATACAGTATTAAGGACACTGTAACCAATGCATAATCATTATACTCTAGAAAGAGTTTATGTCCTGAATTCCACTGTTCTTTAATAGGACGGTGAACTGGGCCTCTCCACCTAGAAACCTTTGACTTCCTTAACTCTTTGCCTGAAGCCTCCTCCCTTGAGTCAGAACGTAGCAGTGACCTTCCTGTTTCCTCTCCCTCTGGTCTCCCCTGCCTCTCCAACTGCATCCAGGCTCCTCTGCCTCTCAGAGTTAAGGGGTCCTGCAAATCTCCTCTCAAAGGAGGGACAGCCAGCTGAGGCCTCACAAAATCAGACACCCCCCACCCCCATTTACTAATTAAAGGGGGTTTCCAGGTGACAGACTAATTAAGAGCTATTTATTTAATAAAAGAGTACTTACTTGAATTGTTCAACTGGTTTTGAATTTTTTCTTTTTTTTGAGACAGGATCTCATACTTTTGCCCAGGGTGGAGTGCAGTGGCCGGGTCATAGCTCACTATAGCCTCTAACTCCCAGGTTCAAGCAATCCTCCTGCCTCAGCCTCCTGAGTAGCTGGGACTACAGGCCCACACCGTCACGCCCAGCTAACTTTTATATTTTTTGTAGAGATGGGGTCGCTATGTTGCTCAGGCTGGTCTTGAGCTTCTGGCCTCAAGTGATCCTCCTGTCTTGGCCTTCCAAAGTGCTAGGATTACAGGTGTGAGCCACCATGCCTTGCCTGAAAAGATTTTTTTTAACTAAAGCAAGCGTGAGATCCCCAAAGCTTATCATATCTCATTTTGTCTTCAAGAGCTGAAGCACACTTCCTCATATTTTCCTTTACTGTTTTCTCCTGTATCCATGTATTTGTGGTAGAGGTTGTTTTTCCTGGGACCTCTAAAATCAGGTATTGTGCTCTTGCTTTTTGACTTATTTCTATATAAAAACTCATTATATAAGGATAGTCTTGGGCCATACCATGTATTTTTATTTTATTTTATTTTTATTTCAGGATATTATGAGGGCACACACATTTTGGTTACATTTTATGTCTTTGCGTCACCCAAGTGAGGATTAGAGGATGCCCTGCCCCTCGACAATGCTCACTGCATCCAGTAGTTGTGAGTTTACCCCCTCCCCAACCCCTAATCCCTGGAGAATATTACTACCGTGTGAGCACCATAGTGTTGATCAGTCAGTGCCAATTTGATGGTGAGTACAATATAACATGTAAGAAGTTAGTATTTGTACTTACCTAATTAAAGGGATTTTAAAGGAAATCAGATCTTTGATTTTTCTAAATCTTGAAGAGAAAAAAATTCTTTTTTTGTTTATATAAAATATCAAACGTTATGTGATATTGAACCTACTTTGTGTTCACTGGACCATGTATTAAATAAATGGCAGAGGTTTCTTTTATATCTTTCAGTCTAAAATTATGCTTAGGACTGAGGTAAGCAGATCATGTTTCTATGGTGACTTGTTAACATAGGCCACTGCTTCTAGTGCTTCTCTAAGTGTTTATGAAAAAATGTTATGAGAAATTTCTTAGATCAAAGCTATCACCGTGTCCTTGTAACCTGAAAATCTTGATCTCGTGAGAACAGGCCTAGACCAAGCCACACTTTAAAAAATTGAAAAACACTTGCTATGTATTTCCCCTCAATTCTTCATTTTGAAAATATTCAGATTTACAGAAAAGTTGAAAGAGTAGACCAATGCATGGGTATTGTTAGCCTATTGTTACATTTAATGGTTCTTTCTGTTGTTATTGAAACAATTGAAAATAAGTGCAGATATCTGGACTTCTCTTAGCCTGCATCTCCTATGGATAAAGATACTTTCCTGCATAACCATAATACTATTATCATACTTTAGAAAATTAACAATAATTTCCTAATATTATCTAATAAACAATACATGTTTCATGTTCCCCCAAAATGTCTTTTTAGCTTAAAAAATATACAGAATCCAACCCAGGTTCATGCATTTGTTGTGGTGCCTCTTTTGTCTTTTTAAATCTAGAATAGTCCCTCCTTTTTGGGCGTGCATATTTTATGTCATTGACCTTTTGGAAGAATCCGTCTAATTATTGCCTCATGTGCTTTTTAATTTTGTTTGTAAATATTTTGGAATACTCGTACAGAAATGTGCATAAATCATAAGTCTGTGGGTTTGTGAAAGTTTACTTTTCAGGCTCTGGGATTCTAAAAGTCTAGCTATTTTACAAACCCTTATCTCTGTACTTGTTTCTCCATTGCCTGTAGAGAATGCCTAGTGCCCAGACAATTTCCTGGCACTTTCCTGCAGATCAGGGTGCTAGGGCTTGGGCGGCATCCAATTTAGGCTGCACCATTGTACTTATCTCGGATCCCCCACCGGCGTTTCAATTAAAGAAGTTATTGTTCAGTTCCCCTTCTAAAAATGTTGTATTATGTAATTATCCTGGCTTTAGGAGATTGGCGTTTTTCTACCATGTGGATGAATTGGCTATTAGGAAAGTCAGTTTAAAGCTTTTGGTGATCTAATTCAATTGTTAAAACTGCCTTAATAACTGTAGAAGACACAATATAGCAGGTCCTTGAATAACTTTGTTTCATTATAATGTTGATGAGAAAAAAAAAATTATTCCTGGCGGGGGCTACTCTCTGTATAGAGTTTGCATGTTCTCCCCATTTCTGGGAGGGTTTTCTCTGGGTACTCCAGTTCCCTCCCACATCCAAAGATGTACATGGGTTAGGTGACTTGGCGTGTCTACACTGCCCCAGGATGAGTGTGTGTGGGTGTGCCCCGCTATGTGCCCTGCTATGGAATGGCCTCCTGTCTAGGGTGGGATCCTGAGCTGCTGGGACAGCCTCCAGCCACCCTCGACACTGACCTGGAATAAGCAGGTTAGAAAAGGAATGAATGAATAAATATAAATTATTGTAAAACAAAAATTTGTAAAGTCTACAGCATCAAAGAAATTCATGGCAATAAATGATGCATTGCGAAGGCACTCAGTGAGTCCACCGCATTTGTTACCATTTTTGAACTGCCTGGTGAGAAGAGGTGCTCCTTACAGTTTTCACTTTGCCCAACATTTGTTCCTTGATTTAATCCTCCACCATTACGACCACAATCACTCACTAATTCATCAAAAATTGAGTAAATAACTATCTTATTTGCTTTTATTAATTTTCCTTAAGTGTATGTGTAGCTCACATTTGTTTGAATGTTTAATATTAAAAGTGTTTTGGTTATTCAGAAGTTTGGTGATGTTTTTGTGACTAGAAATATGCTGTAGTTAAGTCTTGTTTATATCAATTAGCCTATGGTAAAATTGGTTTCCTTATTCATGGTTTTGCTTAAAGTGGCAGTTTCTAAGAACTTATGGATGACGTTAAGTGAGGACTTATTGTACAAGGTTTTTGGTTTCTTACAACCTAGTGCTTTTTGGTTGTAGAGGTTCACCATTAGTCCAGAGGTGACTCATAGACATTTATAAAAAAGAGTCCAACTGTTAAAAATATTATGACCTAGGCCAACTTTTTCTTCACTTCCATAATTACCCTGTTTCCTTTTTGGTATGCTTACTCCACAGCTCTTTCCTGTATCTCTTGTTCTCAACATACATGCCAAATGGCGATGAAAAATGATGGTGTGAATTGGGTCTTAACCTGGGGTCAGTGTGTCAGTGAATCTCATAAATGATTTGCAGAGTTTGTGGGTATTTGCTTATGTGCTTTATGATGGAGAGAGGTTTCCATAGATTTCATTGAATTTTCAGGGGTGTCCATGAGCCCAAAACACTTAAAAGTACTGGCTTACTTCTTCAGAGAGTCTTTGATATTTTCTCTGACCCTTGACATAGTGTTGTTTTCTTTTTCATAATCTTCTTATGTATTTGTATTGGATTAAAAAATTATAAGGAATAAAATTAAATCGATTCAAAGACTTAGTTATCACCCAAAGATAACTACTATTTACATACTGTTAACTAGCTGTCCATCCATTCACACACACACACACACACACACACACACAGATTTTAAGGAATCATTTTATATAAATTCTTTCTTCTTTGCTCAATGTAGAGCACCAACATTTTTGTTTAATTGCTGCTGAGTAGCCCACAGTATCGATATACTATAATTTATTTAACCAATCTTCTATTGATGGACATAGATACTATATTTGTATTTTAACGAGAATCAAACACTAGGCTACACAAGTGTAGAATAATAGAACCTGGGGCTTTTGTTGGTCACAGGAGCCATCTTCCTTTGTCCTACTTTTCCAAGCCCCACATCAAAGGTTAAGCTCTGGACTTTGGGTCAGAGAATATGTTTGCTTTCCCCAAAACAAGCAAAAGAAAACTGTACTCGTACCCTCTTCTTTAAGCCCCAAGATCTCGACATGACTTGACAAATCATTTCAAATCTGTAAAGAATATAATAGGTTTTTAAAAAAAATAGGATTGATCCATTTCAAAGCAGCTTCATTTAAATCCATTCTCAATGTTCTGGGTTCAGTTGGGCCCAATTTTGTGTGGTTTACCTTATATTTTTAAAAGGAATTTATGGATTGTTTGTGGAAACAATCTAATAATTTAATTGTTAAAATGCTTGAATCATGTAGCCTGGGAGAGACTTTACCATATGTAAACATGTATAATTTCCCTCATGGGGTGTGTGTGTGTGTGTGTGTGTGTCTGTGTGATCTATGTTTTTCTCTGGTTTATTGCTGAAAAGAAGTGTTGCTGATTGCCTTTTTTTCCTTTTATCTCTTATCTGTTTACCAATGACACTACCAGATTAGAGGCTACACCAGTCAACACCTTGGGTCCCAGGATGGTAACTGTTCCCATCTGGCTGCTTGTGATTAATGGTGTTTATGTCATGGCATAAATCACATTCTGTTGTTCAATCAGCTGAGACTCTGGCCATTGAAAAAAATTTACTCTGCAAAAATCAATAACCAGTGATTTTTGGAAAAGAGCAGTTAACAGTTATTCCCCAAGTCTATCTGTAAAGATAAACAATCAAATTACTATACTCAGAAAAATAGTGCAGGCGACAAGAAATATAATCTCACAGATAAAGAATGACCTTACTGTAAGGACAGGTAGGAAGCCATTTTAAGGAAGACAGAAAGCAACCAAAGAAACCTAATACCCTTTTAAAAGTCCTTACGAATGTCACCCTTTTTCACTGAGCCAGCCAACAACAAAACCTCACAGAGCTCAAGATGAATTTTCAGAAAAGCATGGAAAATAAATTGGGTTGATAATAGCATACTGTGACTGACTTAATGCCACTCACAACTCTCTATGGACTTTAGCTGCAATACAGAAAATCAATTTTAGGTACTTATTTGCCTCAAGTTTGCCCGATACCTTATTGTCACTAGGAAAATGTAAAAATTAGCCAAGATGATGAAATTTTATGTAAAATGAAAGACTCCTCTTTTGGGGAGGAATAGAGCTAAAATGTCTTACATGCCTCATTTTGTGGGAAATATTATGTGAGCCTTTAAAATGATGGTGTTGACCATGTGTAGCCACATTCCTAAATAGACTGAGGTAAGGTCAGTGGTCCTGATTCAGTTATAGTTTATTTCACGTGCCTTGGGTGAGAGCTTTGGGATGTGGCTCACACAGCCTGTTTGTGCTGCAGTTGCCACCGCTTTTGTGAACAGCCCAGTGTTTTTGCTCAAATTGGAGTACGCCTCACTGATTCCTGCCTGCAACTTGCTCCTTAGGAATCCGTGGCTGCAACTTACATTTCAGGAATTCAAGTTATACCAGTTTTGCATCTTTACCAAGAGCCTCAGTAAAGTGGAATTCTCAGTGAGAAAGTGAAGACTTCCCTTTGATACTTTATTTATAACCCTGTTTGTAGCACAGATAGTTAGCATCCTTGTTTCATTAGTAAGCCAGCGACTCTCAATATTCACAAGCAATACCCAATAAAGAAGGAAGGAATAACATCTTGTGCCTTTTCCTTCTCCTTTTATGCAAGACGTGACCAGCAGATTTGCTCCTGCTAGATGAAATGAGGACTAACCTTCAGGCAAAGTGCTTTGGTAAAAGCATCCTGTTTCTCATTTCACTGTGTAATGACCAGGAGCCGAGAAGAGCTCTGTTTCCTGTCACTGCACTGCATCATTCTCATTTACATTATTGGCAGCTGTTACTTTGCTAGAAGTTTAAATTATTTCTCGAACTCTAAACTGAGTTCAGATGTTTGTTTATTGGCGCTGCCTTAGGCTTCTGAAAACAGTCTTTTGTGTTCTCCGGGTCTTAAGAAAAGGCTCTTCTCAGAATCAGCCCTTCCTCCCTCCTTGCTCTTTTCTGGGAACCTGCTTCAGTCTTGACGAAGAAAATTAAATAAAGGGGACAAGGGGCTCACAATTGGTCAGAAAGGAGTCTCCAGCGGTGAGACGACTTGAAACGGAAAGGAGCTGGGACCCAACATCCTGCGTTTGTGCTTTGTTTTTGAAACTTCGAGTTAGTTGCATTAATGAATTAACCAGCAGTCTAGCAATGGAAAATGTTTCTCCTGTCCTGGAGGGGGAGCCAGATACTATAGATTTGTAACAGGAAGGCTGTTGATTCTGGCTTCATTGTTGGGCCAGTCATTTGTGAGCTGGTGGCCGGACCTCAGGCCACACACTTCTTCCGTGCAAATCTTCATGTATTGGGACTGCCTGGGTATTGTTTCTATTATCAGAGACTTGGCCAAGAAAAGATGGTGAGCCCTGCGTTTCGTTATTTCTGTTTCTGTATATCCCCTCCGCTCTGAGGATGGTGCAGGATGCCAGACCCGGTTTGGGGGCGGGGGTGGGGGTTGGTGGGGGGAGGTGTTCAAATCGAAGAGCATATGTGAATATTTTGCTGTTAATGCTTTTTTCTGTGTCATCCTCTGTAGAGTTCCGGGAACGCGTCCTATCGTTGCTCTATGTCTTCCTCTGCGGATTTTTCCGACGAAGATGATTTCAGCCAGAAATCCGGCTCGGCATCCCCAGCTCCGGGAGACACCTTACCCTGGAATTTGCCTAAACATGAGAGATCGAAAAGAAAGATTCAAGGGGGCTCGGTGCTGGACCCTGCCGAGAGGGCAGTGCTTAGGATAGCGGGTAAGAGCATCCGGGGAAGAGGATGGAGCTGGGGATGGGAGTCACGGAAATTCACCCATCTGCTCCCTGGGGGCCATAGCGGGAGCTGATGCTCTGTGCTCAAGGTGGGGGAGGAGGATGACCGTGTTTACTTTATGCCTCGTTTTACCGATAGAGCGACTTGCCCTGCCTGCTGGTGACTAAGCTGTTTGGCCCTGCCTTGTGGTTGGATGAATTGATTCCTTTGAAATACAAGGAAATGTTTAGACATCTGCATTAAACTTTCCTGTTTACATGCAGTAGCTACCACAAAAACCTGAAAGTATTAAGTCCAGTGATTTCTAGTGTGTTTGCTGGAAGGGGCAAGAGAGCAGTCTTCATTTTCAGTTTTGCCCAGGGGCACTGAGCTACGCAGATTGAACTCAAGGAGATTCACGGTTTTTGGTACCCAGGATTGCAGAGCGTGTTCCAGTTAACTTGGGAATATGCTGTCATTATTTTTTTCATGTAGCGTCTTTGTCAGCGTTGTGTCCATAGCAGTTTTTTGTCCCTAGTTTAGCCATCATGCATTCCTGATTAATTAATATATGGGAGGTGCCAGTGTTTCTGTTCTATGTTACCGGGTGTTCCCTTGCATTGGCTGTAAAAGCTGAACCAGAAGTGATGGCTTGTTTTACCCAGCTGAAAGCTGAGAACACTGTGGAAATCAGCCCTCCAACCCTGTAGTGCCTGTGTGGTTTGTGTGTGTATGTTCTGTGCATGAGAGTTGCTTCCAGGGGTGGTGTTTCTTCCATTCTCTCAATAATTATATTTTCCTTTTGGAAGCGTTAATAGGGCAGGACAGAGATGTCCTTGAGGACTCTCTTGCAAAGGCCAAAGGCCAGGTGTTTTTTGACTTGGTTTCTGCAACCAGCAGTCCAGACCTCCTTTTCTCCCCCCTCCCCCACTCTTAACTCTGGGGGCCCCCCTGCCACTGTTTTCTTTTGCTTCCCACTATAGTGCAAAGTTGGTACTTTTTCTTCCTTCTAGGGGGCTAGAGGGGATCAGCCCAGATTGCAACCATCAAGGCAGCTGAGATCCCCCCTTGTGTCCCCCTAGTGGGATTTTCTGATTAAGGGAAAAACAAACAGGGCCCAGCCAGCTATTCTCCAGTCAGGGTTTCTGGGGCAACAGCCTTGAACTTCTTCTGGCTTCTGTTGTGAGATGCTGGCTGGTCTCACCCAGGCCTTTGAAGAAGGAGGGGTGGAGTGAGAAAGGGGAGGAGGAGGGAGGATGGAGGATGGAGACTGTGTGGGAGCCAAGTGAGAGTGAGCAGGGTTGGCCTTGGACAGCCAGGGCAGACCTGGCTCTCACCACCCTCCTTGCCCTCCTGAGTACCAGAAAGTGTTTAGTCACTACGGCCTGCCTCTTTGCCCTGTTGAGAACCCTCCCTCAGGCCTGAGGCTCAAGGGAGAGGAGGTGACATTGCCCATACCAGATGTTTGACTCAACAGAAAGGGAAGATAGATGAAAGGAGGGTATGTGTGAGAAGTTTTGGGGGCCTGGGGCATCAAAACAGGATGCCTGTGCTGTGCATTTTTATGAAAGACAAGGTGCTTCTGGTCTGAGAGTTTTGATAGTGGTCACAGAGATGGATATTTTGCTTTTGGTAGTGAAGGTCATGAGAGAAGGACAGGGTAGGTGTTTGTCACGGGGAATGAGATTATATAAGTTGGGAAAGACTCTACCAGGCAGGAAGTCATCAGAAGTTGGTGGTACTGACCATCAGTGTACACTGCAGGTGGGGAAGAAATGGGGGCCTTCATGGGATGCTGTGTGCACACAGGTGCTGATGACGTTAGTAGACTGTGGGCTCCTTGAGAGCAGGGGCCACGTCTTATTTATTGTAAAGTGTTCATGAGTTTGTGGGGATAGCTATAAAGTCGGTGGCAGTTGATGCACTGGAGATCCTGAGACCCTAAAGCTACATGCTTTTACAATTATACTAATTCTTCAAAACCAAAACAAAATAAAATGAAACAACAAACAGTATGGAAGTATACTATTGTGTTTTAAATAAATATTGGTCAATTGGCTGTTTGCTACACAAATCATAAATAATAATCATACATGGAGGATGGACTTGGGGGCCAGTCCACAAATATCTGTTTAATTCATAATGTGGCTAACTTATGAGATTCAGATATATTATGTATTAAATTGACTGGTGATCACACAGTGTGATGATAAGGGTTATCTAAGAGAATTTGGTGCCATGGATAGTTTGACAACACACTATTAAAATTTTAACTTCTAATGTTATCACACATTTTTATACTCTCCCTGAAACTCACCCCCTCTCTGAAATTCATCCCCTTTAAGAGATGGGGTGAGGGTCAGAAATGATGTGGAGGATGTCTGTGGTGTTCATTACTTAGTAATAAAAGAGCTAAACGTTTACTATTTTTATTTGTTTTTAGGGTCATAAAAATAGACTTGATTGTGTGAAAATGTCTATCGACTCAAAAAAACTATATGGTCTGTGGGATACCTTAATTTATCCACATTTAACAAATACTTATTGAGCCCCTGCGATAAAATAAAGAATAGCACAAAGTTCTGCCTTTGAAAAGTGGTAATCTAATATGATAAATGGATGTGTTGTTAGACAATTATAACATGGTGTGAGAGATTAATTGTAATGTCAATAAGCACCTAATATTAAAAGAACCCAGAGGAGAGTCTAATTAACTTGGAGGGAAAAGGGAGGCATGGGAGGTTCCTGAAAGGTTTCTGAGAGGAAGTGCCACTTGAGCTGAGATTTAAAGAGCTTGATGGAATTAGGGTGAAAGGGAAGGCCACTTCAGAGGGATGGCACCATAAGAACAAAGGTAGAGAGATGTGTTTAAATAGGACCTGCAAGTACTGTATGTAGCTAAGAGTGGGATTTGGGAGGGAATGGCAGAAACTGTAAAGGTGCTTGCGTACAATACTGAGACAATTAGACTATGCTGTAAGTGGTGGGAAACCACTGAAGATTTTTAAGCAGTTCAGTGACATAATTAGGTTTGCTTTCAGAAAGTCATATTGGTGATGGTAGAACACATCTGACACTTCATATTTTTAAAAGTGCTTCTGCACTTACTGTAGTTTCATCATATTAAAATCTTAGACTAGTATATTCACTCCTTGTCTCTCAGAGTCAATATGAGAATAAAATGACAAAATGTAAGGACAGGGGCTTTGTAACACCCATTGTATAAATGCCTCTTATGTACAAACAATACAGATCTGCTGTTCTTAGCTACAGGATTTTGTAAGTTGGGTTTTTAATGGTAAATTACCTTGGTTTGTCAGTGATAATGCTATTTTAAAATAAATGTTTTTGTCCTATCTGAATTCTTTGAAGGTGGAATTGAAGGATCAAAACAGAGTCAGACTTTGAACTCAGGCAAACTTGGATTTTAATTCTTGCTCTGTCACTAACTAGTTGTGTTTACTTGGAAATTTTATGGAATCTTCTTAGCTCCAGTTTCTTTATCAAAGAGTCATGGTTGTGGTGATTAAATATAATAGTGAACGCAAAACATTCTGCAAACTCCTTGGTGCATGGAAAATGGTCTGGTTGCTCTTTTCTATTAATAAACACTTAATACGCTATCTCCTCAGGCCTCCCAAGAACCCTATGAAGTAGATACTATTTTTCCATTTTTCAGTTCAGAATCTGCTGAGGAAGGAAAAGAAACTCCCTGAGGTCACAGGGCTAGGAAGTATTGGAGCTAAGATCTAAATTCAAGCAGTCTTGACTCCAGAGGCCAAGCTTTTTACTGCTAATGCTTTTGCTGCTTCTGTACAGAATACACTATTATTATTAGTATATTGACCCAATATTACCATTCCAAGAATGCATGGGGCAAAGGCTGTTTTTACAAACAACCTCAATTGCTGCCTCTGCTCATTCTGACTGGCTCCTTAAATGGACAATTAAAATCACTAAATGTGTGCTGACTATATTCATAAACCTGGATGCTATTGGGTGTTAGTGTCTGATGAAGACTCAGACTTGCCCTCAATGTCCTTACTCATTGCAAGGGAGATAAGACAGCTTTGAAAGACCTATGTTTATACATATGTGGTCTGTAAATGGAATGACCCTTAGGGATTTCATTGCTAATGCTTTCATTTCGGGTGTCCCATATGATATCTGTTACTTAATGAACTCATGTGCACGTAAATGCCTATCAAGTTGCAAGAAAACTCTAGTGATCTTAAAGATTTAGTGGGACAAGGGATCAAACTCATTATAAATCAGTGGTCAGAATAGGAGAGAGATGTGATCTTGCTTTGTTTGGAGTAACAAAATTAGACCAATGGCCGAGGAGGAGTTAAGTGTTCCAATTCTAAGTCAAGTTAGTTTTTTCAAGAGTATACAATTTTTTCAAGAGAAACTCATCCTCCTCTAAACATTAATGAAAAGATTTCACGACACCCAGTGAAAAGATTTCACAACACCCAATGCTAGAAAGGAAAAAAAAATTAATCGGGGCAAAAGGTCAGTATATATGAAAAGAGGAAATAGGGAAGAATTGGACAAGAGGTGAGGTGATATAGGTCATATGTTGAACAATGAGCTGGTTTATCTAATAATGATAGCAGTAGTAACAGCTAACATACAGCACTTACTATAGCAACTTATGAGTTAGGCACTGTTATCTCTATTGATGAAGAGAGGCTCAGAGAGGATAAGTAACTTGCTCATGTCACACAGTACGGAGCCAGGATTCCATATAAGGCAGCCTGACTTCAGTCATTACTCGTAAACTTATCCATTTACATGCCTGGGTACCAACTGGTTCCTCCAGTGGACCCTTAAACTCACTTTAGTATGTGATACAGGTCTATCAAATTTAAGGAAACGGTACCCATTTTACTCAATTTAATGGTTACTAGTACTATGTAGAATGAATAATAAGTAGAGAGAAGGAGGGAGGTGACAAAGTAATATGTGGCGTGTATGAACTGACAGGCCCGCGGAGGAGCGCAGCAGCAGATGCCCAGGCGGGCTCTTGGGGGCAGCAGGGAGGGACCGCGGGCTGGTCCTCCGGCAGCCGCGGGAGGCCGGGTGCGCAGGCGCAGGCGCAGGCATGGCCTGGCTGTCAGGCCCTGATGCGCGAGGCCACCTGCAGAGGCCGCCCCGCCCCGTCCCCGGGATGTCCCCTGGGCGCAGACCCCGTGCCCTCCCAGCCCTGTACTGCCATAGTGACCCGAGTCCTCCTATGTCATATGATGGGTTGAAAAAAGTATTTCCAACTCTTCTCCCGATCGCCCTTTCCCTGGGGAGAGCCGCCGTCCTCCAAGCCAGGGGCTGCGCACGTCGGTGGCCACCATCTGCGGCTTTGTTTCCCAGGCACCTGTTGTGGGTCCCAAATAGAAACCTCGCCCTTGGGGATCCGGGGCAGCCAGTGCCCGGGCAGCCAGTGTCCGGGGGTGGGCGTGCTTGGCCGCACGATCCACCCGGGTGGGCGGGCCTGGGGAGGGGGCCCGGGGAGCTGCGGCTCTGCCTGGCAGGGAGGGGCCGAGCGGCGCCGAGGCCGGAGCCGCGCCTGCCGGGGCGCTGACCGCCGCGCTCTCCCCCTCCCTTCTGTCCTCCCCCCTCCTCCCTCCCTCTCTCCGGGGGCGCGGGCGAGTGTCTGCAGCGCGGCGGCCAGGAAATGCCGCAGATGCGCCGCGCAGCATCCCGGGCGGAGGCAGCGCGCCGGTCCTCCCGCACAGCCGCCGCGGCCTCGGCCCGGCCCGGAGCAGGCACCCCGTGCAAGGCCAGGATAGCGGCGGCGCTGGCCGCAGAGGGTCCGGGCGCCCGCCAGCCCCCTCCCGCCCCCGCCGCGCTCCCGGCTCCTGCGCGTGGCGTGGCGCTGCTTGTCGCCGCCCCAGGTCTCGCCGAGATTTGCCGCTGCTGAAAC
This sequence comes from Eulemur rufifrons, assembly GCF_041146395.1. Taxonomy (NCBI): domain Eukaryota; kingdom Metazoa; phylum Chordata; class Mammalia; order Primates; family Lemuridae; genus Eulemur; species Eulemur rufifrons. The sequence continues at coordinate 23,902,845 of NC_090997.1, read as the reverse complement.
CCGAGAGGGACTCTGGCTCCCGGGAGCCGGCGGCCCACCCGCGGCTAGCCAGGGGGCCTGGGCGTTTCCTCTGCCGGCTCCGGCGGCTGCCGCCCCCTCGCGCCCCTGCTCTGCGTCTCCGGCTTCAGCGCTTTCCCCCAGCCTGCTGCTCCTTCCTCATTTTCAGTTCCCAAGGCTGCGTCTTGCTGACTACGATACTGTCCTGGGGTTACGAGGGGGAGAGGGAATTGGCCAGTCATCGCTTAGATAAACTTCGGCATGGCGGGTTACCTCTCCCCTGCTGCTTACCTGTACGTGGAGGAGCAGGAGTACCTCCAGGCCTACGAGGATGTCCTGGAGAGGTACAAAGGTATGTCTCCGCGCTGGGGCTGCGTGGCTTGGCACGGACCAGCGAGACAACCGTTACCTTTTCTTAACCAGAGGCACCACTGCTTGGGCACAAGTAAACAGGTGTCTGCACCAATCTTGGGAATGGACCAGGTTCTTTTTGGATGGGATTCAGCACCCCGACGCAGGGAGGGCGATGGGGTGGGTGACAGTCCAGAGACGCCCTTGGATGGGCAGTAGAGTTGGGGGGAAGGGGCTTGGTTTCCAAGAAGTACATTGCGTTTTCTCTGCTTGGTAAAAGCTCTTAAGCATTACGCATAATCATAATTCTTCCTGGGAGGGTGGATAATGATTAATTCTTCATGAGATTACTAAGGCATTGCTGCTCCTGCTTGGCATAGGGTATTGGTTAGCCCTATAAAAAAGCTTCTTAAATACATGGACTCTTTCAACGCCGAAAGCATCAATAAATCATTTTTCTTAAAATGATCTTAATGTATTTGAAAAAAGTTTGTGACTATATACTTATTCTGATGTATTGTAAAAATTATTTTATAGCATGATAGATGAAAGACTTTAGTGAGTTTGTTATAAATGTAAACATAAAAAAGTATATTTGGAGATGTTTTTATGCCTACCCTTTATGTTCAGAGAATTCTATGCTAACTTGATGTTGATGTCTCAGTATTGTGTTTACTTTGACTTTATAGTTAAATATAATGTTAAATAAAATAGAAATTGCACCTCTCCATTTTAAGAGTCTTTTTGTCTCTGGACATACATTTTTAAGTGTATGTAGGCATTCTCTTTATTGTGACTCCTAAAACACTCGACACCCAACGGTAGCTCCAGAGGCTTATTTAATAGTGAATAGTGGCCTATTTTCATAGGTTGTATTCGAATGGTTTTGCATCCTTTGAATATTTGCTTTCGGGTTAGTAACTCAATTTCTGTAAATTGAATGGGATTATATGGTTAAAAATGCATGTAGTTTTCTATTAGTAGAAAGAAGTATAAAATCTGGAAATAATATTATAAAATTCTAAATCTCCCAAAAGCTCAAAATTCATCCACAATTATGTTTTATCTCATTCTAGAATATGTTTTATAACTGAACTTGCAATCCATGTAGAATTTTGTAAACAGCACAATCAGAATTCCTTTGTGCCAACACTCTATTGTGTATAATACAGCCACTGAGCAAGTGCAATGATATTTTAGGCTAAAGCATATTTGTAGCATTTTGTGTGTGTGTGTGTGTGTGTGTGTGTGAAATATACTCATGTTTACCTCCATCTTTCCATTTCCAGAATAAGGTTCTTAATGCATTGTCTCCAGAACTTTAAAAATGAGAAATATTGCAATATAGACTAGTAAACCTTATTGAAGAAATACAATTGTGCTCTATAAAGTCAGAAAGAAAAAAATCTGAAAGTTCTAAAGTGTATGTGTTTTATACTTTTGAAAAAATTATGGCTGTATGAATTTCTGTCACATCAAGGTTTACCTCGGTGACACATGACTGATTTCAGGTGACTGAAAACAGAAATAAGTGCTGAATTGACATATAAGTGCTGAAGCAGACATTGTTTAAAAGCTTTTCTTTATTTGCCTTTGGAAATAAAAGGAAATTAAAGATCTGAAGGCCATTGTGCTTCTCACTATACTTTAATCATAACCAAATGATCAGTATTGCTCTTAAACATATTTCTTCAAACATATTGTCTAGATTTCCCTCATTTTCTTTGTGATTTTAAAATATTTAGTTCATCAATTTGTGCTTGGGTTTATAGATGTTCTATGTTTCATTTAGTCTTGGAAAGGAAAGTAAGAGTGTTGGGCTGTGTATCCCATGAAAAGCTAGAGAACTGGAAAACTCATTGTTTTCTGATGTGTTTTGAAGCTAGTTATGATTTCCCATCAGTATCCAATACGATGACTTCACTACAGTGCTTATTATCCTGATGACTTGCTGTGGGGACTGATCTAATCAGAAAAGAATTGTAGGCTTTGAATAGGGAGTGTCAGTTCGCTAAACTTTCAAAGTACAGTTGCTCATTTTCTGAAATCACGCATTGTTCAAAACATTTTATGTTCTCATTTGAACTTAAGAGAGGCTATTTTGATTTTTACTTCTGACAGAGTTTCTTGGTTACAGAATGAGTTTGCATTCATCTAGAATATTATCAGGTTGCCAAGTTATCATATATCCCAGCTGTTGAGTAGTGTAAGTGGTGGAGTCAGCTGGAAGAAATTCAAAATCTGCCTGTTGTCGGAAATGTGGAATAATAATAATCTATAATGTTAGGAATTACGAATATTAGATTTAGAAGGTGAGAGTTTTGTTAGACCTAGTCTTCACACAGCCTTGGAAGGACTTCAAACCAAGCTCTCTGTAGAAAAGCAAGAATAGTGGCAAGTGAGCCCTAATTATTTATGGTGTGGTCTATTCTTGTGTCTTGCGCTGGTCCTTTACTTCTGAGCAAAAATAGGCAACTGTTTGCTGAATCAGAATAACACAGAAAGAGCTATTTGCTACAGAGAAGAGTGCACTGTTCTGATTTATATTCTAATCCTGTTACTTGTAAAATTTACATATTCATAGTCAGAATATTCAGGGCCATCTGATTAAAAAACATCATACTACTTCAGCTGATACCAAAATCAGGGTGAATAAACACATTTATTTTTGAATAAAACATAATTCTTTATTATTGTTTATGCTAGAAATTGCCTTAGTGGCTTTCTTTTATTAATATATCTATAGTAAATTATCCTGTGTATTTACCATGTGATACAAAACATTTTTAGTAGCTTAGCTTAAAAGATACAGCATGGGATTTCTCTTGTTTTTCTTATCAAGTCTAAGAAAATTAACCCATATACTGTTATCATAAATGATTAGTTAGCTGTCACTTAAATCTGTGAAATTCTGCTGTTTGAGTGTCATTGGGAGATTTTATTTTCCCAACACATTGTATTTTTTTATATAAGTGAGAAAATGAGATGATTAATGTGAACTCAAATTTTATTCTATACATTTTAGATTTAATTAAAAACATTAAATTATTTTGGTCCAACAAAATGGTGATTTTTCTATTGATCTGGAAATTAATCTGTTGTCCCCAGACAATTGTAATGCGTGTTGCATTATCATTCTCTGTGTAAGCTAAATGGACAATTTTGTTACTTATCTATAATATCACTTAAAAAAACTCTTCTATTATGTAGACCAGCGGTCCCCAACCTTTATGGCACCAGGGACTGGTTTCATGGAAGACAATTTTTCCACAGATGGGGGGTAGGGTGGGGGGATGGTTTCTGGATGATTCAAGTGCATTACATTTATTATGCAGTCAAACCTCTCTGCTAATGATAATCCATATTCGTAGCCACTCCCCAGTGCTAGCATCACTGCCTCTGCTCCACCTCAGATCATCAGGCATTAGAGTCTCATAAGGGGCATGCAAAGCAGATCCCTCACACTCGCAGTTTACAGTAGAATTCTGGCTCCTATGAGAATCTAATGTGGCTTCTGATCTGACAGGAGGCAGAGCTTATGCAGTGATGCAAGATATGGGGAGCTGCTGTAAATACATATGAAGTTTTGCTCACTCACCTGCTGCTCACTTCCTGCTGTGTGAGCCAGTTCTTAATGAACTGGGACCGGGTCTGCCCGCCCTGGAGTTGGGAACTGCAGATGTCGCACATACTTTTGAGTATTTGCCTTAGTACTTTCTCTCATTAGGGTTATATAATTCTGCTTGTGTGCACAATGACAAAAGGAACTAAGACTACCATAGTTTTCATTCTCATTTTCAGTTCAGTTTTATGGCCTTTATAGATATGTGATTGGTAAAAATCTCGTCATTTTACTCTAAACCAACTCTGGTATTCAGCTGAATTGAAAGTTAGAGTATAAAGGTTTCAGGGAATTTCTTCCTCCTTCATACAGTGGTGATTTTGCTCAGTGGTTTTGAGTTGGCTCCCAGGATTCTGCAAAACCTTGATTTCAGATTTCATCTGCTCATGCTGTGTTCATGGTTTAATAGTCAGTTATGTAATAAGTGAACTTAAAAAATTATTTTTTAAAATTTCAAAATACAAAGAGGATACAGATGTTTTTGATACGTGGCTTGAGTCAGAGCTGTAAATGTGCCCATCATCACCCGAATCGTGTTCACTGTACCCATTAGGTGGGTTTTTGCCCTTCTCCTCCTCCCCCCAATAAGTGACTTTAACTGTATTGCATCATGATAATGTTATATTGTAGCTAGTTACAACAGCATTAGTCTGAGCCTTTTCTTTTAAAAATGAAACAGGCTTAACCTGGTGAATATTGGTTAAGATTATGTTTGTCTGTTTGTAACAGAAAACAGGTGATAATGCTTAACCAAATGGATGTTTTCTTTTTCTCAGGTATGGGAAGGTCCAGGGTAGGCAGACCTGGGTTGTAGCGGACGCCCATTTGCTAATTGGGAGCCACACTCCAATTATTTCTGCTTAGCCACTTACAGTGTATCATGTGGTTGTTTTGTGATCACAACATGGCTGCTCCTTTTCCAACCATTGCGTCTCGGTTGTAACTGAGAAATGTTCTTGGGGCCACCCCTGTCTACCAACAGACTAGGAAAGGTAGATTTTTTTAAGCTGGCTCCATTTAGTGCCCTGAACAAAATTGAAGTTCTGTTTGTAAAGAATAAGGAAAGCATGACTATTCATTTTGCAACCAGCAGTGTCTGGCACGTGAAGGGTAAAGTGTCTATGCTGAAATTGGAAACTTAAAGTTTGGATACATGTTAATAACCATAACACAATATATTTGCCTTCACTAAAGTTTGAGGGAATATCTCAGAGCTCCATGAAGTCCCTGAGGATTTTCAGAATGACACAATCGAATTTTTTTTTTTTTTTTTTTGGTGCTATGATCTTACTCTGTTACCCAGGCTAAAGTACAGTAGCGTCGTTATAGCTCACTGCAACCTCAAACTCCTGGGCTCAAGCGATCCTCCTCCCTCAGCCTCCTCAGTGGTTGGGACTACCGAAGTGTACCACCCCACTCAGCTAATTTTTGTATTTTTTGTAGAGATGGGGGTTAGCTATGTTGCCCAAGCTGGTCTTGAACTCCTGGCCTTGAGCAGTTCTCTGACCTTGGCCTCCCAAACTGCTAGGGTTACAGGTGTGAGCCACTGCATCTGGCCTGAATGTTTTATAATGTTACAACATGGGTTTGAAAAGTAATTTCCACTAAATATTTAGGATTTAAATTGGCTGAAGAATTTTTTTTATTGTCTCACACTATAAGGAGCATGCATCAGTTCAGGAATGTGAGCAATTATTATCGATAGATACTGTTAGTGAATTTAACTTTGAATTTCAAATATACTGATACTCTTTTTAGTTTCTTTTGTTCTGGCTTATTATCTCAACACTTATTTCGTCAATTTAGTCAGGAACTTTAAAAAAGCTTTATGCTTTTTAAAACTTTAAGTTTTTTTTATTGTTTAATTTGGAAATTCTTATTTTCTGGATCCACAACGATTTTAGGTAATAAATGTAAGGACTGGTGGAGAGAACAATTTATTATCTTAATGTTGTTTTGTAATCTGGCAAAGAAGTGCTTGTTTTTATGCCTTTGGGTCATGTGTGCCTCAGGATCCTGGCTGTGTAAGGAGCCGGAGTGTTTAACCAAAGTGACTTCATGAAATTGGATATTATGAAAACATCTGAAGATATAGAGGTGACAAAAAGATGGAATATCATGTGTTCATTTCTGTTTTAGTTCCACAGCCGAGCATAAAAATGTATAAAATGTAACCGAACAAATTGAGGGTGAGAAGATGATTTGTAGTTCAGAATGTTTAAGATTATTTCATATTAATTAAAAAGAAACCCAGAAGCTTCTGTTACATGCATGGGTTGCTTTGAGGAAAAAACAGGAAAGACTTGTGTGTGTTTCTCAGCTCTTAGTAATTTAGGGATTACATTCTACCTACTCCCAAAGAGGATATCAGCCAGCTATTTGCTCATGTGTGCCATTGTTTCCGTAAGTGATCAAATAGACCTTCTTCTCCTTCTTCCTTATCCTTACTGCAACTTCATTTGCTGTTATTTTCCACCCTACTTGGGTATCTTCCAAAAGAGGAAGCAAATAATTCTGCTTGGGTTGAGTGTTGGGGAAAGCTTGTATTTAGGATCAAATGGGATTTTACCCTGTGAGGAGGTGAAAAGTACCAGCGAGGACAACTCAGAGAGGAAAAACTATGACTGTTCCATTTCATTGGCATAACCACTGAACTGAGTTTGAATATTTAGCTGAAGTGCACAGTAGGTTTTAGGGATAAGATTGGATAGATTATAGGTTATAAGAAGATGGAGATGGATGAGTGATGGAGGGTTATGTTTTACCAGATTGAAAAGGTCTTAAATGCCTTGCCCAGGGCGGAGTTTGAGCTTTATTCTGTAGGTAGGGCGGGGGACTCCTGGTGATCTTCAGCAGGATGTCAGATAGATTTTAGAGAGAGAACTGCAGCAGCAATATGGAGGATTGGGTGGAAGGGAAGACTCAGGAGGCAGGGAGACAGGTTAGGAGGCTACTGCAAAATTATGGTGGTTGGAATAGAAGGCTGATTCAAAAGAAATTTCAGAAATTGTCAGGTTGGCTGATTGGTTGGTTCTATATGTGGGAACAGGAAGGGGTGCAACAATTTTGTTGTTGAAGTTATGTTCAAAGAAGGCTTGGTGTTTTCTTTATAATTTGTTAAAAAATTTGTATTATGTGTTTATTAGAAAGCATGTTTCTGAAATAAATTTTTAATATTAATCATTAGTAAACCTTCCTTGGTAGTTAAATAGAGTGAATAATATTTTGCTTGACCTTGGAAATACAGCAAGTAGTGTGCCCTAGAAAACTAGAATGTTCTATTTAACATTCTAAATGTTAACATGCTAACATTCTTTAGAGCTCCTTAACTAATACCTTATCAGTCTTCTTGTTGGGAATCCTCTGAGCATGATTAGTAGCATCGTAGAGCAGTGAATCTGTTTTCTATAAGCAAATAAAATAATTGCTTTTTAAAAGTAGGTATAAATGAAAAAAATTTTAATATATTTCAATAATTTTAAAAACTTGATTTCACAAAGCCTCTTAATTTATTCATTTTTTCCTACATAAACTTCAGCAAATATGTAGAGTCAGTTTGGATTGGTATATAAGAAGTTCAGTGGTTATATGTTCATTTAATATAAGTTCTCAGCTATCTTAGAATTTATGCATTAAGCCTTTAATTTTTAACTTAAAATTATAAAAATAGCAACTACCATTTATATGCCTACCTACTTATATACGAGGCATGGTGCTGGGTATTGCCTGTGGAAAAAAATGTATATATATGTACTTTCTAATTTGCATAACTCTATAGCTACTGCCGTTTTACAAATAAGGAAATTGAGGATGAGAGAAGTTAATTTTCATGAAATCATATAGCTGTAAGTGTTAGCAATGGCATTTGAACATCAAGTGTATGTTTGGCATAAACTATATGAGTGTCATTATATTGACTGGGAAATGCTGCAGAAATAGTTTTTATGAGAATATGTTTATTAGAATGCTGATTTTGATTAATATTAGAACTTTTTGAGGTGTGTTAAATGGATGCATGAAATCAAAATTAATAGCTTAAACATTTATAAAGATTATTCAATTTAAATATTAAATAGATTTTGGAGGTTGAACTGTCAGCTGTACTATAAATTCTAATGATTAGATAGCCATGAAAGGAAATAAAATTTTACTATGAGCATTTCCAGTGTATATTTAGGTTGAGGAGATTTTGAAAAGAATGAAGTTTTTGTAAATGTCACCAATGAATGTGGCTGCTTTGATACATGCCTAAAATGTTTCCTGGAAAGAATCGTGACAGGGAGTTGACAAAGTCTTGATTTTTCTCTAGTGGGTGAAAGTATTTCCCAGTGAATCTTGGTATTAAAGATATTATACAAAGATACTGTTGTCCCAGTGAATTAAAAACATGCCCTTATATTCAGTGTTACAGATCTCCATGCTATCCATGCCAATGGAACAATTGGTATTCTTGATTTTTGGCATGAAGTAATACTATTTGGTAGTTTATTTTAACCCCATCTTTATTAACTCAGTGAGGTAGACACTGGGTTAATAAACGTGGGATAAGATAGGGCATATGAAATATTCTGAGCAGTGTAGATTGCACAGGTAATCAGTGAATGAGGTAGACCTAAGAACTCAAGTCCTCTCACTCTTCTTAGGCCAGTAGGCTTTTTCTTTCTTTCTTCCTTTCTTTTTTAATTAATAGACTATTTTTTTTAGTGGTTTTAGGTTTACAGCAAAATTGAGCAGAAAATACAGAGTTACCATATATTCCCTCCCCTTTCTCTATAGTTTCCCCTATTGACATCTTGTATTGGTGTGGTACATTTATTATAGTTGATGAACCAATATTGATACATTATTATTAACTAAGGTCCATAGTTTACATTAGGGTTCCCTCTGTATATAGTTCTATAGGTTTTGACAAATGCATAATGTCATCTATATTATACATAATAGTTCTACAGCTCACCAGATTCTCTGTGTTCAACCTATTGTCCCCCCAATCCCTGATCTTTTTGCTCTCTCTATAATTTTGTGTTTTCCAGAATGTCATATAGTTGGAATCCTATAGTATATAGTCTTTTCCCACTGGCTTCTTTCACTTAGCAATATGCATTTAAGATTCCTCCATGTATTTTCATGGCTTGATAGCTCATCTGTTTTGCTGAATAATAGTCCATTGTGTGAATGTACCAAAGTTTATTTATCTAGTCACCTGCTGAAGGACATTTTGGTTGTTCCTAAGTTTTGGCAGTTATGAATAAAGCTGCTGTAAACAGCGGTGTACAGGTTTTTGTGTGGACATACGTTTTCAAGTCACTGGCCAGGCACCGTGGCTCACGCCTGTAATCCTAGCACTCTGGGAGACTGAGGTGGGAGGATCCCTTGAGGTCAGGAGTTCGAGACCAGCCTGAGCAAGAGTGAGACCCCATCTCTACTAAAAATAGAAAAATTAGCCGGATGTTGTGGTGTGTGCCTGTAATCCCAGCTACTGGAGAGGCTGAGGCAGGAGGGTCACTTGAGCCCAGGAGGTTGAGGTTGTTGTGAGTTAGGCTAATGCCATGGCACTTGACTCAGGGCAGCAGAGTAAGTCTCTGTCTTAAACAAAACAAAACAAAACAAAAGTTTTCAAGTTATTTGGGTAAAGGAGTATGATGCTGGATCATATGGTATATTTAGCTGTGTAAGAAACTGTTAAACTATCTTCCAAAGTGGTTGTACCATTTTTTATTTCTACCAGCAAAAAGTGAGAGTTCCTGTTGCTCCACATCATTTTCAGCATTTGATATTGTCACTGGTTTGGATTTTACCCATTTTGGTACGTGTGTAGTGGCATCTAGTTCTAATTTGCAATTCCCTAGTCACATATGATGTGGGGATCTTTTTATATGCTTATTTGCCATCTGTATATCTCCTTTGATGAGGTATCTGTTCAGATCTTTTGCCCACTTTTAAATCAGGTTGTTTTCTTATTGTTCAATTTTGAGTTCTTTGTGTATTGTGGTTTATCAGATATGTTTTGCAAATGATCAGTAGCCTTTTTATACCATTTCCTCCTTTTGTCACCTTTGAACTACTGCATATTTTAGATATTATTTAAATAAATAAGGGCCTCGTTATTTTCTTTCACATGATCATAGTGTTCTTAAGTACTATTTTGTTTTGGCTAAGTACACTGTATCTTGTACCTATTTGGGAGAGTCCTGTGTGGTGGCTCAGAATTCAGCAATCTGACAGTTTGCTTTGGTATATCTACATATGCTGCTGCAACTGCAGTTCAGGTATCCAGTTAGTTGTCAGCTATGTTGCTTCATAACACTTGAGTCTAAAATTAGTTGAACTGTTCTATTTTAAGGATAGACTGAACTTAGTAGTCCATGTCCTGTAAAATATGTGAAAGTTAAACTCATAGGATATTGAATTGCTTCTTTTAGAATGCAATCAGAAGTAGAGTTGGATAGAAAGTAGTCTGTTATAGTTTTTAGAAAGTTTTTGTTATGCTGATTTGATTATAGCCTGGGTGTAATGCTGTATGTATTAATATATAGTATCTAAGAAGCTAAGATTTTATACTGTTGCCCCTCAGAGTTAAGACAATGCTTTTATGTAAATGGTTATGTGTGAATTTTAAAATGAGTTGAGTTAGAGAAAGATTATTTGAATTTTCTTTTAGCATATTTTACAAGAGCCACAGCCTCTAAATATTTATGAATGCTGGAACACCACTGACTAGAAAAAAGTGAGTGATTAAAGGAGTATTGGTTGTTCATTTTGTGATCTTTGTGATAACCTTGTCTGTGTAACAGAAACTAGAGAATATTGAAAATATTTGGTAGGTGAAAAGCTGAGAGATTGAAATTCAGAGTTTTATTTTCTCATATAGTATGAATTTTATACCTCTTTAAGTGAGAGTTTATACATATGAAGGCATTTTACAGTAATATTTGAATGTGTCCTTCAAGCAATCTCAGAAGCTATAACAACTGCTATAGATAATTTGTAGTCTTTATACTTTTTCTTTGAACGTTTTTGGAGGGTCTAAAGCAGAATTAAAGGATTTAAAATTATAGAAAGCAAGATGCAGGAATATTTTAGTTTTCTTTTGGAAAGACAGGCAGAGATGTACTTAATATCTATCCCTTTCCATTTAGAAAACTATATAGAAATTTAAATTTGTGCTTCAGTGGAATTAAAATGATAAAACACTGTAAATAGAATGAAATACTTTTATAATTAGCATTCCTTTGGAAGCATTCAAGCAACATTGTTTCCAACCTTTCTCATATTTCTAGTCAGAAATTAATTGATTATATGCTTCAGGTGAACAAAGTACTATGCAATATATCCTTTGCTCTCCCACTCCCATCATATCTCGTACTCAACCTTTCCCTAGAAAAACTGGGAAGAGATGAAGCACTTGGGGCCAGGAGAAGTAGATTTTCACCAAATTGGAACATGTGGTTTAATTGTAAATACTTATTCATCTTATACTTAAAAAATATGCAAAGGAATCAGGGCCTACAGAATGAAGAGGAACACATAGGTTTGTAGTTTCTCTGTGCACAGTGTGGTGAGGAAGGTGGACCAGCTCTACTCATTTTAAGTGAATGCTATGGAAGAGGAGTGATCCCTGAGCATCTGGGGATTTCGCAAGCTGGGTTGGCATTTGAAGACAGGTGTAATTGCATTTGGGGCAGGCAGGCTTTGTATTGTTTGTGTGGGGGTGGATGGTGTGGACAGAGGGTTTTCTCAACCTTACCATTTCATTTGGATGATCTTACCTTGCGTTTCACTCTTTGCATTGTAGGAAAAGCATTATCATAATGGTTCCATTAGGACTTTCTTATAAACAAGAAAGATTTTGCTATATAGGTAATCAATGTTGAGTTGAAAATTTTATCCTCCGTTTCTGTTATACAGAATTCTGTTAAACAGAATTCTTCTGTTATAAGAATTCTGTTATACATAAATATATTATCAAATCTAAGGGTTTAGTAGTAAGAAATAATTTATAGATAAGGTTCAGCAAATGTAGAGTGAGACATGGTATAGGAAACTCTGAATTAGATTGCTGATCATAATAATTTTAGCATCTTACATATTTATCATATTTTTACATATATAATGCAATTTAATTCTTCTAACAGCTGAGTCAAGTAACATAGGTGCCAGTGACCTTATTTTATAGCCAAGGAAACCAGGCCTCCATGATTGCACTGACTGATTGGCCATCTGGGGACTAGGATTCTGGTTTTCTGATCACCAGTCCAGAGAACACTCTACTATAGATTATTGTGTCCATCCGTATATGCAAAGTTGTTATTAATAATATTGACTATAAGTAATATATATGTGGTGAGCAGTGAGTAGTCACTGTTTAAGTAAATAGCAATTGAATGCTTTCTGAAATTGTTGGTAGAGGTCCATATCCAGGAAGAAGTATGGTTTACTTTTTGTTTAATGTGGTTTTGGGCTACCATAATCCATAAACTTTAGTGAAAAAGTCTATTGCTGACTGTAGAGGGTTTAGTTACTTGAAGGAAAAACTCCATTATCTCTTATTTCTGTTGTTAATTGAAGCAGCTCTTAAAATTAGAGAGTTATACATTTAGACAGAAAAACAATCCCATTGACTAAAGATATAATTTCTGTAGTACTCACTGACAAAGGAGGAACTATTATAAGTTCTTGGGGAAACATGGAAAGAAAAGCTATGACACATATTTGCTAACACTCTTGGAAAATAAAAAACTATACAGAATATGAGTGAAAAATAATCTGTAATTCCAGTATTCAAATACACTAATCAATTTGCTGACATATTTCCTTCTCCTTTTCTGTTTCTGTTTCTCTTTACTCCTTCATATAGAAGACTTAAAAATTTGGACCACTGTGTATAAAGTTCTTTATCCTGCTTATTCGCTTAATATATTATGGCATTTTCTAATTTAATATTGTTTCAAACCATTTTAAATGCATGATGCATGCATTCTATTATGTATTGGTGACAAGCATTGTCATGGAACATTTAAGCAATTTTGTGTCCTGATAGTTTTTGGTTAATATTATTGCACTGGTATCTTTCCATCTAATTACAAGCTTCAGTAAACTTTTTCAAGATAAGAAGGAAGTCATGTGGATTATATAAACCACTTAGCAATTAACTATTCATAAGATGCTGCCTAATTCATGATTGAGTAGATTCTTGAGTTATATATCCAATTTAAAAATTCTAATCACTCTGAATTCTAGAAATTCAACAATAAAGGAAGCAATTACTAATAATCAGCAGATCTGGTTTCCATTCCTAGCTCTTACACTAACTAGCTAGTCTTGGATGGCCTATAAATTAAAATGAATAATTGCTAAGGTTCCTAATCATCCTATAATACCTGCCTTAATTAATTATTTCATCATTTATTTATTTCCTGAGTGTTTCTTATGTGTCAGTGAGTATGTTAGCTCCTTAGAGTGATAGACATAAGAGGGTGAGTGGGCTTTTATATTTTTTGTTGGATTATGAATGTATGACTTTATACTGATACGGTCTGTTTGGTTATCCTTGACGGCATTTTCTGACATACTTTCCATTTATTGTTTGTGGCATCCACCTCATTTTTTATTTTGGAAATGATCACCTTATTCATGGTTTTAATTTTTTTGAGAAACTATTACTGATTCCTTTTGAAAATGCTTTTAAAATATCTTCTGGATTTTTGATATAGTTCATAATCATTTATTGTATTTGCATTTCATTACTTATGCTAGTCTTCAAGACTGTATTATTTATTAATGACATTGAATCAAGGAGTACTTTGGGAGATTAGATTTATCTGTAATGACTGAAATAGAACTTAGAAAAAAAATTCACATTTTTAAAAGTTTTTCCACTCTCATTATGTGCACTAATGGTATGTAAACTGAGTGTGGGCAAATGACCTCTTTTTGGAAGTTTTAAAATTATTGTCCATTTTATCACTATATGTTGTTCTGCAAGTCTATGTCAGTGTTTTTTTTGTGTGTTTAGTTAAATGATCACCATATACAGTCTTGAGGGAGGGCTTAAATGCTGTCCCCTCTAAGTCTTCTTCTTTCATCTCTGGTTAAATGGAAGATTTCTTTCATGGTTCTTTTAATTCCTTGCTTTAGCAATGAACCTGAATAAGCAATTTCTGGTTGGCTATTTCTTTCCCCAAGATTTTTAAGCCAAGATTTTCTGAGTCTAGGTAGAGCTACAGCCTGGGGACTAGTGATTGTGATGTTTAGCCTTGAGGTGGCTTGATTCTGGGGAGGCTGAAGCTGTTTAAACTTGTTTTTCCCTTCTCTTGTTCTGTTTTCTCCCTTCCCCCATTAACAGAACTGTGGGGTAGTTCTGCATCTAATCCTGATTCCCATCTCTAAACTGCCCATCCTTTGATAATTACCATCACTTGTGATTGAGTGGGTTGATTTTCAGTCATTTCATTTTATACTCAAGAAAACTGAAGTCCTGAAAAGTGGGGTTTGTAAAGGAAAAAGCAAGATCTAAACTGAGGTCTCCTGATTTCCAGTTCTACACATTGCTCAGTCTCCCTTTTTACTTACTGGTGGATGGAAGGGGTGCTTTCACTGGCTATATCCAACTCAATGAAAAAGCCAAGAATTACTATAGAGAAGTAGTAAAGGCAAGAATCTAGAAGAAATGAGTGGAAAAAGTGAAGCAATAGCAGAAATAGAAGTAGTGATGTCAGTGTTATTCTTTACATACCATGAGAGGAATGCTGAGGTTTCAGCGTTTCATATGATGTTAATGTATTTTAGAGACTGCATTATGTCAGTGATGATAAATTGCATGCAGCAGGCTCATCAGTGTTCTGGGGCTTCAAGACATTGATTAAGCCCAATATAAATTGGAGTTATAATGCAATGAAATAGTCCCGCACTTTGAAGGATTGAATGACAATTTGGCTGTAGCTTGGACCAGTCTATGGCTGTCTGGCTGTTTCCTGGTTAACTGTAAGATCCAGGCTCCAGGCAGGCAGATCCAGGCCACTGACCATCCCCATACATCACCCCTCCTCATGGCCCCCATTCCCAGGATCTGCTGGAAACCAGAGCCTTCCATTCTCCTCTGGATGGGGACTAAATAGAGGAAAATATGATGCTATGTGGCCTCAATTCTAACACATTTAGAGAACAGGGGCAGCAGTGGAAGTGATGAAAAGTTTGAATTTGCTCTCATCTCAAATGGGCATATGGTGTGTGTATGTGGGGGAATGTGAAGGAGGAAGGAGCAGGGAGAAAAGGAGAGAGAGGGCCCTGTTGTTTCTGGGAACTTGGGAGATAGAGGCTCTTAAGGGAATGGTAGCCTGACTCCATGCCTCATCTTTTGGGTCTCCACACATGCGTTTTACACATACACACCCCCTTCCTCCCCTGCTCAGTTCTGTTTCATCTGGGTGTCTCAATCTCAGTTTCCTCTATGGTGACAGTATGTAAGTATATGGTTGGGAAGGATGTGAACTGGAAAGTGTGTTTCCAATATGAACATACCTGTTGTATATATTTATTAAACATTTTTATGGATCTAATGTTATATATTTTAATTATTCTAAATTGACGACACAATGTCAGTATATATTGTGCATTGATAATGTTTTACCATTTTTTAAATTAAAAATATAGCTTTGCATTAGCCTAGATTGTCTAGCCTTCATTTAAACCAGTGGTCCCCAACCTTTTCGGCACCAGGGACCGGTTTCATGGAGGACAGTTTTTCCACGGATGGTGGGGTAGGGGGAGGGGAGGAGCTCAGGCAGTGATATATGTGAGCCATGGGGAGCGGCTGTAAATACAGATGATGCTTTATTTGCTGGCTCACCTCCTGCTGTCCATCGCCGCCACCTCCTTCCCAAGTTTCATGGAAGACAGGAGGGGAGTGGGTGGCGGAACTCTGCTACCTGGTCCCTAGCAGGCTGTGGACCCAGACCGGTACCCCTGGTACTGGGGGTTGGGGACCGCAGATTTATTTATTTATTTGTTTATTTAGAGACAGAGTCTTACTAGAGTGCCCATGACGTCAGCCTAGCTCACAGCAACCTCAAACTCCTGGGCTCAAGTGATCCTCCTGCCTCAGCCTCCCAAGTAACTGGGATTCTAGCCGGGCACCACCACTCCCTGCTGATTTTTTCTATTATAGTAGAGATGGGGTCTCACTATTGCTGAGGCTGGTCACAAACTCCTGACCTGAAGCAATCTTCCTGACTCGGCCTCCCACAGTACTGGGATTATAGGCATGAGCCACCACGCTGGTGGGGGACTGCAGATTTAAAGAGCATTTTTTTGACCAGGCTTGGTGGGTCACGCCTGTAATCCTAGCACTTTGGGAGCTGAGGCAGGAGGATTGCTTGAGCCCAGGAGTTTGAGGTTGCTGAGAGGCTATGATCACACCACTGCACTCCAGCCCAGTGCACAGAGTGAGACTCTGTCTCAAAAACAAAACAAAACAAAACAAACAAACCCCTAAACTCCCACATTTTTAAGACAAAATGTGTTATAAGTTGGCTGTTTGGAGTTTATAAGTGAATTTCTATAGCACAACTCATTGGTTAATTGGAGATAGCTGGCAAATTTTTGTGGGGACGTCTAGAAAGAAATTTAAAGGATCTTAGGAAAAAAACCTAGAAATAAGTGGTGTTTTTTTTTTTGTTTTTTTTTGTTTTTTTTTTGTTTTTTTTTGTTTTTTTTTTTTGAAATAAGGGTTTTGTTAAAGTTAGTAACCATTTTTATTCTGATCTTCCAAAAGCGTTCATGGTAACATCCAGTAATGGCAAGAATGTGGGGAAACAGTACTCTCTTGGGCTGCTTATGAGAGTGTGACTTGTTACCACCTTTGGGAAAGGAGGTTGCTGCTGAAGTCACGTATAGTCCTTGACCCATCAATATTTCACAGTTTTTCCTACAGGTAGAATTTAAGTGCAAGGATATTTATTGTGACATTATTTATAATAGCAAAATACCAGAAACAACCTGAATGACCATGAGTAAGGAATAGTTGAATAAATTTTGATACTTGAATGTTAAGCAACTAATAAAGAATATGAGTTAGATTGCTAAGCATTGACCTAAAACATTTCCCCCATATATTATTAAGGAAAATTAAAAGGCAGAGGACAGTATATTTGGCATTTTTATTAGAAAAAAAGAGAAAAAATTCTATACACAAAAGAGAGAGCTAGGAAAAGACAGAAACCAAACTGTTAACAGTGGTTACCTCTAAAAAGTGAGTTTTTTTCCATCTCTGTGTTTGACATTTTAAAACACATATTTGTTACTTCTGTAATAAATAAAAATACCACCACAAATAAAGTAGGAAGTTTAAAAGAAGAAAATTATTAAATATTTGCATGAATATGAAATATTACTGGTTTTTGAGAACAGCTTCCTCCATGTGATTGTGACAGGTATAATTTATAAGTAACATTGTGGGTATTAAGTGACATTGACTTAATAGACCATCTGGTGCTTTCATAAACAATTTACAGACTTACTGTTTGTGTGGTCGTTTATGGCCGAGGTGGTCCATTATGGCCCTAGCTATTATTTTCAGTGTCTGATTTGATCATATACTTACAGGCTGTCTTCTTAGGCAAAGTCCTGTGGGGCGAGAAGACACTGACTTAATAGGTCAGACAAATGTTACACTGATTTCTAAGGAGTGCTGTCCTAAGCCAGAGTACCCATTTGTTTCTTACCTAACTTAATTTTTCCATTCATTTATTTAACAAATTACATAAAACTTTATTGAGTGCCCATAACATATACAAAGATGAAAAAAGATAATGTTGCCTTCCTTTAGGAGATCTCAATGTGTTGGGAAAAACCGTCTGGATGAATCATGGAGCATTTAAGGTGTTGTACATGCAGTATGAATAAAGTACTCTAAGAGTAACTTTCTTAAACCATCTACCTGGTGAGGTAGTGTGTTCTGTACCCATTCACTTGTTTCTTAAAGTTTTATTTCTCTGACGGTAGGAATAAAGAGATTTTAGTAGACTGCTCTTATAGTACAACTTCTTTTTCTGTGAATTGGAATGTAAAATAACCCCAGGATTATAAGGAAGTACTTAATGCTAAATGATGATATGGAAATATAGTAGGGAGATTAAGGAAAATCAAGTTGAATACTTGCTTATAGTATTATCAAATAACAGAAAATAGAATACTTTTGAAGTGTACAAGATCAAGTAGGGAAATTGTAGAAAATATTTTTCATTTAAGTCTTTTTAATACCTCTACTGCTTATCATAGTGCTTGGCATACTATAAATGTTCAATAATTATTTTAACAAAAGATTGAATGAATGAATTTCTACTGAGGGTTCTGGGCTTTAAGATTTTCTGAATTCAGTTTGTTAACCAAGCTCACTTTACGTAATAGTTCCAGTTAAGTACAATAATTTAACTAATTTTCTTCCAGCAGTTCTAAAACTGCCAAGCAGATGAAGTTTGAAATAACTTTGTAATTTTCAAAAAGTATACACATTACCTTACTTTGTGCTACATAATTTCTTTCTGTAGGAAGATAGGTAAAATGAACTGTTGCCATAGTGTATGACAAGCAATACTATATGGAGAAGATAAGGTTCAATTTGGATAAAAGTAACATAATGCTGAACCATGTGGAGGAAGCTCAGAATAGGAGAGTGCCCATAAACAACAATGGCAAAATTCATGGACAGGCTGATATAACAGACTGAATTTGTTGGGAACTCAGAATTGTGTTGCCTCACAGTGTTATTTGTTTACTTGAGAGACACTGTAGCATTTTAAAGCAGCTGTTTATAATTCTGGAACCTTTAAATATAAAAGTTCTAAAGGTAATTGTAGGCTGGGCTTCATGGCTCACATCTCTAATCCCAGCAATTTAGGAGGCCAAGGCAGAAGAATTGCTTGAGCCCAGGAGTTTGAGACCAACTAGCCTGGGGAACATAGCAAGTCCCTGTCTGTACAAAAAAAAAAAAGAAAAGAAAAGAAAAGAAAAAAGAAAAATTAGCCAGGCCTGGTGGTAGTTCCAGCTACTTGAGAGGCTGAGGCAGGAGGATCGCTTGAGCCCAGGAGTTGGAGGATATAGTGAGCTATGATCCTGCCACTGTGCTCCAGCCTAGATAACAGAGCAAGACCCTGTCTCTAAAAAAATAAAATAAAATAAATAAAAAGTGTATTGCTAAAGTCAGCACAAATATAGTAGCTTCAGATAACAGGAAGTTTAATGCTACCTTTTCTTTGATTTTAATGATTAAAGGATCTAGAAAATTTTTGCTGCTACAAACTTTTCCTTTTTTTTTTTTTTTTTTTTTTACCTTAGCGGTAATACTCTTTTGAGTCTCCCAGCTCCTTTCTGATAGTTCTCTACCTGGCATCAAAGTTTCCTTACATGTACATACGTGATACTCAGATTACCCCTTGCAGGTCTCTGGAATTTGCTCTTGTGCAGCTCTTTCTGGTTCTCTGCGCTGCAAATTCTAGTTGTTTTGACCTCCTCAAATGAACTGTGTCTCTTCACCTGAGGGAGACTGTAACCTTCCCCTGAACCTTCCTCCCACCCCTCACTGTATCCTGGGGAAACTTTCTCCTGGCAGTAAGCTGGGGTATCAGTAGGACTCACCTTCTCTGTTTCTTTTCTCAGAGATCACTGTCACCTGTGCTGCCTGTTGTCTAATGTCCAAAAATTGTGGTTTCATAACTTGTTTCTATTTTTAATTATTTAAGGTGAGAGAATATATCTAGTCCCTGTTACTATTATGCCCAGAGGTAGAAGGTCCTCCTTTTCTCTTTAAGGCCCATATGTATATAAAATTTACATTAATTTTATTTTATTAGAATTAGATAGATTATACAAATGTTGTAGACTTGCAGTCCTCTAAGCCCTTAATATACAGTTTATCTTCATGTTTATTAAGTTCTTTCTGTTTGATGGAAGCTCTGAACTGAGCTTGGTGATAGACCAGCAAGGAAAAAAGTATGGTTCTTGTTCATGCATTTGCCTTTGTGTTAGGCTAATCTTAAAAATGTAAAAGTTGTTGTGTAGCTGGAGTGTTAAGATGTGATAAGTAAGATTTCTATATTTTCCCAGTAATGTGAATGTTTCTATCTATATGATATTTAAATTTGGGTCAGTTTAATAAAACTATGTTATAGTTGGACAGGCAGAGAGGAAGCATTCTTTTTGTAGTAGCAGTACATTTATTCTGAGTAATGGAGCAGAATCGTAATGCTGAGATTGTATAATTTAGCTCCTACATTTTATGTCTGAGAAGAATTAGGCTCAGGAATACTAAGCTCATAGAACTAGTTAGTACCAGAGGTGGAACTGAAGGCTGGGTATTCTAATTTCTAGTTTAATGCTTTTTCCACTTAATCATGCTGACCTAAGAAAGTCCTTGTACTCAATAAGCACCCAGACACATGTGCTATACTTCCTGTTCCTCCTGGTCCTGAGCAAGTAGGGTTCAGGAACCTGAGGGCCCAGCCAGCCTGCTTTCTTGCAAGCTTCATTCTGTGCTGTATAAACACTGCCACACTTTTGACATGAATCAAAATATTTAACTGATATCTTTGAACACACGGTGCATATATTGCACTGGGTCCTAGCACAAGACATGCCATGAGTAATTGGAAGGCGGTTGTAGTCCTTGACCCTTGTTTTGAAAGTTAATATTTATGTTTCAGCTAGAGTGACTGTGGGCCTGTTTGATATTGACTTGAGTTGCTAAGTAATGTCAGGAGGTCAAAACAATTTTAAGAGATGTGTGGACTGTATCTGATGACAGTTTGGCACTTAGCTTTTATCTCCTTAAGGTGGCCTCCATATTGAACCATGGCAGATTAGCATTGTTATTTTTAAAAAAATACTGAATCTGTTGGGCTTTGGTGGTACAGAAAAGGCAAGGCCACTGTCTGGTGCAATTATAGACAAAGGTCTGTGGTCCTTTAGGGACACAGTTTTGAAAAGGATCCTGAGCTTGGCAGTCAAGTTTGTATACACAGTACCATGTAGGGACAAGAAGTAAAGGTAACTAACATTTTGATTGGTCATCCTTTCTGTTTTTACTGTGAAAAAGATAGAAACTAAAGGTGAAAGAAATTGAAGATGATTTCTTATAATAATCACCGTAATGATAGACAGTAATATGCTGGTAAATATTTAACAACCAGTTATCGAGGGAAAAAAAAAACTTGATTTATAGCACTTATTCATTTGCATGGTGTAAGTACTTGTACCATGGCCAACGTCAAGCTACCAAGTTGACGTCACTGAACGTAGAGTTGGGAAGACATACGCAGTAGCGCACCATTATATAGTATTTCCACCATACAGATGCAATAAATAGTTGTAAATAAACTCAAGAGTAAAGACAACAGTAAAATGTAGTAAAACAATTAGTTAAGCTATGAGTTTTGAATATTTATTATCTTTGTTTTTAATGTCATTTATTCAGTTGAATGTTTATGCAATTTAATTTTTAACAGTGATTTTAACAACTGGCTAACACAGTTCTGAAAATTCAATAGTCAACTCTCTCAAGTTGTTCTGAGCTGGCTCTAGAATACCACTGGAAATAAATAACACTTACTGAGCATGTGCTACCTGCCAGGCATGGTCTGTTTTCTGTGAATTATATCATCCTCAAAGTAACCTTCTGAAAATGATTTAAGTAGGTGTTTAAATTATCGCCATTTCCCAGTTGATAAAATTGAGTTACCTAGAGGTTAAGTAACTTGCCCATGGTCACAGTTTGGAAGTGGCAGAGCTAGGATTCTAAACTAGACCACCCGTCTCTAGAGCCTGTGCTCTTAGCCACCTTTCCGTACTGCCTATTGAGGTTACAGATATTCTTGAGTGTAAGCAAGTAGTAGTTATGATACATTTTAACTAAATTACTCATGCTTCAGAATTATCTTATGACTTGTTTCAATAATTGTTTGGGTTTTAATTTATTTGAATTTTATTGGTGACAAAATGTTACTGTCCTTAATGTTCAAAATGTTTATAAAAATGGACAAGAAGAGTGGTTTTTCTCTTCGGTAGAAAAACAGACCAGAGACTTCAATAGGCAGTTCATAAGAGAAGAACTAACAATGGCCTGTAAACACTGAAGGCCGGGACAGTGTCCATTTTGTTCATCGCTATATTAACCCAACAAGGACAGTGTCCATTTTGTTCATCACAATATTAATCCAACCCTTGCAGGGTGCCTGACGCATAGCAGGGCTCTAAAATATTATTTCAGTACCTGTTAATTTTGTACACATTTTAATGAAGCACATATAAAAATTTCTTGTCCTTTTGTTTATACTAAGCTATTTTCTAATGTTACCTTTAGTTAAAAACTGAATTTACAAAAGTGTTTCTGATTATATTATTAGACATATTTTATTATTAAAACCCTGTAATTTCAAACAAGGATAAGGAGGGCAAGTAAATTACCTTTTTCTTAATTAATAATCAATATGCTGTTTTATATAGTTTCACTGGGTAAAATTGACATTCCTAAATTTAAGAGACCTAAGGGAATTAGGAGAAATCTCTGTGTAATTTCTAGATCCTTTATGTTATAGGTGGTGATGTTTTAATGCCTTTAACTGTTTTGTCTACAAACCCTTCTGAGAAACTGTGTACCCTGGCAGTTTAGAGACCCATATTTTCCTTTGTAGCTTTTCCTGGTTTGTCATCTCTTCCTCTTCTCTGGTAGATGTTGTTTTAGCCATGTCAGAGGTCACACATACTTCTGATGGGTGTTGTGAATTGCTTTGAGAAATAATGAAACATATCAGAATGATGTTTCTGGTGCTGACAGCTGAATTTTGGAGATTAGGAATTTGAGATTTCTAAATTGGTTTGAAAGAAGTGTTTTATTTATGTTAATAGACTTGTCACCTTTTGGTATGGATAATCAAGATCTTGCCTAGTATTTGCTTCTGAAGACAGAGAAGGCAGCAATGGGGAAGAAGAGAAAAAGGGGTAAACATTGATTCAGTGATGAACCAGCATCAGATCCGGTGCTAAGTGTGTACATGCATTAATCATTAAAGTAAAAGCTTTCTCATCCAGCAATTTGGAAAAAGAGGTTAGGGAGAGGTGATAGGGAAATATGAAGTTTGCTAAAATGTAATCATATTGCTCTATGTCAGTCATTACATATCAGAGTACTTGAAACTTTGGAGTCAGGACTCTTCTGTATTCCAAAGACATCCCAAATAAAGTTGGCCAGAATATTGAGTTATTCTATTTTTGGCTGAAGTTATGTTAACCTATTCTGAGTTTTATGTTGATCAACCTATCTGATAATGGAGTGTGTCTTATACTAATTAAAAAGGAAAACTAATTATTATTTGTTAAAAGTAGTTCATTTGGGAAATGACACATTCTTCAAATTATGCTACCCATGCAGGGTCCAGTGCTAGATAGAGTACAAGTGTGTTTACTATTGAAAGGGTTAATGATTATTGCCCCATTTGGTCTGTCTTATGACTTCTCATGCTGCCCCAGATCACTCTATTAAAGGATAAAAACACTGTGGTTTACCTACATAACATGTACCCATGTTTCCTTTGCTGAGCTTCTAGGAGGCGCAGAACCATTTCCTTCCTTCAATATTTTTCCTCCCTCCCTCCCTTCCCTTCATAATGGCAGTGGTTCTTGTTAAAAAAAAGAAAATTGACAGTTTTCTCCAGAAGGAAGTTGCATTAGTTTCCTAATGATGCTATAACAAATTACCACAAACTTAGTGACTGAAACAACACAAATTTATTATCTTAGAGATCTGGAAGTCAGCAGTCCAAAACGGACCTCATGTGTGTCAACAAAACTGTGTTCCTTCTGGACATTGTAGGGGAGAATCCACTGGCTTGCCTTTTGTGGTTTCTAGACACAGGCCTCATTCCTTGGCTCACGGCCATCACTTCCACCTCTGCTTCATTGTCCCATTTTCTTTCACTCTGACCCTCCTGCCTCCTTTTATGAGGATCTTTGTGATTACATTGGGCCCAGGCCCACCTGGATAATCCAGAATAGTCTCCCCAGTCTCAGGATCCTTAACTTAATCACTTGTAGAGTCTCCTTTGCCACGTAAGGTCACATGTTCTTAGGTTGTGTGGATTAGGATGTGGACTTCTTCGGGGAACTATTATTCTGCCTGCCACAGACATTTTTAGAACTTTCTGGTAAAATACCAGGTAGAACAACTTTTTCCATATTAGTTGATCATAATGGAGACCAGAGATAGTGTCCACAACCTTTGAAAAAATCATCATGATTTATTTTAACACAGAATATGATTTAATAAAAAATAAAATATGACAAGTCTGGCTAATTTGTACTATACTGTTTTGAATAAAAAGAGGGGAAATATTCAAAGGAAATATGGCTTGATATTTTACCATAGAGTTTTGTAATAAAATACTAAGGCTATTGAAAAAAACAAAAAACATTTTTCCTACCGTATCCATCAAAAGTGTTATTTTCACAAATTGCTTTTCAAATATCCAACCTGCATAAAGAACACCTTTGATTTCATCCGAAAAATAAAATGAAACAGCCCTGATTCTCTTGGAAAGGCTGTGATATTTTCTCAGTTGATTTAAGTTGTGAAGTTGCCTTCAGAACTATTTAAATTCTTAATCATTTAAGAAAATTATTAGATCAGTAAGGTTACCTGAAGAGAAGCTATCTTTAGAAAGAAAGGGAGATGCTACAGTGAAAAGGGATAGTCCTTGTTAAAATATTTTAAGTATTTTTTTTTTCAATATTCAACAACTTTTCTTTTTTTTATTTCAAAGTAGTATGGGGTACAAATGTTTTTGGTTATGTGGATTGCTTTGTGATGCTTGAGTCAGGGCCATAAGTGTGCCCATCACCTGGATAGTGTTCATCGTACCCATTAGGTAGGTTTTTGCCCATCCCCTTCCCCACTCCCCCCTGCTTGATTTCCACTGAGTTTTACTTCCCTCTGTGCATGTGTGTGCTCATCAGTTAGTTCCAATTTAATATTTGTAAGTACTTTTAATACCTCTTTCCCCCCCTCCCCCGCCTTCTTAAAAAATATGTTTATTCCTTAGACTTTTTTTAAGTGGCTTAAAACAACACCCATTTGTTATCTCATAGTTTCCACGTGTCAGGAGTCTGGTCATTGCTTGGTAGGTGAGTTCTCTGCCCAGGGTTTCACAAAGGCTGCTTTTGTACTTGGCTTTTAGAGCAGTGTGAAATTAGAATCAAGCAGAAACTACAAAGATCTTTGGTAAGAGAGAATATTAAAGTTAAATATGAGCATTATTACTAAGAAATTATACTTTACAAAGACCCTAAAAAACATGTAAAAAGCAAAAAAAAAAAAAAATTAAACCTATTTAAAATATCTTTCTTCTTCTACTTATAATTATGAACGTAGGAAATTTGAAATTAATGGAAACGTAGACTAATCAGACTAAATTTTGAGGCTTGGTGAGTGTTTCTTGCTAACTACCATCACCTCAGCCCTGCACACGATAGGGGATTCCTTTGGTCCTGTTTATTTCATAGATAAGGCTTGTTAATAAACTGCCAGGATGCTTATAATGAGCAACCAGAGAGATTCCAAGAGTGCTGTTGCTATGCAGTTGAACCATAGGCCTGTAATAATACATTAGGGACAAAGATAAGTGTCCTTACACATGCCACAGCTTTAGGGTGCTCTGCTAACCCTCTTTCTTGGCTGAATCTGTGGCAAGTGAATGCAGCCCCCTCTGTGTGCAAAGTGGGCTATATCAAAGGGGCTATAGAAACTGTAGGTCTCACTATTCTCCTGAAGGAGTATCGAAGTACTTTTTGAATTAGTTTGGTTTTACAGGAATCTAAAAAAATATCAGGTGAGCAGTTTCTCAAGGTATTTAAATTTTCACCAGCTCATTAACCCCTGTGAGTTTGGGTTTACCTTGTCATTTAACTGAATTCATTAAATGGGGATATAAAACTGGAACTAAGGCATCCTTAGGGAGAAAGAGACTAAGATATTAATGAATCCAAGGGAATTTTCTTTAGGGTATTTACTACTTTACCCTAAAGTTGCCCCTTTAGTCAAAACTCGGAGATGCTCTGTATAGACATTTTATTACTGGAATCCTAAATTCTCATGGAAAGCAGAGGAAGAAAGAAAAGCAAAATAAATTGCTCAGTCCTAATTTTCTTCAGAATCAGGGCATGAGATCATGAACTTTCATCACTTTGTTAGTAAGTACCCAAATTGTATGAAATAATCATTGTGTCTGAAATGCCTGTGTCTGTTTAGATGCTAGAAAATAGTAGCTGCTAGTAAAATACATTTCATATAACAATCTTGCAGTGCTTTTCATTTAATATAGTTGATAATATTGTTTGGGTCATCATTGGCTGAAATATTTAAATTAGAAAGAGTGGGAAATCAAATGTTTACAATATTTGATAATATAGTTTCAGGGTTAGCTGTTCCAGTTTGACCTCATTTGCACTCCTGGTGTCCTCCGTAATGGCTCAAGCTCTGAACTTAGGGAAGACAGAGGTGCTGGGGCTTGGGCTTCAGAGGTATCTTCCGTGCCCCTCTGTGGGTATCATCTTTAAAGGGTGTGTGCACAGTCCTTTCACCTAGTTCTAAAAGTGGAGCACTTCTACAATGATTTAAAAATTGCTTGAATCGGTCATATTCCTTTTTGGAAAGAGGTGACAAACTCATGCCAGATAAATACAGTGCTTAATTAATTTTCCCAGTGCAGACATGATATAAATATACTAAAGCTGTCCTGACCTGTAAAGATAAAATGGATATAAATGTCCCAAATTTAAAATTTGCACTTGTATACCTTGGTGTGATAGACAATTATCTATACAGTGAAAACAAGTCTTGTATTAATGTATACCACACATCATAGGGGGCTGTGTGCATTGGCCTATTTTCTATTTTCTATCTTCTATTCATATCTTAGTCCCCTCACTACCTTTCCCTTTTAGGCTAACATTTCAATGAAACTTACTGCTTGCCAAGTACTGTCCTAAATGCTTTACACATATTAAATTAATCCACGTCATAACCCTATGAGGTAAGTGTCATAATTCCTATTTTACTAATGAGGAAGTGGGTGCACAGAGAGGATGACCGACTTGCCCAAGGCCACACAGGGATAGTGAGTGGCAGAGCTGTGATTCTGCTAGGCTGTTGGGGTCTGCAGCCCTTGCTCCCTCAAATCTCGTCTACACTGTATTGCCCGTGTCACTGCCACTGTCTACTTCTAATTTATCTGGATGTAATTTCGTAAATGACTTCAAATCATTTTTAAAACATGGTAGGAATGCCAATAAACAGATAAAACCCTTCAGCATATATTTTGCCTTTAATGTTTTTTGTGCAATAATATTTTGATTCAGCAATGAAACTTCTAAGATATAAGATATCTTGACCCAAATATACCTCTAGAGTTACTTTTGGAGTCCCCTTGTATTCTAGCAAACGTCTTAAGAGTAGAGAATTCATTTTCCGTGTTTGAGTATTTGCTTTTGATAGTTCTGTTGGGTGGTGCAATTAGCTTTTTCTTTTCTGAAAGCCACAGCTGTAACTGTTTCTGTGACAAATGCTGTTGGAGGAAACGGCTGCATCACGAGCAGGGTGGAAGAGATATGCCTCAATTAAGTTTTCTTTGGCCTGTCATAGACTTAATCGGAGGTCAAATCCTGCTCTGAAGGACTGTTAGTGGCAGGTGCTATTTCTGTCACCAGGATGGTCTCTGCTAATTTTTAATGCAGTGACATCCCCAAATAGAAGCATTCTGTCATTCTCTCAATCCTTCCATTTGTGGAAGGATTTTGATCAAAGAATGTTTTTGCTTTTTATTTATTTCATGAGACATAGCATCATATTTCATACAAAAATACCTTGTGTAATAGTAAAAATAAAATTTAACAAAGCAAAATAGCTTGTTTTCCACATATATGAGTTTCTTATTTTAACAATGAAGTCATATAGAAGAATGCCTTCCCTATGTGAACCTATATTTGTTTATGTAATAAATGTAATAATAAATGATAATGTTTAATTTTGTATGCATGATGGGACCATCACAATTACTGCATTCTTATTGTTATGTATTTATTTTTTGGGGGAAAATCAGCTTATTTTCTAATTAATGATACAAAAAAACATGTTTAGACTTAGTAATTTCTTTAAATGAGTAATGAAAGACACTTATTTTTATTCATTTTATTTTATTTGGCTAGATGGTAACATTTATTTTCTTTCATGGTTAAAATAAGATAGGTCTATTTTAGGTTCTTAATGACTTAAGTTTTAATCTTTTGGGGTATGTAGTTTTGGATCCCCAAGAACAACATTATAAGGAAGCTCCAGTATAATGTATTGGAAAATTTTTCACAGAAGGAATGGAACTGTAAAAACAGATAATAAAATAATAAGGACCAACCACGATAACTTAGTCTCACCTTTGAATTTTCATCCTACTTCCTTTCCTATAACCAATTGTGCATTATGACTGTTTTTCTGAAAAGTATCTCCCAGATTTGTATTTTAATTTCTTTTTTTAATAGTAAGATACTAGTTTTATTTATTTCATTTGTAATGTAGTAAAACATTGATTATTGGAGGATAAGAGAGCTGGAATATTTTTAGTATTTCTTTGTAGTTTCCTTAGGCAAATATGTATTTCTAATTCTTAGCATAAGAATTAAATATATTAAAATAGAATTTTAAAAAGTATTTGCTTTATAAGTGAACATTTCAAATAAAATGAGAATATCTTCATCTAGGGTTATAATATGGTAGTATTTAATATATGTTACTCTGAGGTTTGAAGATACTCAAACATGTGACTATTTCAATCCAATGTTTTATAGCAGAATTTGGGGTTTTTAATAATGTCCCACATTTAAAACATTTGTCCATTTTATTTAGCATAAATGTTTCACAATATTAAAGGCAATTTTCTTGGCAGATCGATATTAGTTTAGCTCTCCCATTTGGAACATATTGTCCCTTATAAGATTTACCTCAGGATATTTTCTTCTTCTGTATCATATAGTTTATGTTTCAGATATACTATTTTTAGACTTTTTTCCTGAAAAGTTTTATTTTAGATTTATTAGTACATTCTCATCTTAGTTAGAATTAGTTATGATATGATTAAGATGTTTCTTCTTCTTCTGTCTTTTTAAGCAGCTAAAAAACATTTGAGTTTATTTTTAAGAGAGTAATTTTAGTTTCAAACAAAGAAGAAAAACCTAATTTAAAATTAAACTGTTCACAAGACATGTCACCCACATTATATAACTGCTAAGAATTTTTGTTTTACCTTTCTATCAGTTACTGTAATCATTAAGAAGTACATGATATTTGCTTTTTTCTTGCCAAGGAACTTATAATTCTAATCACATTATACATTTGTAAAGACACGAATGCTTTCTTTTGTTTTCAACACAGCCTTGACTTTGATATATCAGACTGTGGCTTGCTGAAAATGAGGAAGACCTTTGACAGGTCACCATGTGTTTACCAGGCAGATGGGAGAAGGAGGCTGACACAGTTTTATCATCAGCTGGTAGTTCACATTAAGTTTTTTTTTTTTTCCTCTCCATCTCAAATGAAGGACGGTATCCAATTTCCAAATGGATTTGTTTCAAAGTTTCTTTTTAAATTGCCTTTCTGGACCTCATAATAGCATGTTTCCTTAACACGTTCTGTGAGGCAGCCAAGGCTTCATATTGATGGTACTACAGCATCCCATGGTTCCTGTGGGGAAAGTATATCCTTCTTTCCATTCAGAAAATCCAGACACGTGGATGCATGACCCATTTCCTTCTGGTAGCATGGGGAGAAGAGCTGGCTTTTCTCTGGATCCCTCCCTGGTGTCAGCTGAGACTTCCCTGCCTTCCTTTTTCCTACCTTGTGCTTCCTGCTTCCTCTCTCAGGTTGGGGCTGGGAACATGCTTCCCATCCTGCTTTCTTTGCCCCCAGAGAGCCACTCTGCTGGGTCACCCTGGCAGCTGCAGGGGGAGGCAGGGCTTCTTGCTGGTCAGGAGCCCTCGCAAACCTGAGGTGTTCAAGCCTGAAGGGGGGGCTGCTGCTTGTTCTGTTTGATGGAGACAACATGATGTAGTAGGAGGAATAAAACACATGGAGTCAGAATACCTGGAGTTAGCCTGATGCTGCTATTTCTTTACTGTGAGACCTTAGGCTAATCGCTCACCTGTTTTTGTTTGTTTGTTTTGTAGTGGTGGTGGCAGGAGTTTAGTGTAACTGCTGAGTAGGTTGCATTAGATTACCTCTGATGTCCCTCACTGCTTTAACACTATATGCATTGATCACATATTTCAGAAGGGAGTTGATAGATGATTAGGTTCTTAAAGGGTAAGAAAGATGAGATTTTTTTACATGGAATACAGAAACCTTTAACTGTGGTTGAACAAGAAACTCCTTAGAATTAAGATGTTTGTGATTGAATATGTTAAGAATATTACCATCTTGTATTACCAACAAAATGCCATGATGTCTGGTGGGGGTGGTATCGTGTTATACCCAAAATGTGCTCTTTAGCAGTTTACTGAAAGTACAGGTTGTCATTCTTTTATTTTCTGTAGTCTGGAACATTAAGTGCTACTGGGAAACAAACATACAAGAACATGAAGTAATATGGATAAATAAAATTGCTATATTAAACATTCCTAAAAATTTGCATTTCAAAATTTAAATGGTTTATTGGAATTTCTTAGGTGAAAATGAAGCAGGAAGATTTTTTAAAAATTATACTCTTGTGATTAAAAATCTGTCTAATTTCTATCTAAAATATATCAATCTCTTTTCCTGTCCTAATTCAAGGTGGTAGACATAACTGAACTTTCCTAAGTATTTTGCCACAGAGTGAGTCATTGATGGGAACATTTACTATGATTTTATCAGCTATCCATGCGGAAGGTGGGAGATTAAGCTAAAAGTGTGTAGATACCAGCCAACAAGCAATTTATCAAATATTTTAATAATTTGAATTTTTTCTTTGAATTAGAGCTCTGAAGGACAGTATAATACATTGGAGCTCTAATTTCTTTGGTTTCCAACATTTTACTACATAAAAATACAGTATTTGTAAGATGGCAATATTCATTTTAAAATTTAATTTATGGTACCACCCAAATGGTTAGGTTGTCAAACCCGGTTGCTTAATATTGTATCAAAAGGTTTGTATACCTTTTATCAGACTGTAGGAAGCACCCTGACAGAAGAAGATGCTACGAGCATCCAGAAGTTATGCTTCACTCAGGGAGGGGCAGTTGAAATTTGTTCCCTGGTACTAACCCCATTCCTTGAATACTTGTGACTGATGAGATTGACTTGGAGTGGGAGAGAGAGAAGGAATTTGGGGTGGGGTGGTATCGTGGACACTTAAGGGAGAGCACAAAGAAACAGATCATGGGGCAAAAGAGAGAGCGGGGACACTTGGGAGGAGTGAGTCAATAGTGTAGGCAGTCCTCACGCAATCCTGCCTCCCAGCTGTTCCCTTTGCCATCAGATGCTGAGTGATTTGCCTTTGCAGGCCTCTGGAGGGCAGCGGGGGAGTGGGCAGGCTGTGCAGCAGATACATCAGATACTCTTCATCCGCCATCCTATTAGGTCTTGTGCAACAAAACTGCCAACTAACCATAATTCAGAAATTACGGAAATCCTCATCACTGACTAATAAACACAGACTACCAGCAGGTGGTAGAAAATGTCCAGTTTCTATTATTAGATCGTGCTCCATCTGCTAATTATAAAAGTATCACTGGTTCATTTATTTTAATCTCTCGATTGGAGCCTACTAAGGGAAAACAAATTGGAGACTATGTCTAACTGGTTATGAGAAACCAAATTTAATTTGAACAGCAATTAGTACATAGAATGATATTTTATGCTGATTCTAAGTAGCCACATACATAATTTTCTTTATTAAAAAAGGTTGGTTAGACTCAGTTGTGTGTAATTTCATTATTTTAATTTAGAAATGATCACAGGATGTTAGGTAAATGGTAGATAATTTTTTTCCTTCTCCATGAGTTTTTTATAAGAACGGAAAACATGAACTTTAAGTTTTTTTCCCCCCGCTGTATTAGGTTTTATTAATTTATTACTGTGGTTTTCATTTCAAATCATTCATGTCTCTGAGCCCTTTCTGTTTTCAAACTTTCTGCTGGAGCATTTAGCAGCAAAAATTAACTGTTCCAACAGAATACTGAAGACTTGAAACAAATTTTTTTGTATATTTGAGAAAAAAATCAGCCAGACAATCTCAGTTGATTTTTTTTTTAAAGAGAATATTGGTTTTCAAAAGAAGCCATAACAGTTATGAAACTTTGCTAGGGTTTGAGTGAAGTCATTGGGGGTGTTACTTATATGAAGTAATCATAGCCTGGGGTCTGGTTCTTAGTTTTGTAGGTGGAGAAACTGAGTCTTGTTAGTATACCCCACACAGAGAGAGTGACCCTTTCTAGGTAAACAAACTCTGAGGTACCTGATGTGTAAACCAAAATGTCAGTTTATTAACATATGGTAAAAAGAATGAAACAGCCAAGTGGATTGGACATTCATGCTGGGTAGGAGACTAGTGCGTTTTCCACATTGGAGGAGCTATTTGAGAAGCCATGGTGTGCATGGAAGTGGGAGTTCATAGATCATTTTGAAGAGCAAAAATTTTTAATTTTGATGAAGTCCAGTTTATCAGTTTTTTTCTTTTGTGGTTCATGCTTTTGATGTCATATCTAAGAAGTCTTTGCCTAAGCCAAGATTATAAAAATATTCACCTACATCTTCTTCTAGAAGTTTATAGTTTTATCTCTTACATTTAGAAATATGGTTCATTTTGAGTTTACTTTTGTATATGGTGCTAGGTACATATGCTAGTTGCATATGAATATCTGGTTGTTCCAGCACCATTTGTTGAAAAGACTGTCCTTTCCCCCATTGAATTACCTTGGTGCTTCTGTTAAGACTCTATTGACCATATATGGTTGGGTCTGGCTGGACCCTGTTCTGTTCCTTTGGCCCATGTGTCTAATGTTATGGCATTACCACACCATCTTGATGATTATAGCTTTAAATGTTGCAGTCAGGTAATGTGAGTCCTACAGTTTTATTCTTTTATGGAATTGTGTTGGCTATCCTATTCTTTTTTATTTCCAACTAATTTCTTATATCAACTTATCAATTTCTATAAAAATGTTGTGATTTTGATCATGACTGTGTTGAATCTGTGTGTCAGTTGGGGAGAATTCAAATGTTAACCATATTAAGTCTTCTGAGCATAGTATTTATTTAGATCTCCTTTAATTTCTCTCCACAATATTTATAGATATATTATTTTAATGATTAGTAGAACATAGACCTTGAACTCAGATCTAGGTTCAAATCATGCCTCTGTCACTTACTATCTAAGTGACCTTGGGCAAGTTTGTTAGCTTCTGTGAGCCTCAACTTCCTCGTCTGTAAAATAGGGTCAATACCTTGATTTTGTGTAAGGGTAAAATGAAATAATATATATAAAGGGCCTAATATTGTGCCTGGCAGAAAGTTTAGTGCACAGTGAAAGTTAGCTGTTGTCATTACCATCATCATTGTTGTCTTCACCATGAAGCAATGATAGCCTGGTACAGCCATCTCTGCCAAATAGTTATTCTTGCCCAGCGACCAGATGGTTTATAGCAGCTGCTGAGGGCTCCCTTTGTGGTCAACATGGCTGATGAACACTGCCAAGCTCTTGCTCTTTGGGCCTCTCTTTTCCCTGTTCCCCACTGACCATTCTCCGGCTGTAGCTGTTTACACATTCTTCTTTCGGATTGTGGTAATACCATTGATGAGGGCACAGCTTTCATTTTCATCCTATCCAGTCTTCCTTTGATTTTCCAATCTCGCTTTCTGCTTTTGCTTGGAGGATTTTCTCCTGAGTGTTCATCTGTCACTGTTTGAACTCTCCTATTATACATGTTTGCTTAACTTTCAGAGTTTTGGGACTGTATCACAATCACCCCATTTTTCCATTTGAGGATTTTGTAGATAAGGCAATAACTTAGGTATATTAGGGTAGCGTATTTTAAATGGTTACACAGGATGTATGTTTTTAAATTTTGACTTATTTATGTGGAAATGGGGAGGAACAGGGTAATATTTTGTTTTAACTTAAACATTTTTAAAAGATGAGGTAAAATAATTTGATAATCGTCTAAGTCAGCTCGTGGTTATAGTGTTACTCTCCCCCTTATGAATTCAGAAAGTCCAATGTTCTGAAATCAGAACATTTACCCTCACCCCTGTCCTTGTGAGGTTTGCTGTCAGCACTCTCCCACTCGGGATCTTCAGGGAAATGCAGAGTAGTTTCCCACGGGAAGATCTGGGACTTACTTCTGTGTCTATATGTTGTCCACATTTTTGTGCAGTCATGATTTAGCTTTAGAAAGAGTATTCTGTATTAATATTTGGGACTAAATATTCTGCTCTTTTCTGGATCAGCAAATAATCATTACATTTTATTCAGTATTGGTTTCAGAACAAAATATGCTATTTCCCAACTCTTTAAATCTGGGCAAAGAATGTATCCCAGCTGTGCCTCAGTTTCCTTGCTTCTGAAATGGGTATTACATTAGTATTCATCTATCTGGAGGAGTAAATTAAATTCACTCTTACAATAGTGCCAGTAGGTACTTGGTAGGTACTCAATAAATGTTAGCAGCTTCTTTTATTCTAGTTGTTTGAAGAGGTACATCCTATGCTTGCTTTAGTCAATAAAAACCAGTTAGCCAAATTGATGGATTAACCGGTTTCATTCCTTAATCATTCTACTTAATTAGGAAATACTGTTTTGTTTTGTTTTTTTAAATGTGAATCTGCTTGGTTTTACTTAAGAGCTGGTATAATTACTATAATAGCTCAGAGATAGGCTATTGACTCCGTAGTGATATTAATTTCAAATCATAGGTTATATCAAGTTCAGTTTTATTTTTTAAGCTAACATGGAAATTTTATTTTCAAATATTGAGTCTGATTTTCCAAAGATCCTGTGTTTTACCTTGTTTCTATATAAACTAACTGAGTCATAGGGAAGGTATTTGATTTGCTAGCAGCCACATAGGAAATCAAAACTCTTGGCTGTCTAGTTTGTTTCTCCAGTTTCCTTAGAAACTGCATGATGGACATGATTTTTAAATTATGTATTAAGTTAGCTTAAGAACTCTGTCAATTTTTAGACCTTATTTTAAAGACTTAAAAAAATAATCTGAGTATTTTTGATGAATAAATGTTCAGTTATGAATAAGTATATATTTAAGTGTTTAAAATTAAATATAAAATAAAAAATATGGAAATGATATTTATGTAATGAAAACTTTCGTAATTTCATACCCCAAAGGAAATTTGGTGAAAAAGAGTTCAGAATTCAAAGGGATAAATATAATTTTACAGTTTTGTACGGTGAATTCAAAATCAGTTAAGCAGTCTCAACCAGAAATGATTGACCTGGCTTACTTAAAGTCTTACAAACACCCAAACCATGTCATTTAGACATGATGATAAGAGGGACGTTCATTCAGGACCATAGCACTTGGGGAAAAGTTAACAACATAAAATACTGCTGGAAAAAAATATCCCTGTAAAGAAAAAACAAAAAGGAAATGTAGGGCCATGAGGTAGAAACCAAAATTCAATTTTCATGTGCAAAAATATAGTAGCAAAACTTGCTGATTCTACTTTTTGTCAGGCATGAGGGAAAAATGTTCTTATTTGTAAGGGATTACTGCTAATTGTTACTCTAACAAGATCTGGGGAGGATCACAGTTTAAAACAGTTATGTTTATTTCCTCTGAGCAAATGTGTTTAATGGAACTACTTTAGTGTGGTTGTTAGAGCACTGTCTCTTCTAAACAATTGTACTATTTCAGTGGAATTTCAGGTAAACCTGTATTTAGCATCATCAAATTTTAATTGTCAAAAGAGACTAAGATATATTGAGAATTTTTTGGAGCAAGCAATATAATATTTCGTGTTATTTCCTTCTGTTTAAAATAGTGTACAGTATCAATGAGTAATTTTAGTGGTGCCAAAACAGTTATCTGTGTGTGTCTAGTGTCATGATTACCTTAAATTTATTTTTTACATTTATTTTTTATCTTACTTAATGACACCTTTTGCCAAAACTATATTTCAAAGTCACTGCAATAACCTGGTTTTTACAATTTGGAAGTTGTCTAAATTCTTCTGATTGAACATTCTTAGATGATCTATCTAATTACCATACATTCAATCCTAAAGGTAAAAATCTAATTGTAGTTAGAGCCCTTGGCATGTTTGCTACTTACTTATGCAATATATATATCTTTGTGTAGCCTGTATCTTGATAACTTGATTTTATGAATGAAACGTAGTTTAAATGATATATTCAAATCCATGCAGTAAAAAAAACAAAAACAAAAAAACTAAATCATCATAATTTGGAAGACTGAATTTAGTCATATGTTTGGTATTCAGGACTATAGGAGATTCAGTGAAATGAGGTTGTGACCCTTGACTTCTGTTCTTTGCTTTAATGTATGTGATGAGAAAGCTGCCTTAATTTTTAACACCTTAATTCCCACTTTAGGAGATTGAGTTACAAAGGAATTATACCTGTGCTGTTCAGATTTTTCCATGAACCACAGACAGTCCTGTGACAGGGCATCCTAGGGAACTGTCTTAAAGCCTTAACAGGAGGCATCTTAGAGTAACCTAAAGGTCAAGGTTGCCACACTATTAAACAGTGTTTGAGCTCTTGGTGGGTTAGGATGAAAGAATTGAATTTGACTTTGCTGGCCAGGTTGGTCTACCTGTGAGATTCGTATTAGGGGCTGTAGGAGATGGAACAGTATCTTCTCACAGCTTTCTCATTGAAAGGGAGCTCTGCCTATGGCAGTCCAGACAGTGATTGCATGAAAGTTTGATCATTATATCAAAAGAAAATGGCAGTAGTTAGCTTAAAGAAAAGATGTTTGTACTCAGCTTGTTCCGTTAAAGACTATCCTACAAATTATTCTTTTTTACATTTTGCAGTCTGCTGAACACTTAAGAAACTGAGGGTGTATTTAAGCAGTGGTGTCACTATTATAGAGATTATAATGGTGGAAAGGAAAAAAAAAAAGAAAACTCTCCTGGAAAGTACGGTATCAAATAAGATTGCAGCATAAATTTTAAAAGTGACTTCCAAAGGAACAGGCTATTTCCAGACAGTTAATATTGTTGCCGTGTTCTAGAGTTAATGGTGAGTATGCCGTTGTGTTTTAAGAGCACAGGGTTTTACTATCTTGGCTCTGCCAGGTGACCTCTCTAAGTTTCACTCTCCTCACCTGCAAAACATCAATAATATCCACTTACAGGATTTTTGTGAGAATCAAATGGGATGACACATGTGAAGCATTTAGCTCAGTGCTTAGCACATTACAAACAGCCCCCAAATGTCAGCTAGGATTGCATGGATTTTCATGTCAGCTACAGTAGAGTATTTTGGGTCATTTGTCACCATTGTACTATCTTTTACTGTACTATATTCTATGTTCTGGCCTTCTTAAGTATAATGATTTTCCTTTTCTCAAATTGAATTTTGACCTTTTCAAAAGTCTGGAATTTACTGAAGACAAGGAATTGTCCAATGCTTTTTGAATGGGGATGTTTATATTGGATTGGCTGGCAGCCAGGTGGCAAACAACATTCAAAAGCAGACATAAATTTT
This sequence comes from Eulemur rufifrons, assembly GCF_041146395.1. Classification (NCBI taxonomy): domain Eukaryota; kingdom Metazoa; phylum Chordata; class Mammalia; order Primates; family Lemuridae; genus Eulemur; species Eulemur rufifrons. The sequence continues at coordinate 23,865,117 of NC_090997.1, read as the reverse complement.
TCCCTTTACAAGAGGCCACATGGTGCCCCTTTCCTGCATCAGGCTCCCATGAATATCAATGGGTGTTATGTGTGTAGAGCAAGGGAAAGGTCTTGCTACTAAAAAGTAGGGCAATGTGCTGTATAAGATAAATTAGTATGTTCCCATGAGCTCATGCTTTGTCCTAAAAGATGTCTTTGTCTTGAGGTCCTTTAGAGTCTAGCTAGCACTAAGGGTCAATATTTGATATAATTCTCAGCAGTTGAATCCTACTAGGATGTTTCAAATTCTCAACTCATAGTATTAAAACCCAAACAAAAATATTTATTAAAATTTTACGTGCTACATTTTGTTAAAGAGATATTGGCTAAGGAGTTTCCTACTATTACGACATTTAAAAGATTGACTGAAATCTTTTCCCTAAGAATTTTAAGAAAAGTGGTAGTTGAATCCATAAAGCTAAGAAAAGTTTTGGTCATTGTCCAGGGAGACCAGAAAATATAATTTTAAGTATTTATAGAATTATAGTATAAAAGTTAAATATACATTACTCATGTTATTAATTCATGTCATCATTTATTCTACTAGTAATGCTTGGTTTTCAAACCTGTTCTCTGATTATTTCTTAAATGTAAAAGTTAAATAGATTAATGAAGAAACAAAAAAATCAAGAAGTAGAAATGGAGTAGATATTAAGGAATTAGAAATCAGCATTAGTTTCTCCCTTAATAATTATTGTGTGTCAAGTATTAGTAAGATTAGAACATTTAGCAAATTCTATATCATTTCTTCTTTGGACTTACCATTATGATATTTTTCCCTGGGGCTTCTCAAACATTTTGTTATATACAAATCCTACGTGAACATGTCAAGAATCTTTGGTTTCTCCATGTAATTATAAAGATGAAATTGTATATTCTGGGGAAAAGAGGGTTTTAAAACATTTTCTTTGGGCATTTTATTAGAGAAGACATTTCTGACCCTTGCCTGGCTTGTGAATAGTACATATCAAGCAAATATTAATACATATTCCAGCGTGGAAAATAAAGTTTATAGGGCCCTTTCATATCATTATCTTATTAGATTTTCTCGGATAATGGTATTTCCTCATTTTACAGCAAAGGGACCTGAGGATCAAAGAGGTTAAAATGTTTTGCCATACTGGATTAGATCCTAGAACAAAGTGGACATTAAGGAGAAACTGGTGAAATTCATATTAATCTGGGGTTTAGTTTTTAAAAAACTATGTAAAGGGTTAAAAATTGTTTGGGGAAACATAAGGTAAAAAGTTTGAAGACAACTGAACAGATGAAAACTTTGCACATGTGGAAGTGGATATGAGGTTTTAAAAATCATACTGTTGCTTTTAATATAAAAACTTAAGAAATAACCTACATGCATATCAATATTAAGATGGATAAATCACTGTATATAATTGGGCAATCAATATTGCATATCAGTTAAGAAAAATGAACTAGAATTGCATCAACAGTTAACTCTAAAAAAGTTCATGTTAGTAAATAAAGGAAGTTACCAATTAAAAACAAACCTTTGAATAATTTTCAAAAAACTTAAATATTATACTGTATGTACGTGATTACAAAATTAAACAGTACAGAAAGATTTATAATTAAAATGAAGAATTTCAGTTCTCCTTCTTCCCTTTTCCTACCCTGTTCCTAAAAGCCATCTGGAATCATGTTTCTGGTGGTTAAAGGCATATCTTGGAGATACTGTGGGTTTGGTTTCAGACCTCTACAGTAAAGCAAATATCATAATAAAGTGAGTCACACACATTTTTTGGTTTCTCAGTGCATATAAAACTTATGTTTATATTGTGCTGTAATTTATTAAGTGTGCAATGGCATTATGTTTAAAAAATGTACATACCTTAATTTAAAAATTCCTTATTGCCAAAAAATAATGCTAATGATCATCTGAACCTTCAATGAGTCATAATTTTTTTGCTGTGGAGGGTCTTGCTTTGATGTTGATGGCTACTGACTGATCATGGTGATGGTTACTGAGGGTTGGGGTGGCTGTGGCAGTTTCTTAAAATAAGACAACAGTGAAGTTTGTTGCATTGATTGACTTCCTTTCTCAAAAGTTTTCTCTGTAGCATGCAATGCTGTTTGATAGCATTTTACTCACAGTGGAACTTCTTTAAAAATTGGAATAAATCTTCTCAAACTCTGCCACTGCTTTCAACTAAATTTATATAGTATTCTAAATCCTTTGTTGTCATTTCAACAATGTTCACAGCATCTTCACCAGGAGTAGATTCCATCTCAAGAAACCATTTTCTTTGCTATTCCATAAGAAGCAAGTCCTTATCCATTCCAAGTTAGAGCATGAGATTGTAGCAATTCACTTACATCTTTTGGCTCTGCATCTAATTCTCTTGTTATATTCACCACATCTGCAATGACTTCCTTCACCAAAATATTGAACTCCTCAAAGTCATCCGTGAGGGTTGGAATCAACTTTTTCTGAACTCCTGTTAATGTTGATATTTGGCCTTCTCCCATGAATCACAAATGTTTTTAATGACATCTAGGTTGGTGAATCCTTCCCAGAAGGTTTCCAATTTACTTTGCCCACATCCATCAGAGGAGTTACTATCTCTGGCAGCTATAGCCTTACAAAATGTACTTCTTAAATAAGAAGACTTGAAATTCATAATTACTCCTTGAATTACGGGCTTGCAGAATGGATGTTGTGTTAACAGGCGTGAAAACATTAATCTCCTTGTTCATCTCCATCAGAGCTCTTGGGTGATGGGGCACATCATAAACAGTAATATTTTGAAAAGAATCTTTTTTTCTGAGCAGTGGATCTTAACAGTGGGCTTAAAATATTCAGTAAATCCTGCTGTAAACATACGTGCTGTCATCCAGGCTTTGTTGTTCCATTTATAGAGAACAGGTAGGGTAGATTTAGCATAATTCTTAAGGGCCCTAGGATTTTTGGAATAGTAAACGAGCATTGATTTCAAACTTCAAGTCACCAGCTGTGTTAGACCCTAACAAGAGACTCAACCTGTCCTTTGAAGCTATTCCATAAGAAGCCAGGCATTGACTTATCTCTATGAAAGTCCTAGATAGTATCTTCTTCCAATAGAAGGCTGTTTTGTTTCCATTGCAAATCTGTGGTTTAGTGTAGCCACTTTCATCAGATAATCTTAGCTGGATCTTCTGGATAATTTGCTGCAGCTTTTCTATAACATTTGCTTTCTCACCTTGCACTTTTGTGTTACGGAAGTGGCTTCTTTTCTTAAATCCCATGAACCTACCTCTGCTAGCTTCAAACTTTTCCTCTGTAGCTTTCTCACCTCTCTCAGCTTTCACAGAATTGAAGAGAGTTAGAGCCTTGCTCTGGATTAGACTTTGGCTTAAGGGAATGTTGTGGCTGGTTTGGTCTTCTATCCAGATCACTATAGCTTTCTCCATATCAGCATTAAGGCCATGTTGCTTTCTTATCTTTCATGTGTTCACTGGAGTAGCACTTTTAAGAACTTTTCCTTTGCTTTCACAACTTGGCTAATTCTTTAGCGCAAGAGATCTAGCTTTCAGCCTGTCTTGGCTTTTGACATGTCTTCCTCACCAAGCTTAATCATTTCTAATTTTTGATTTAAAGTGAGAGATGTGTGCCTCTTCCTTTCACTTGAACACTTAGAGGCCATTGTAGGGTTATTATTTGGCCTATTTTCAGTATTGTTTTGTCTAGGGAATAGGGAGGCCTCAGCAGGGGGAGAGAGATGGGGGAATGGCCAGTGGGTGGAGCAGTCAGAACAAAACACAACATTTATTGATTAAGTTTGCCATTCTGTATGGGTGTGGTTTGTGGTGCCCCAAAACAATTATGAGAGTAACATCAAAGATTACTGATCATAGAATGCCATAACAAATATAATAATGGAAAAGTTTGAATATTATGAGACTTACTAAAATGTGACACGTAGACACAAAGTGAGCACATGCTATTGGAAAAGTGAAGCCAATAAACTTGTTTGACTCAGAGTTGCCACAAACCTTCAGTTTGTAAAAAGTCCAGTATCTGCAAAACATAGTAAAGCAAAGTGCAATAAGGTGAGGTAGGCCTGGACTTCCTTGTCTCTAAATAAAATGTTTATACTGTGATTTTAAAAAAATATGCTGACTGCAGATATCTGCTATTAATTTCTGTTGTTGTGGATGAAGATTTACCCTGCTTGTACTCCCCTTTCTTTCTCTCTTTCTAATATTGTTACATTACTATAGGATGTAACAATATTTAATTTTTTTTGTAATTTAGTTTTTTTTTGTAACTTAGTTTCAGTTTTTATCAGATTGTTTATGCACATAGTTTAAGAGTGAAATAGCTCTACAAGGCTTATCAAATCTGTAACCACTCACCCCAGCTACCCCCAACCATTGCTTGCATCCCAGAGACAAGTAATTGAGACTTTTGGCTGTTTCTTTTGGTATTTAAATCATATCATTAAATATTTGCATCCGTTGAAGTACAGAGTAAAAAAAATTGTGTCACTAAATAACGTATTTTAGATTTACTTTTTGATTTTATGTTTTGTGCACTGTCTGGTTTCTTCTCTGCAAGGTTAGTGTTTAGCTCTCTCTCACCCCTTCTACCAACAGACGTGTCATATTCCCCATTCTTTGTCCTCCCAGTGTAGTTGTGGCATTCGTTTGTCTACGTCAGTATTCTGTGACTTAGTAAATGCTATTCACGGCTGAGGCATGAGTACAGTATAATGACTTTGCCTTCCTTGCATAACTTTTTGTGTTCTCTGGAGTTAATGATTATCCTGCTTCTTTGCTTAGTTTTCTGTACTTAGCACAGATCCATCCCCGGTTAAAAGTTGCTCTACAAACATCCAAATACATGAGTTATTTTATCTTTTTGCATCTCATTCTCACAGAACCTTTTGAGCTGCTCTTTTCTGGGGCACAGGTAGCCATCGTTCTGGGGATGCCATTTGCCTGTTTCTGTGCTAGATCCCTGTGCTGGATCCCTTGTCCTCCTCTTTCTCGGTTTACAACCTTGTCTTGGCGAACTGGCTTCTCGGGTAGCAGCGTGAGGAAAGATGCATGGAAGAGAAATTTTGTGAGACCTCAGTGTTCTGAAAAAGTTTTTAGTGATGCCCTTACACTTAATTGGTAATATCTAGGTTGGAAATAATTTTTCCTTCAGGATTTTGAAAGTGCTGATCTGTTCTCTTCTGTTTTCACTATTGATTCTCCCTCCTCTTTCCCCCCACCCCTCTTCTTGGCAGTTTTAGGATAGTGATTCTCAATCTTGGCTTCACTTTAGAATGATCTGGGAACTTTGACCACATCCTGGTATGAGAGATTTTGAAGTAATTGCTCTGAAGTGGAGCCCAAACATATATGAGCTTCCTAGGTCATTCTGCTATATAACTAGTGATTGAGAACCACTGTTTTAGGATCTTTTCTTTGTCTCCAATGTGCTGAAATTTCATGGTGACATGCTATAATGTGGGTCTGCTTTCATCCATCATGCTAGGCCCTTGATTGTTCCATCAATCCGGAAGTTTATATTCTTTAATTTTGGGAAGTTTTTGATTTCCTTTCTTCCAGCTCTCCTATTATTCTGTTATTTATTAAATCTATTTGTAGGCCTTCTGCTTGTCTCTGCTATAATTTTCTATAGCTTTTTCCTTTTGTTTTGGTTTCTAAGTGATTTCCTTGGTTTGATCTTCCAACTATTCCACTGACTTTTCTTTTCCTATGATCATATTTTAATTTTTCTAAGAATTCATTTTTTATGCTCTGATTATTCTGTTTTTATGGCATCATATGTATATTTTATGGATGCAGTATTTCCCCTCTTCTCTAAGGATAGTAAAAAATTTTTGTTAAGTTTTTATCTCTCTTCCCAGCTCTGTTTCCTCTAAATTACTTTAAAAAAATCTATTATTTATTTTAGTCTCCTAGTTTCATATTAGGGGCTTTCTTCAGAAGCCTTCCTTGGCTACGTACCTAGTCATGTTTAAAAGCTAATTATGGATGCTGTCTGTGTGGTGGACTTGTCAACTTTAGCCTTTACCATAGGATGATATGGCTGGGCCATTGCAGTGGGGAAACTCCTGGTATCAGAATCTTGTAGTATGACATTTTTTTCTTGGGCTGGTCAGATTCCCCAGAGAATACTCTTTTCAACTCCACCTTTGGGCGCTGAGTGGGCAGGAGATGGTTGGAAGATGTTAAATTTCAGTATGTGAATGTATGCTTAATTTGCCTTTCTCATTTGTGTCTCTTGTCGCACAGATTGGAGACCCTCTCTCTTTTACTCTCTCCAGAAAATAAACCTCCAGCCTTCTGAGAGTTGGGCAATTTTAAGGGAGGGGAATCTGCTTCTTAGACTTTTGTCTTCTGCATCAAGGCCCACCCCACCCCAGCTCTCATGGCCACCTGGCGCTGTCCATTTCTGGTGGGGTTTGGGGGGGTTCTCAAGGTGTCAGCTTGCTTCCCTTAGCTTTCCTGGCTGCTGGCTTAGGAGTCACCTGTCTGTTAAGTCAGGTACCACTTGTTCACTGGCTTTCCAGCTCCCAAATATTCTTTTTACCAACTCCTTTTCTTGTCTCCTTGTTTTTAGGCATGTTTGCTAAAAACAAATCCTATTACTGTCAGTGTAGTGTGTTTTCAGGAGAGAAAAGGTAAGCTGTGAGCTCATCTGCTCTGTATAATCAGAACTGAATAATGTGATTGCGATAAATAAAAACTAAAGAGATGATAAAAGACCTCATATTGTCATAATGATTCTATTTTGTACGTCAGCTCTGAATTTCAGTGAAATTACTTGGGGTGTGTGTCTGCAGAAACCTCACAATAGCTCATTTTTTGTGTTCTTTAGTGGTGGATCATGCTGCGATCAGTTGGACTGAAAGTTAAATTTGGAAAAGATATTTAAATTCTTCTGTTGCAATGTAGGTTGACAGCCTGTATTAAAATAAAATGTTTGCTTTAGAAACCCTAAAAATGCTATGTTGGTTTCAGCCAAAAAAGCTTGATTTTTCTCCTTAAATCAGTCATGACTATATTAGCATGTTAAACATTGTTTTCTCTGTACCATTTACAACTCAACCAGATGTCACAAAGAAAATTTAGAAATTATAGCTCATTTCCATTCTTTTATTATACATTTAAAATATAAACTCTACAATGTAATGTTTCATTTTAAGATCTTTTTCTTCCCCTAGGGAATTGATAACAGAGTACTTTAAGAAACTTTTAATAAAAATACTGTTTTTTTGCAAATTGATTATCATTACTTATATTTCAGAGACAGTGTGTACATTTTTCACTACCTATTCATATAAATTTAGAAAGCCAGTCTGAACTTCTTGGACTAAGAAAAAGTCAGATTTAAAATTTTTATACTACCACAACCATTTTTAAAAAAAATTTTTTTCTTGGCCGGGCGGGGTGGCTCATGCCTGTAATCCTAGCACTCTGGGAGGCTGGGGTGGGAGGATGGCTTGAGGTTAGGAGTTCGAGACCAGCCTGAGCAAGAGCGAGACTTGTCTCTACTAAAAAATAGAAAGGATTTATCTGGACACCTAAAAACATATAGAAAAAATTAGCTGGGCATGGTGGTGCATGCCTGTAGTCCCAGTGACTCGGGTGGCTGAGGCAGAAGGATTGCTTAAGCCCAGGAGTTTGAGGTTGCTGTGAGCTAGGCTGACGCCACGGCACTCTAGCCAGGGCAAAAGAGTGAGACTCTGTCTCAAAAAAAAAAAAAAAAATTTTTTTCTCTTCAAAAGCACAGTGGTCTTGTCTATCTCAGAAATTCTTTTGTTGTTAGAATTCTCTGTGTATAGTTTGAGAGAACTCCAAGCTATTCAACTATTTTATGTTGAAAAACTATTCTATAAAAAAGGTGAAAGAATAGTTATATAAACTCTGTGTGTGCTCTTCACCTCATTTCACTGATTGTTCACATTTTGCTGCATTTGTGCTTTGCTTTTTTCTATATTCTGAATTTTTACTGAACCATTAAAAATTAAGTTTGGACGTTGTGACATCTTGTCCCTAAATAATTAAGTATGCATGTTGTCAGAATAAGGATGTTGCCTTACATAATCACAATACCATGTTCAACCCTAAGAAACAATTCTATTATATAATGTCATCAAACATATAATATCCATTCTTTCCTGATTTTCTCCAACCTTTAACTCCCTGCTCTTCCCCCGCACTCCTGGACTCCAAGATCCAAATAAGGATCACACATTGCATTTTGTTGGGGGGTGTGTGTGTATATGTATGTAGTCTCTTTTATTCTAGAACAGACAGACCCCTTCCTCACCAGTTGTCTTATAGAATGTCCCACAATCTGGATTTGTCTTATTTCCTCATGATTGGATTCAGGTTAAACATTTCTTGGCAAAGATATTAACACAGGTGATGGTGTATACTTCTTATTGCATCATTAATAGGATACACTGCCAGGCTCATGCAATCCTCTTGCTTCAGCCTCCTCAGTGGCTGAGACTGCAGGCACATGTCACCACACCTGGCTAATTTTTAAATTTTTTGTAGAGAAAGGGTCTTGCTGTGTTGCCCAGGCTGGTCTTGAACTCCTGGCCTCAAGTGCTGCCATTGCCTTCCAAAGTGCTGGGATTACAGACGTGAGCCACTACGCTTGCCCTGTTATTTTTTTCTTGCCTAATGTGTCGTTTCTTTCTAGAATGTGTTGAATGTGCTTACAAGTGGCAAGCTCTGGTGTAGCCAGTAGGGTGAAGTTGTATACCATGTAAAGTAGCAATATTCTCTCTCCTTGATGAAAGAATTGGAGTTGTTTGTGTCAAGAACTCGTAATATAGGGTTTAATTATGTTTATGAACATTTGTAAATAAGCATGGTTATTTTACATAGCAGCTATTATTCACAATAGCCAAGAGGTGGAAGCAACCTAAGTGTCCATTGATGGGTGATGAATGGATAAACAAATGTGATCTATACATGCAATGGAATATTATTCTGTCTTAATAAAGAAGGAAATTAAGACACATTACAACATGGATGAACCTCATGGACATTATGCTAAATGACTTAAGTCAGTCACAAAAAGGCAAATACTATATTATTCCATTTATATGAAGTATCTAGAGTAGTCATTTTATAGAAGCAGAAAGTAAATGGTGATTACCGGGGGCTGAGGGGAGAGGGAAATTGGGAGTTGTTTTTTAATGAGTATGGAGTATCAGTTTTGCAAGATGAAAAAGTTCTGGGTGTTGGTTGCACAACAATGTGAATATACTTAACACTAATGAACTATGTACTTAGACATGATTAAGATAGTAAATTTTATGCTATGAATTTTTTACCCAAATAAAAAATAAGAACAGCATTTTAAAAGATATCATTTGTATAATGGAAGGGTGTGTGTGTGTCTGTGTGTGTGTGTGTGTGTATGGATATATCTATCATTATATATGTTAATGGTTATAAAATACAAATATTTAAAAATTCATACCCATGTTTTTCATATTATGCTATTTCAAACAGTATTTCTACTAAGACTAAAAATGATACAATCTTTCTGCAGGACAAGGTATACATTCATATTGACTCTGAAATTTCATTTTCAAGAATTTATCATAAGGAAAAATGAATATGTACAAAAATTTAACAAGTATATTGGTCTCAGTACTATTTATGATAATGGTGAAAAGTTGAAAGCAATCATGATTTCTCAGTATTGAGAACTGGCTAAATAGATTATGGTACATCTATCAACTCATTGGAGTGTTGCAGAAATATATCTTGACATTAAAAATATCTAGACTCTGTTAATATTTGAAAAAAAGTACATCCTATGTATAAATGATAGAACTCAAGTCTCTTAATGCTACATGTTGTACTGTAGCCACTGTAACAAAGTATTTTTCTTGCAAATTATCCTAGCTCTCTTTTTAAAAGCTGGAAACCAACTAATAGAAGTATATATTGCTTATATAGTTCAGTATTATATAAGCTTTTGATCCTCAGAGTTCCTTAGGGAAGAACAACTTAATACTTTTCTTTATACCTGTCATAATTAAATTTAAATGTTCAGAGTCTAATTTTTAAGATAGTGTGTATTTCATGAAAGTTGTGTTTTTCTTCTTGCCTAAGAATCATTTAATCAAGTTAACATTACAGTAGTTTTATAAAGAAAGTTATTAAATGATTCCATGTTAGAATCTAATAGTTATGGGTCTTTTTAACAAAGTATGACATTTATTTGGTTATTCATAACTTACAATGATCAGGAACTATCCATGGTTAATTATTTAATACTGTGTTTCTCTGTAAGTTTGGTTTTATTTCTCAAGGGTGGAATTCTCTGTATTATCTTTTTTGGTATGTATTACATTGTTTCATATTTTTCCATGCTAATCCTGGTGAGAATTATAGCCTGTCTTAGATAATGAAGTACTTCAGCTCACAAAATACCTCAGGCTATTTTGTATCATTTTGTATAGTGTCTAGGAATGTAGACTATTTAGTCTCACTCGTTGAACTAGATCCTGAACTTCCAAGTGAAGTCAGGTTTCTGTTTGAGTGGCCTTGGTTAAATTACCTCATCTCTCTGAGCTTCAGTTTACTCACTTAAAATAAAAGAAGAGGTGATAATAAATAGACACATACTTAATTTTTGTGAATAGAATATTATTCATTCCATATGCATTTACCTTAGGCAAGTTTTTACTATACTTTCCAGGCATGCAGAGTCTATGTTACTATCTCTGGAGCAAGCATAAGAATTCCCATTCCCTCCGTGGTTCTCAGTTTTCTTGTGCTTTGATGGTTTGAACATCCTTGTGCCTCAAGTTCCTCATTTACAAAATGGGAACAGTGATTGTACCTGCTTCATAGGGTTATCGTGAGATGAAATGAGGCTTTGAATGTAAATTTCTTGGAACAGTGCATGGTACATGGTGGCTAATAATTCAATAAATGTTAATTATTGCTATGTCATAGTTTAGAGTATGTGGTAGCACTTTATAATGTATACCTTCTAATATTTTAATAAATAAGAGCAGTCAAATTTGTAGACATTTTTCTCTATGCAGCAAATCAGGATTTCAAGGAAATTTCACACTTTGGCTAATGATTATCTCAGATTCTGCTTTTCCAGGGAACTAATTAGTATCCCATTTTAGTAGACTAAGAGGTTGAGAATTCAGACTACTTCCTCCTAAATATTGTGATATCCATAAACTCTTCTGGAGGAACTATTTTCTCAGCCATTTGTGGATATGGCAGTTGCTGTCAGATCCTCTAGTGCAGTGGTCCCCAACTTTTTTGGCACCAGGAACCAGTTTCATGGAAGACAATTTTTCCACAGACCAGGGGTGGAGAGATGTTTTCAGGATGATTTGAGCACATTACATTTATTGTGCAGTCAAACCTCTCTGCTAATGATAATCTGTATTTGCTGCCGCTCCCCAGTGCTAGTATCACCACCTCAGCTCCACCTCAGATCATCAGGCATTAGCTTCTCATAAGGAGCATGCAACCTAGATCCTTCGCATATGCAGTTTACAGTAGGGTTCATGCTTCTATGACAGGAGGTGGAGCTCAGGCGGTGATTCGAGCGATGGGGAGTGGCTGTAAATACAGATGAAGCCCACGGCTCACCTCCTCCTATGCAGCCTGATTCCTATCAGCCTGTGGACCGGTATCTGTCTATGTCTTGGGGGTTGGGGGCAGCAGCTCTACTGCATTAATTTAAAAAGGCAGTACATGGCCCACACTCAGGTGGTGAGTGATTTCCTGTCCTGTCACTGATGGTCCCTTGGTATCAGTGTGCAGGACACTTGGGCATTTCTAGGTTCATCTTGGGTTAAAAGTGCACTGGGCCTGGGATGCTAGGAACATGCTATCAAGGGAAGGAATAATCAGAAACTACAGGGGTTGGTGATAAACACACAGGAATAAGCAAGCAGGTCTTAGGCTCTTGTTATTATGGAGCGGTCAAGAACTCAAACTCTGGAACAAGGCCAGACAAGGTTAATGTTAAATTCCGAAGAATTCAGGCTTACTATCTGCTAATAGAACAAACATAAGGGATGTCTAAGAAATAGGGGTGAACCTGGAAGTAATAAAGACTACACGTTGTAACAATCCAAGACTTGGAGATGGGGGAATGGATCATCTCTGTAAGCAGGCTCTGTTTTTTCACCTCAAAAATATTAAAGACACACACACACACACACACACACACACACTCAGACACATGGAATTTTACTCCTGGGGGATAGGTCCTCAGGTGCTAGGGATGTGAAGATGAGTCCTCAGAGAATTATCTATACTACAATGATAGTTTTATAGAATGATAATATTGATGTGATAATGTTGACATGTGAATATAGATGGAGGAACTCCTAGCTGTTCACCTTTCTTCAAGTGTAAGGAACAAGGTTACAGGGAAGGTCAAGAATAAGGAAGAATGAGCACCAGCAGGTCCTCACACCTACAATCCTCTTGGTATACTCCTGCCTCAGTTCTGCACCACGACACCCTGGACAGTTTTGTTTTATTTTTATCCTAATTCATGGTGCTGCTTAGATAGACAGAGATGAATGAAAGGGTCCCAATTCCTTGATCTCATTTATACGGATGACCTAAAGAACTGAACTAATAGAAGCACTCTTTGGATTTACTCAGGCATTATGCTTGTACATCATGTTATAAATTTACAACAGTGGAATAACTAAGCCAAGTCATATTCATATTCAAGTTTTCTTAGATATTCTTTTGCATTAATATTCCTTACAATATCTAACATGATGTGACTACGTAAATGTTGATTTACTGTTCCCTCGTCGGGGAGGGAACATTCCTAATGTTTTGCTTCATGTAGCAGAGACCTCATTAGTGTAATATTTATGCCTTCCTGTGCCCTTTTAGGGGAGTCGAAGTGACTTATGCTGATTGGGGAGTTTGAGATTAGAAAGTGGGTTTATGTGGCTCGCTCTGTTTTCCCTGTTTCTTTCATGAACAACCTACCCACAGTTCAGCCTGTTCCCTCATGCTGTAAATTTTACAGGGACAGGCTGTCCTACCCTGCCTGTGACTGGGCGGGGGGTGGGTGTAAATCTGTTCAATTGTGGGGTTCAGTATATGGAAATCACCTGCTTGCCTATAATAAGTAATGTTCTCTAATTTAGGCTTTATTGGTAGTAAAGGTAGTATTTGGTCCTTCATTTGCCTTTTTATTTCTCTTATCTATTTGATCTCATTTCTCAGTTGATTCAGAGTTTGGACAGGAAACAGGGCTTCCTATTTGCTGGACCTCCTTAAAACATAAGAGCCTTGTGCTATGCTTTGTATTTCTTTAATTATATGCCATTTATTATTTGCATAGAGAAACCAGGGTAAATGAAACCAACACGACTTATAACTGCTAGCCTTGGTTACCTGAGGTAGTGTTTGCCAGGGTTCTTTCCATCTGCATCCTTACCTACTCTATTCTTTGGAAGCAAATCACCAAGTGCAGCCCATGCTTTGGGATGGGGAGTTAAGCTTCACATCCTTGAGAGGAGAGTTCTACATAAATTATTTGGGATTCTTCTGTGAGGAAAATTTCTCCCTCAATATCATGTTTTTTGTTTTGTTGCTGAAATTATTCCAGCTTTGGCCATTGGGAGCTCTTTCAGATTGGCTCCTATATACTTTTGACATGCCCCATTGCTTTGATTTTTGAAGGCTTCCTTACTTTTCTAACATCACACGATGCTCCAGGCTCATCTTTTGTGTTTCCTGCCCCACTCCTGGAATCAACCATTTCTTCAAGGAGCTGTGGTTCCTGTTATTGGAGGCTGGAATTAGAAACCAATATATGAACACTGGGCTGTTGAAATGTTTTGTCATCTACTTCGAAGAGTAGTACTGCTATTTTGAAATCATATCTTATAAAACTTTAGACCTATTTTCATTTAATAAGTGAAATAGTTGTTGGCATCTGTTGTATGCATAATTATGATGACTACACTTCCATTTAGAGATAAGAAGGAGATATTTAAAGTTAAATAAACAAAGCAGCTTAAAGTTACGAATGTACGTAAGTACATGAATGCAGCTTAAAGTAGTGAATGATGCTGGCGGTGGATGCAGTTATGCTTGAGTTGACGGAGACCACTAGAGTTGTTTAGAGGACCCCTCTTGGCTGAAGAGGGTGGGAGAGGCTTCTTTATTTAGGTGAACTGTTTATTCTTCCTGGCCCAGCTCAACTGTGATCTCTTCCCTGTGTTCTTTCTGTCCTTCATGGAAGAGTTCAATTACTGTTGTATCCTTTTTCTTCAACCTTTATCACAATCACACTGTGCTATTGAAGCTCTTTGCATCTTTCTTTCCCAAAAATCTTTGAACTCCTTGAAGTCAGGGATTGTATTTCATCTCTGTATAATCTTTAACATGGAATATAGTAAGTGACGACTTCTGGGTGTTCTGTAATTATGGTTTGAAGTGAACTGAATTCAGTGTATCATAGACAGTATTACAGAATAGTTAGTGAACAGTGTAAATGTTTGAAAAGATAAATACATCAGGTTTAAGGTGGCAATAAAACAGCCCCTGACTGGCTAAGTGAATGTCTTAACAGTTCTTTGTTGCAGGACTTCAGAGCATGGCTGAGACAGTCAGCGTAGTCTTACCTGAGGAAGTGATACTTGCTTTGGTTTTAAGATGTGGGTAGGGTGTGGATGGGGCAAGTGCTGGAACATTGTGGATGGGAAATAAATACAAGACTCTTTGGAAGGGTGTTGGATAGGCCAGTGTGCTGTAATAGAACATTCCAGTACAAGGCTGGAAAGGTAAGTTGGGGTCGTATAGAACGAAAAGGTATGTGAATGTCAGATGAAGTAGTCTGTCTTAGTTAGGCCATGGATTACCATTAAAGGTTTGAGCAGGGCAATCAAAATCTGAGAGAAATTCTAGAAAGGGTTCATATAAAGTAGAGGATGGAAATTGGTAGCTCACAGGTTGAATCCAGACTGTAGATATATTTTGTCCCAGGTACTGTAAAAATTTTAAGCCAATATTTAAAAATTGAGAAGTGTCATATAAAAATTCAGAGTTCAGGTTCCTCCTGAGAAGGTAGGTAATGTGGCCACACTGAGCCCCACATACTCATGTGGTGACAATTGACTGGGGCTAAGCAGAAGGCAGCCCCTTATGAAGGCTCACACGTCCTAATATCCACCACTGTCCCCAACCTCCCTGCAACCTTATGCCTGGTTTGCTTTACCTGAGTCCTTGACAGTGCCTGAATATCTCTTATATATTTGAATTTGGGATTCCTGATTTAGAGGTATAGTGTGTAGGCTTTTGTGGTGTTTGTAATTAACAGTAAGATACAAGGTACCCAAATCTAAATGGTTGTAGAGGAAATGAAAAAAGTATATGTATAGCAAGTGGTTATATAAAAGACAAGGTGAAAGAAGAAATTCAATAAATCTGGTGATCAATAACTTATAAGGTCCAAGAGTCACAAAAAAGAAAAGAGTAAAAAGATGACTGTATCAGTTATCTATTGCTGTGTAACAAATTATCCCAAAATCTAGTAGCTTAAAACAACAAATATTTACTATCTCCCACAATTTTTGAGGGTCAGGAATCTAGGAATGGCTTAGCTGGGTGTTTCTGGCTCAGTGTCCCCAATTAGGTGGAAGGTAAGTTGTTGCCGTGATCTTGGCTCAGCTGGGCTGGTGCATCTGTTTCCAGGCTTACTCACGTGCTTGTCAGCAGGCCTCAGTCCCTTGCTTGCTGTTGGCCAGAAGCGACAACATGCTCACAACGTGGAGGCTTGCTTTTCCCAGAATGAGAAATCCAGCAGCCAGGGAGGGTGGGCGCCCAAGCTGAAGACTTGTAGTCGAGTGCTGTTTCTGCTCTGCCAGGCGGTCTCCTGCCACACTCCTCTCGTAGGGACAGTATCGTCACAGTAAAAATGTTACTTTAAGTAACTTATACCTATGATTCAGCTAACAAATTACTTCTGTATTTATTGTTCTTATTTTCTATCACATGAAATAATTAAGATATTATATGGAACATTTATGTACTTTTATATATAAATTTGACACATGGTTTTCCCAAATGATTAAGTGCTTATATAACAGAAGTCTGCTAAAGAAGCCTAAAAATATATTGTAAGAGAGATTTTGACATGTTAGCTTTCTTGGCATTCCTCAATCTTATTGTCTAAAATAGCCTGTACCCCACATACTAGGGTATTACTCGTCTCTACTTTTATTGAAGTTTCTCTTTTGGAGTGCATTTTATTAATAATAATGGTGGTTTTTTTTTTCCACTGGAGTATTAATACTTTATATATGAGTCACTATCCCAGTGTCTCACAGGCCAAAGTACAAGTCTAGTAACCCTTTAATGCAACCTTATAATGGGATTTTCTCTAGGTCAGAAGTTTTTAAGCTGAGGTTAAAGGGTCAGGTACTTCCTAAGGTGGTAGGTAGAATTTTGTATATATGTACTAGGTGCATTTGGAAAAAAAGGCCAAAGGTTTCATCAAATTCTTGCAGAGAGCTATGATTCAAAAACTGTTAGTGATTTCTAGTCTTTGATGTAATTTTTGCCTTGTAGTTGTGACTGATTTTGCTCTGTATATGTGCAGTTTGTGTTCATGGCAGTATTTTGATATTTCTAATGTTTTGGATAGGGAAATGGAGGCTCAGCATTTTGCCTATAAATAGTTAATAATAGAAATATACTTAAATGTTTTAACGTAGGACTCTTGTATTTATTTGCTGATAATTTACATTTATAAACGTTGGAAATAATTTTACAGCAACATTTTAATACTCTTCATTCAATACAGGAAATTGTAGTGTCTCCTTAAATGACACCACATTCTTTAACTATTACATTACAGACAGATCCAGAATGTCAGCTGGACAACTGCTCTTTGCAGACAATTTTAGTCACATACTAAAGGA
This sequence comes from Eulemur rufifrons, assembly GCF_041146395.1. Classification (NCBI taxonomy): domain Eukaryota; kingdom Metazoa; phylum Chordata; class Mammalia; order Primates; family Lemuridae; genus Eulemur; species Eulemur rufifrons. The sequence goes on along the minus strand of NC_090997.1, from coordinate 23,848,175 downwards.
TTAGCATTAGCCTAAATCCAGGGCTCTATGTTAAAGAATTTATGAACTTCTAAAGTAATACATAGTTTTCTGGGTAATGTTTATAATTCCATTCCTATTTCTAGAGACTCTACTATCTAAAAGGAATACAGTTATGATTCCTCCTAGTAATTGTACGATCAGAGTTTTTTTTTTTTTTTTTGAAAGCTAAGTTATTTTGGGATGTGGTAGCTCTAAGGTTGTGTTTATAATGATTAGAAGAGATAATTTTATAAGTAGGTTTTTTCCTTTCTCTAACTCTTACCTTATTCCCTGATAATTTAGATTCCTGGCTGGATTATTTCTTTGTTTACATGTTTAAAGGCAGCAGGTTTTACTGTAAGAGTCGTATTTTAAGGGTGTAGCAGAAGCTAGTCTGGAATAAATCCTGGTTCATCAACTGGGATTATTATGTTGTAGCACTCAAATATATGACCAAGCACGTCAGAATTTTGCTTTATCCGGTAGTGGACGTGAGCCCCCAACTCTGGGCGAATGCATGAAGTAAAATAGGGCATTCCACACTCTGGGTCATTATATCATACTTTATGATGTAACACCAAGAACGTGAGGTCTGGGAGTCAAACAGACCAGGTGTTGAAATCCTGGTTATGCCATTTTTAAGCTGGGACCTTCCGTGACTTGTTTAACTTCTCGGTACTTCAATTTCTTCACCAAATTTATGGTTTCTTGGTTACTATTGTATAATTAAGCTCCATTATCTGCTCTTAGGAGTCTAATATGGGGGCAGACATGGATCAAATCATCACACTGGAGTAGATGTTCTGAAGGACAGAGTCATCGGCAATGAGAGCATAAAATGGGGTTTGACTAAAGGAGGTCAGTGAAGGAACATTGATAAGTGACTCTTTGGCCAAAATTTTTGTGTAGTTGTATTGATTTTCTTACACATGGTTTTTGATATTTTATTTCTACCCTTAGTATCCTTTCTGTATATAGTATCTTAACTCCATTTTAGAAGTGGGCGGGATATAGATAATAAGCAATAAGAGTATAAGATTTTTGAAACAGGAATAATGTTTTTAAGTTAATAGACTTTTAGAGTAGTTTTAGGTTTAAAGAAAAATTGGGCAGAAAGTACAGAGAGTTCCCATATCTTCCTCTTCTTCACGATTTTCCTTATTAACATCATGCATTGGTGTGGTACATTGGTTACAATTGAGGTGCCAATATTGATACATTATTCCTAAGATCTGTAATTTACATTAGGGTGTTATATAGTTCTATGGGTTTCAACAAGTGCATAGTGTCCTGTATCCACCATCATAGTATCATACAGAATACTTTCACTGCCCTAGAAATCTTTCGTGTTCCACCTATTTATCTCTCCTCTCAAACCCTGGCCACCACTGATCTTTTTGCTGTGTCTATAATTTTGTCTTTTCCAGAAGGTCTTGTAGTTGGAATTATACGGTATGTAGCCTTTTCAGATTGGCTTCTTTCACTTAGCGATATACATTTAAGGTTCCTCTGTGTCTTTTCATGGCTTGATGGCTCATTTCTGAATAATAGCGCACAGTCTGTTTAACCATTCATATATTGAAAGATATCTTGGTTGCTTCCAGTATTTGGCAATTCTGAATAAAGTTGCTTTGGACATTCATGTGTAGGTTTTGTGTGAACATAAGTTTTCAGGTCATTTGGGTTAATACCGAGGAGTGCAATTGCTGTATTGTGTGCTAAGACTATGTTTAGTTTTGTAAGAAACTGCGAAACTATCTTCCAAAGTAGCTGTATCATTTTGCGTTTCCACCGTTAATAAATGAGAGTTTCTGTTGTTGCACATCTTTGCTAGCATTTGATGTTGTAATCTTTTTAGATTTTAGCTATTCTAATAGATGTGTAGTGGCATCTCATTGTTTAAATTTTCAGTTTCCTAAATAACATATGCTGTAGAACATCTTTTCATTTGCTTATTTGCCAACTGTGTATTTCGTTTAGTGAGTTGTCTGTTTAGATCTTTTGCCCACTTTTAAATTGAGTTGTTTTCTTATTATCAATTCTTTAAGAGTTCTTTGTATATTTTTGGATACCAGTCATTTGTCAGATATGTGATTTACACATATTTTCTCTCAGTCTGTGGCTTATTTTTTCATTTTCTTAACAATGTCTTTTGCAGAGCAGAAGTTTTTAATTTTAATGAAGTCCAACTTGATACTTTTTTCTTTCATGAATCATGATATTGGTATTTCATATAAAAAATCATCACCAAATCTATGGTCATCTAGGTTTTCTTTTATCTTCTAAAAGTTTTACAGTTTTGAATTTTACATTTAGGTCTCTGATTCATTTTGAGTTAATTTTTGTGAAAGGTTTAAGGTCCATGACTAGATTTATTTTTTTGCATATGGATGTCCAGTTGTTCCAGCACCATTTATTCAGAAGATTATCCATTCTGCATTCAATTGCCTTTGCTTTTTTGTCAAAGATCAGTTGACTACATTTGTGTGGGTCTATTTCTGGGCTCTCTATTCTGCTCTAGTGATCTATTTGCCTATTCTTTTGCCAAACCACATTGTCTTGATTACTGTAGCTTTGTAGGAGGTCTTGGAGTTGGGTAGTATTAGTCCTTTTACTTGTTATTCTTCAGTATTGTGTTGTCTATTCTGAGCTGGAATAATTTTGTATACCTCAGAAATAAGCACTTCATAAATATTCTGTGGTGAAAATCTTTTTCAGTACAGCAGTCAGTTATCTTTTAAAACACAAGTGAGATCTGTTATTCCTTTGGCAGAACTCCCTCCAATGGCTTCCTATTTCATTGAGAATCAAATTGAATGCCCTAGAAATGGCTTACAAGGTTCTACAGGACCCTGCTCTTCTGTTACCTCTCCAGCTTCATCTCTTAATACTCTCCCCCGTCCCTGCGGTCTCTTGACTCCACATCTAATGGCTTTCTTGCTCTTGTTTGAATACGCCAGGCATGCCTTGTCTTAGGTCCCTAGATTGCAATGACTGTTGCCTCTGCCTTGAATGTCTTTCTCCCAGATATCTGTGTGGCTAACTCCTTCAATTCTTTAAAGTCTTTTTCAAATGCCACCTTCTCAGTGAGGACTCTCTGATAATTTTATTTGAAATTCCAGCTTGCCTTCCACCTGTCCCTCAACCTCCCTGCTCTCGATTTCTTATAATCTGCTCTATTGTATTTCAAAGGCATGATTACATTTAACATTTTATATACTTACTTATTTGATATGTTTATTATTATTACTTATTGTCTCTCTCCTTCTGCTAGAATTTAATTCCACAATGGCAGGGCTCTTTGTACACCCATGTATCTTCAGCTCATAAAACATAGTAGGTTTTCAATAAATAGTAATTTTTAAAAAAGTGAGTGAATGAATGAGTTGATGACTGACAGAACATTAGGTGTGTGCAGATATGCTGATTCATTATATCTTACTTGATCTTTAAACTCAGGACCTTATAAGATGAAGTCAAAATTGAAACCAAAGCAAGATAATATTTTTAGTAAATTCATTGATTTTTGACAAGCTGCAGCTGCTTTTGGTGGTATAAATAGGTTTCCTTACTGTGTTATTTATGAGTAGCTTAAGGACATCAGCCAAGTCAAAATAGACAAAAAAAAAAGGCACTGACTCATTAGATTTTTAAAATGCAAGTTGTCCACTTGTGTTTCTAGGTTAAGCGAATTAGGGGTTTCCCTGTATAATCAGAACTGTTAAAGGTACTGCAACAATTGCAGAGAAAGGCCCTGTATGCCTGATGAGAGATTGTAAACTTTAGGAAGCCAGTAGTGCTGTCTTCCTAAACAATGTGATAGCCAGGATTTCAAACCAGATCTAGCCTGGTGAGTGCCTGGCACAAAGTAGGTGCTCAGGAAGTACTTGTTGAAAGAATGTATTGTCAGTGAATCACAGTCACATTCATGATCTGGAAATGTCATGAAACATGGGAGCGAGTATACTCACATGTCTTTGTTTTATAAGAACATGCTTTTCATACTGTATCATAGAAATTGTATTAAGCAAATTGTCTTTGACTTAAAGTCTCAGCCAAGTTAAATTTACAAAACGTTCATCAGTGCTTCTGTCAAAGAATATTTGAGAGATAAAGCTCAACTTTCACAGTTAGGGTGGATTGATTGGGTTTTTCGTCCCATGAGGTTGAAAAATAAGAATGCTCAATTGTGCTTGTGCCTAGCTAAGTAGGACAAATCTTTTCACTTAGATTCTCTTTGCCTGCATACAGTTCAAGTAAACATAGTGAACCCCAAACCAAACTTGGTAAGTCCTGAGAGGAAACGTTACTTAGGTGTTTTTAGAATGTTTAGAATTTAGGTGTTTTTAGAAGGGAGAGATGCCTTTCTTTCTGCTTAGGAAGGTTGAAGGAGAAGGCTGCCATAGCTTTCCTCTTAGTAGTTGTCAAGGATCAAGAACTGAAGTCACATTCAAATCCTTGGAGGCTTCTTCCAGATACCAGTCATTGCTTTAGCTCGGGTCTGTCTGGCATTTCCTCAAGATTTCTGTCATATCTCACAATTCATACTTCCCTATCCATCTTCACATCTCCACTCTCTAAGCACAGATTGCATTCTGCTGCCTCTCATCACCTCTACCTCAAGACGCAGACAGCAATCTCTTTTACATATCTGACCTCTGTGCTGTACTTTGGTTCTATAATCTTCCCCTTTATGATGGCCCAGCATGCATAAGTTCCCCGTATTATTTCTAGGATGGTTGGTTGGCATTCTCTTTGTTGACAGTTCCAGTTCCCACCTAACTTCTTCCTGCAGTGACTTCTTACCATAATTCTAAAATGGCAATTTGATAACTCTTGCAAGTTCTAAGATTTTGCATTTCAATATCTATATCGCTTATGAAGCTCTAAAAAAATATTTTGAAGCATAAAATTAGGGGGGCAATGGCATTTGCAGAGAGTAGGAAAGGAGGCAGAGGCTTTGCTTTTGAAAAGTTCATTGAAAACAGGTGTTTGTTGTGATGATTATCACAAGCATGGTGAGCATTTGTATAAAACAATAAAATATTAAAATATATAGGTTATGGGGTTTTAGAGATCATAGGTTATAGGCTGTAATCTTACAGATGAAGAAACTGGGCCCAGTGAATGGGTTATCCCTGCTCTATAGCTAGTAAGTGGCAGGCAATCATATACAGATTTCCTGAGCCTCCAGTTAGTGTCTTTTGCTTCTTCCTTTTCCTACCTCCTTTCTAACATCCTTTTTCCTAATGCCTTTTCTAACTTCTTTCTTTCCTAATTGTCCTCCGTCTTTTCCATAAATATTGAAATGTCTTCTCTCTGGAGGGCAATGTACTTTGCTGTGAATGAAAGGATAAATGAAACAAGGTCATTGCTCTCAAGTCGAGTAGGAAGGGAGCTGGGTGTGTACCTGACCCGGCAGCCAGGGGAGCCCAGGCCACTAGTGCAGAAGGAGCATGGAAGGTCAAGTAGTACGCAGTGAGGCACCAGAAGTTACAGAATATTGAAGGTGACGCAAGGAGGTGGAATAAAAGGCTTCTAGCCAAGCAGAATAGCAAATGGTAGTTGCAATTAAAATGGTTTGAAGGCTGGGCGCGGTGGCTCACGCCTGTAATCCTAGCACTCTGGGAGGCCGAGGTGGGCGGATCGTTTGAGCTCAGGAGTTCGAGACCAGCCTGAGCAAGAGCGAGACCCCATCTCTACTAAAAAAAAAATAGAAAGAAATTACATGGACAGCTAAAAATATACATAGAAAAAATTAGCCGGGCATGGTGGTGCATGCCTGTAGTCCCAGCTACTCGGGAGGCTGAGACAGGAGGATCGCTTGAGCCCAGGAGTTTGAGGTTGCTGTGAGCTAGGCTGACGCCACGGCACTCACTCTAGCCTGGGCAACAGAGTGAGACTCTGTCTCAAAAAAAAAAAAAATAATAATAATAAAAAAAATAAAATGGTTTGAAGAGAAAAGGTCTTAGAGAATATGGTTGTTACTTTACTTGTTGATGACTTGCATTTTTCAATTTAGCCACTGGGGGGCGCAGGAAAACTTGGCAATGAATTTCACAGAGGCCTTGCCTAGGTAGAAGTGATCAAACCAGGGCTGGTGTTTCTTCCAAAGGCATCGGAGACTCTGAGAGTGTGTGTGTGTGTGTGTGTGTGTGTGTGTGTGTGTGTAAGAGGTTTTGACCGTGAGGAAGGGTGCTTAGGAACAGGCAGATGGATTTTGGACACTTCTTAATGCCATATTTACTGGACTGTAATTACTGCTAGGTTGGATTATTGTATACTAATCTGTGTATTTATAATGTTTAGTCTCATTGGTGGGAACTCTCCATACTAGATAACAAAAGTATTTCCAAACCTTATGTAATTGTGTACTTAATATAAGTACATTCTCAAACAGTGAAAAATGTAGGTGATACAGCACTAGAGTTCCTTGTGGGATTGGACCAGCATTCCTTAAAATCAATGATAGTTTGCTAGGTGAACCCTTCAGGGAAGTTGCTTTCTCTCTCTCTCTCTCTCTCTCTCTCTCTCTGTCTCTGAATTAATTGATCACAGATAAAAGCTAGGATCTGTTGGACTTGATCCAGGTAGAGAGAAGCAACTCTTTGACTTACTAGGTAAGTGATCAGGAAGATGAGGCATGAATTAATACTTATATGAGCATGCCTGGAATATCTAACAAAACTAGAACATATGGCCGTGTGCCAAGTTCCTAAGGTAAACAAGGGGGAACTACTTTCTATAAAGGTGTTATTCTCATAAATTTGTTTTACCTATGGCACAGTACACAGTACGTGTTAAAATAAGTTCTTGTTGAATGAATGCAATAACTAATCAAGCCAAAAAAACCACATTTTTAAGCCCCAAAATATGTATAGAGGTGAAAAAAGAGATGAGCAAAAAGTAGTTGTGCAAGTATTTTTTACAGTGTTCTGTTGAGTGACTCTTAAATGAAACTGGGATAGACAGTGAAAGAAGGGAAATACAAAAGAGTTAAAGTAGGATTCCTGCCTTTCAAGAAGTTCATAATCAAATGAGGGAGGCAGAAGTACACAGATAGTAATAGGGATACAGTACTAATTGTGAGTGCAAGTAACCATTCAAGGGTGCTAGAGCTGCTTTGTTGTTGTTGTTTTATTTTTTTTTGAGACAGAGTCTTGCTCTGTTGCCCAGGCTAGAGTGCTATGGCATCAGCCTAGCTCACAGCAACCTCAAACTCCTGTGCTCAAGTGATTCTCCTGCCTCAGCCTCCCGAGTGACTGGGACTACAGGTGTGCACCAACACTCCCAGCTAATTTTTTCTATTTTTGGTAGAGACGGGGTCTCACTCCTGCTCAGGCTGATCTCAAACTCCTGAGCTCAAGTGATCCTCCCACCTTGTCCTCCCAGAGTGCCAGGATTACAGGCATGAGCCACTAATGGCCATAGAGCTGCTTTTGAAGCCCACCTCCGCTATGTAAATTTTTGCTGGGCCTGGGGGAAGGCGAGCAGGCCACATAAGATGATTTATAAAGCTCCTTCTCACTTTCAAGTTATGTGAGTCTGTTTTAAAATTTCTGGAGTGTTGCTTAAAGTTGACATCTGTGTCATGAGTAGGCAAAAGTTTGGTTAAGGAATAGAAATTGCTTTTGGGGTTTTGCATGCTCAGCTGTAAGGTGCATTAAATAATAGTTAATGCATACTGAAAGCGAAAAACAGTATTCAGGTTCATAAATCAAGTTTCTGTATATAATTATTTGGTAAAAAGTGATTGTGTTGTAAGATCTTTCTTGATTTGAAGTATCAGTGAGTGAAAACTGATCCTTGCCTTAGTGGTTAGAAGGAAGTTTAAGTACAGTTGTGAAAATTCAAGCTTATGTTTTCCACGGGTTCTTAATCTGGGCTTAAAATGCCAGGATCTGCCACCAGGGCTAGTTAATCTTTGAGGATGAACCCCAGACATCTGTATTTTTTCAAAGTCACGCAAATGATTTTAATGTTCAGCAAGGCTGTGAACCACTTTACTGTGCCTGTCCAATTTGTGTAGTTGGGATTTGGAGACATTAATGGTGTTTGGAAAAATTATAAGCTTATTTAAATTCCAAACTATATGATATGCATTTCCCTAAACGAGTAGCAGCTTTAAGTACTGGACTGCTTGGGTTTGACTGTGGGTCAGCCACTTATTAGCTGTGCTAGTTATCTCTAGCTGCATAAGAATTTTCCCCCAGTTTTGCAGCTTAAACCTATAAACTTTTTTTTTTTTTTGAAACAGTTTCTCTCTGTTGCCTGGGCTAGAGTGCTGTGGCGTCAGCCTAGCTCACAGCAACCTTAAACTCGTGGGCTCAAATAATCCTTCTGCCTCAGCCTCCCAGGTAGCTGGGACTACAGGCATGCACCACCATGCCCGGCTAATTTTTTTTCTCTATATATTTTTAGCTGTCCCGGTCATTTCTTTCTGTTTTTAATAGAGACAGGGTCTTACTCTTGCTCAGGCTGATCTCAAACTCCTGAGCTCAAGTGATCCTCCCACCTTGTCCTCCCAGAGTGCTAGGATTACAGACATGAGCCGGGTGTGGCTTAAGTGAGAGTCAGGTTGAAGTTAAGATGTTGCCCAGGGCTGCAGCCGTCTGCAGACTTGACTGGGGCTGGAGGATGTGCTTCCAGCATGGCTCACTCACTGGCTGAGGGCTGGAGGTCTCAGTTCCTTGCCACTTGGGCCTCCCCACAGTGCTGTTTAAATGTCTTCTAGACATGGCAGCTGGTTTCCCTGAGAGTGAGTGATCAAGAGAGCAAGAGAGAAGCCACATTGCTTTTTATGACATACTCTCTAAAGTCCAACGCTGTCACTTCAGTTACATTCCATTAGAGTCCCTGCACTCATGGGGATTGAAATTAGCTCCACCTTCTGAAGGGAGAAGTGTCCATTTGTGGATATATTTTAAAACCACTACACAAGTTGTATGTTGAGTTTTACTAAATGTTTTTGTACCTAAGTCTCCTCATCTATAAGAGGAAGATTTAATTATGATACCCACTTCATATTGTTATTGAAGGATTCAATGACTTAATGCATGAAAAGTGTTCAATACTGTTCCTGACATATAATAAGTGCTCATCAGCACAGGAAACAATCAACAGAGTGCAGAGACACCCTGTTGAATTGCAAACTGTTCATCTGGCAAGGGACTAAAGAATATACAAAGAACTTGAACAACTCAACAATAAAAAAACCAAAACCCAAATAATCCCATTAAAAAGTGGGCAAAGGACATGTATAGACATTTCTCAAAAGAAGACATACAAATGGCCAACAGGTGTGTGAAAAATGCTCAACATCACTAATTATCAGGGAAATATAAATCAAAACTACAATGAGATATCATCTTACCCTAGTTAGAATGGCTGTTAGAAAAAAGACAAAAAAAAATATATATATAACAGACGCTCATGAGGATGTGGACAAAAGGGAACTGTTACATGTTGTTGGTAAGAATGTAAATTAGGAGAGCCACTATGGAAAACGGTATGGAGATTTCTCAGAAAGCTAAAAGTAGAATTACCAAATGATCCAGCAATCCCACTATTGGGTATTTATCACAAGGAAAATAAATTACTATATCAAAGGGATACTTGCACTTGCATGTTTATTAAAGCACTATTCACAATAGCAAACATACAGAATCAATCTAAATGTCCATCAGCAGATGAATGGCTAAAGAAAATGTGGTATGTGTGCACAATGGAATATTATTTGGCCATAAAAAAGAATGAAATCATGTCATTTGCAACAACATGGATGGAACTGGACGTCATTATGTTAAGTGAAATAAGCCAGACACAGAAAGACAAATTTTGCATGTTCTCACTCATATGTGGGAACTAAAAATGTTGACCTCATAGAGACAGAGAGTAGAATGACTGATAGCAAATGCTGGGAAGGGTGTGTGGGTGAGAGGGGGAATGAAGAGAGGGTGGTCAATGGGTACAAACATACAGTTAGATAGAAGGTTTAAGTTGTAATGTTTGATAGCAGAGTACGGTGATTATAGTTAGCAACAATGTGTTTTATATTTCAAAGTAGCTAGAAGAGAGAACTTGAAATGTTCCCAACAAATAGAAATGATAAATACTCAAGGTGATAGATACCCCAAACACCCTGCCTAGATCATTACACGTTCTATGCATGCAATGAATTATCACATATACCCCATAAATATGTAAACTATTATGTATCAATAAAAACTCAAACCAAAAAGATCCCAAAAATAGGTGCCCAGAAAATTCTGTATTTTATTACTTTAAAGATATGTTTCATAGTGTTCATGGTATTTATTCCTATATTGGCAGAATAAGGCAAATTCTTATACCAGTGGTATATTGTCTGACTTATACCACTGACTTATACCAGTGATACATTGTCAGCAGCCTTACAGGTAAGAGCAGGGGGAGAAATATAATACTTGCTTGTATTTATAATCAACTGGTATCAAATGCCTTTGCTCATGGCCTGATCAATTTGCCTTTTACTTAACCAAATTCTGGCCAAAAGATTCGAGCTCAGAACTGTCTGAAAGTTGATAGACATTAGAGGTTGAAGAGGAAGAAAATCGAGCTTCATTACACAATGGGTCTTATTTGGATTTAGTGGCTGATACAGATGGGGAGACATACAAAGAATAAAGCAGGATTAAGAGAAGTTGGAAACTAATTTTAAATAAAATGTACTGTGTTTATGATATATTAAATGGTGTGTTTTAATAACTCATTGTGAAAGCTGTATAATATCCTTACCCACATTATTCTGAAACATGGCTTGATCCCTGTGGCATTTCTGAACAGTTGGTTCCACGTAACAGCTCTTTGTATACCAAGGCTAAGGGAGGGTAAGTAACTTCCCTTAGGTTATGTAGCTGGTCAGTTGTGGAACTTGAATTTTAACTAATTCTATTTGAAAAGCTCTTATTTTTCTGAATTCTACATTCATAGATTTCGCCATTAAATGATTTGCCTATAGGGACATATTTCAGAGTTAGATATGTGAGTTCGAATGTACTGAAGTGTTCAGACTTTCACAGTTTTCTTTTAAATTTGTATGCTCTAGAAGTTGTTTTCTTTTTTGCTTTGTGGGGGACATGGGAGAGCCAAAGATCCTTTTACATACTCTGAATGGGTATAAGGAGGTAGAAATCCTATCATCCATTAATTTAAAAAATAAAAGGATATTGACATATACAATGCATACTATATGGTTTGACTGTGAAATGAGTCTATCAACTATTAGATTCTCCAAAGATTCACTTTGCTTAGTTAAAAACAGACGACAAGAACGGCAGGTGGAAGGAGGGCTTTACTTTGCCTGGAGTAATGTCTTTGAGGGGAATAGCTGTGACACGAGAGGCTCTGGGGCGCATTCAGTCAGAGTCTCACAGTGCATCTGGAGCTCTTTGTTTTTCAGACTGCAGTTCCTTGGCTATGTCAGCATCTTTATTGTCTGGGCTCAGAAATCCCGTCGTGCACCAAACCAGGAAGGGAAATTGGCAGCATGCGAATGACTGACAAAGGGATTTGTATTATATTAGAGCTTTCCAATATTCATTAAAATTTTTGAATGGAAAAATATGCAAGCAGCTGATAACTATCAAATAAATTATAACTACTCAGTCATTCTAGTAGTTATAACAGTTTCTTGAGAGAGACATTCTTGCTACTTGGGTTTGATGATTTATTTTAAAACATTGGGATACATAAGTATTTTTCATAAATTTGCTACTGACTCCCACAATAATAGTGGCTTAAAATGATGAGTTTTACTGCCACTCCTGTAGCAGTCCAGACATGGGGAGTCCAGGATGGTATGCAGCTCAGCTCCAGGCGGTCGGCCGGGGCTGGTGTGGTGCTCAGGGTGGTGGTTTTAAAACAGATCTGCAATTTCTTTGCTGCTTTTCCCATTGTCTACCCCCCTCAAATCTGGCTGTTGGCTCTCTTGTAACCATAGAATGTGGGATTAGTGATACTACCTGACTTTCTGCAGTTAGATCAGGAAAGGTGATGCAGCCTCTGCCTTGTTGCTGGAACCCTTGCGTTTGGAACCTTGAACTACTACAAAAGAAGTTTGACTACCCCGAAGCTGCCATTCAGTGAGGAAGCCAGGCCACATGTGGAGGCCACCTGTGGGTGTTGTGGCTGACTGCCCCAAATAAGGTCCCAGCCAATAGTGAGCAACAACCACTAGCCATGTGAGTGAAGATGCCTCCAGATGATTCACCCTCCAGCCCCAGTGGTCAAGCCACCCCAGCTGTAGAGTGTTACCAGCTGAGGCCCAGATATCACAGAACAGAGACAAGCTGTCCCTCTTGTGCCTGCTTTGCATTTTTGACCTACATAATTTGTGAGCATAATGAAACGGTTGTTTTACATAGTTAAATTCCAGGATGGTTTGTTACATGACAGTAGTAACTGGAATAGGGACCCAGGTTCCTTCGGTCATATTGCTTTGCCATCCAAGGTTTTTGCCCTTACATGGTTTTGGAGGTTTTATCACCTATCTGCATTCTAACCATTTGGACTGAGGAAGGACAGAAGGCAGCACTGCCTTCACCTTTAAGGGTACTCCCCAGAAGTAGCACAGTCATTACTGTGCACAACTCAATGGCCAGAATGTATCCAGAACATGGCCACATCTAGCTCAAGAAAGGCTAGGAAATGTGTATTTATTCCTGGTGACTGTGCACCTAGCTAAAATTTAGGGAATCTATTTCTTTGAGAGAGAAGAGTACAAGGATTGTGGGGTAAAGCCACAGTTTCTCCTGTAGTTGTGTGGGTTTGATTATACCAAGTTCTTTACTTTGTGCCTTGTAAGTAGTAGCTGTTTCTCCCCTAGGAAATTTTCCATTTCAAAGTGCTCGTAGTAGCAGCTTTGCTGGAAAACATTGTATTTTGATTAGGATTAGAATCAGCTATAATAATCCTATTTTGCAGATTAAAATGAAACAACAGTGACTTAAAGAGAATGAAGTTCACTTTTGTTTCATGTGAAAGAAGTCCAGCAGGAGGCAGTCCAGGGCTGCCATGGTTACAACCACCATCATCAGTGACCTAGGCTCCTTTTATCTTGTTCCTGCAGCCTCAGGCTGCTGCCGCATGGTCCAAGGTGGCTGCTTGAGCTTCATCCATCAGGTCTGCATCCCAGCCAGAAGAATGGAGAAAAGAGAGAAGAAGAGGCAAGGGACCCACACCAGGTGTCTTTCAAAGAAAATTTCTGGAAGCTGACATATCACTTCTGCTTTCATTTCATTTACCAGAAACTTGTCATTTGGCCACATCTGGCTGAAAGTAAGGCTGGGGAGTATAGTTTCATTTCAGGCAACCATGTGTGCCCATCAAAATCAGAGTTTTTATTACTAAGGAATATGGTATGAGGCAGCCGCAGACTTTGCTACACACTGTTAGTTTGAAAAGAACTACGTGGTTTGCCAGAACTTGGACACATTGTATATAGCACCTTAAATAGAAAATGGTTAGAAATTTCATGTAAGTTTAAGAATCTGATTTACGTTTGTGTTCACATAAGACTTTCAGCCATTCTTTCCCCATTATTAGAAACACTTGAGTTTGTAGGGACATCTGATGTTTACTGGCAGATGACATGCCATGTACTGACTGTCACTGTTTTAGTGACTTCAACTCTCAAAGCCTTTCCTGGAAAAAAAAAAAAAAAAACATTTCTAGTATACAAATAATAGGGCCATCTGTCACTGTTTCTCATTTGTCCAAAGTTGCATTGTTTGAGATCTTGCTTTTCTAAAAGTGTATTTTTTTTCTTCCTGGAAGCATTTCTATTCCTTTGCTTTAAAATTGAAATAGTCTGAATGAATACTTTAGTCCTTTCTGGAAAGAGACTGACCTTGTTGCAAGGCATTGATTCATCTAGTATCACGTACAGTTGCTGTAGAGCTTTTGTCTTATTAATACCTCTCTTGAGAAAAGACCATGGCTCTTTGTTGTTCTCTGTATATAACAAACGTTTCTGCCTGTGTAGTAGGCTTGAAAGATTTAATTCATGATTGAACTTGGAAATGCGGAGAAAATATTTTCTTTCTTTTTGTAGCTGATCTGGTCATCTTTATGAATTCTACCTTCTCATTAAGTAGAGAAAATGTACTAAAATTGAATCTGTTTTAAAGCATAGTCTAATGTGGTAAATTGAACAGCCTGTCTGATTGTCATTCTGTCTTGGATAAAAACGCTTGGTGTTTGTAGGCAACCTCTCCTCCCTCTCTTTTTCTCTGGGTGTCTAGGGGGAGAAATGTGGCCTCCGTGACCTTGCCTTTCTGGGGAGAGCACGGTGCTCATGCCTCCCAGTGTTTTCATCCAGCCTTTTAGTACCGCTCCTCCTGGGTGACTTACACTCCTTTTCTGCCTTGGATGCCTGGCACCGTGTGGGCCACTGAATGTCAAGTCTGGGACCAGTGAACTTTGGCCCATTCTTACGACTTAGGCCATGCCCTGCATTGACTTGACTTGACCTTGGCTCCTGCTGGTGCACCACACCCATCTAAGGTCTGTCTGGGATGCTTGATTGTTCCTGGCCCATGTCATCTGCTCTGCAGCCCTAGCTACAGAACCCCTCTCCCTGCTAGGATGACCCCTCTGGCAGGTGTCTCAGCCACACTCACAGGTGCTTCTGTGTCTAGTCTGTACCAAGTGGAACCAAAGGTGGACTCCTTCCCAGGGTCCCAAATAGGGAGTGGGCCAACAGCCCCCTTCCAACTCCCTCTTCACTTCTCACTCACTGAATGCATCTCTTCTTCTCAAGGTCAAAGCCTGGACAGGGGAGTCTAGCTTCTTCCTCCCTCTCCTTTCTCCCACATATACCTATATCATATGCTCCTTTCAGCTAGCACTGTGGCTCAGCTGTCACAGCTGGAAGAGGTATCTTTTCTACCCTGGAGAAGAGGTAGTTCAGGCCCCTGATTAAAAGGAGGCAGAGAGGGGAGACAGGAATAAAGCAATTTGGAAAATTTCCTCTAGACAATAGAATGGCTAGCAAAGCTAGTCTTGCTGAATAATCCTGTTTTGCGAATCAGAAGTGATTACTCCCATCTTTTTGTAGCATTTCTATAATCTCTTTTTAGGCTGATAAACACTTTATGCCAAAAGAGAAAATATGAATGAACTTCAATATATTATGTTATTATACTTACTTTAAGGTCTGCTAAAACTTAGCTGGTAGTGTTTAGCAAGGCTAGGGGATTTGGTAATCTGAAGACCTGTGTTCAAGTCCTAGTTGCCAGCTAGGTGATGTTGGATAATTTGCTCTCATCTATTAGGACCTCAGTTTCTTTGTCTCTAGATATAAGTATCTGCCTCACAAAGTATATGTGAATATAAAGTGGGGTGATTATGTGAAAGCATTCTGCCAACTCTAGA
This sequence comes from Eulemur rufifrons, assembly GCF_041146395.1. Taxonomy (NCBI): domain Eukaryota; kingdom Metazoa; phylum Chordata; class Mammalia; order Primates; family Lemuridae; genus Eulemur; species Eulemur rufifrons. The sequence goes on along the minus strand of NC_090997.1, from coordinate 23,832,761 downwards.
ATTCAGTGTGATTTTGTTAATACAATTAATACTTTTCTCGTGTCATGTGAATGCTCATTCCCATGTGTGTCGCATCTACCTGAGCTGTGCAGCTCCTCCTCCATTCCCGCAGGTCGGCATGAGTACTCAGGGTGACACTGCTCACTCTTCCCTCAGTTCCCATTCTACAGGTTTCCCATTTTGTATCTGTCTTATTTTTTTGTTTTATTTTCTCCATTAGATTTGAAATGCTTTGATGGCAAGGAGTATACTTTATGTACCTTTTATATATTTCATACATTTTCTGGTATCCTGGAGCACACTTTGGAGCTGAAAAAAAACAGACATTAATTGGTATTACTATAAATTAGTGAAATAGAAAGGTTAATCCAATTATATCTCCTTTATAATCCTGTTTTCTGTCTCATCCCTTTCTGATTCTGAAAAGTAGTTAACCTCTGAATAACTTGTAACTAGCTGAAATTATTCAGCACTGATGAAATAAAGAACATATGTTTAATTTAAATACTTTATCCATGTCTAGTTTTGACTGTGAGAAAATATTTTTAGATTTTAGAAATTTGTCCTGGAACTATGAAGTCATTTTTTTACCACACTAAAATATTCATGGCTCAAAGGTTTTTTGTTGTTGTTGTTTTTTTTTTTTCTTTTTTTTAGCTGATTTTTTGAATCCAGATCTGATAATATATGTGACATTATTATTTTGGTGGCCGTGTTTACATAGATAGCTCGTGGATCTTATTAGGGGTGATATCTGTGGTTTCTGTAATTAAGCAGATTTCATGTACATTTTGCTAATAAGTATTCATGACGCTGCCAGGTAAGGGAAACTAGTGGTAATGGAGATGGTATATATGCAGAATCAATTGAGCACACTTACTGTCAAGACCCTGTGGTAGATGACATGATAAAGTTGGTTAAAGTAAGTGTCGATCTCTCAGTTAAAAGTACAGAATTTAAAAAGAATCAGTCACACAGACTCTCTTGGCAGAAGAAATATTTTACAAAAAAATTGTACAGATTCAGACAAAAATCTGCCTTTGCTATGAATGTCAGTATATTTTGTTTACACTTTTTAAAGCATCTACAAATAAGTTGTGTATTTCTTCTGTTGAATTAATTGATTTCCTTTTAAAAGTTTTACTTTATGACTAAGTTACTGTATTTCCACTAGACATCACTTGGAGTGGCATATTGCACTATATAATACTTAAGTTTCTTTTTTATTTCTATTGCTAAAAGAAATAGAAAGTCTTATTTCTTTTGTATTAAGAATTGAAAATTTCATTATCAATGGTATTAAGTGAATTTCCAAATTGGTTCATGTAAACAAGTCTGTTTTAAGAAGCATTACAGTATTCTTTGCTCCAGGCTGCATTTTGGAATTACGGGCATTTCACTGGCTATGCTGTTATGCTATTCCTGTAGCTGGATAATCAGACGTGGGTTTTTTAGGGTAGCAATAACTGTGAACAGGTGTCTAGTTAATGAATGTGCATTCATGATACATGTCCTGTTGTTACTACCAAACCTCATTTTGTGAACTTGTGCTCACTCTTTTGATTTTTTTTAAAAATCTTCTCCAGAGAAATTTGGTTAACCTGTTCAAAAATAGGTTGCTAGGAGTCCCATTGATAAATCTGTAGTTACTAAAGTAATTTGTTTGAGATTAGCAGACACCATCAAGGATGCTTCTGATGTTGCATCAGGAAATATTTGAGTTGAGTGCATTTAAAATACATCAAATAGAACTAAGAAGAACTCCCATTTTATGCTGAGTATTCTCTTAGTTGTGTAACATTCATTATTTCTTTTCAGCTTCTCCACAAGTGTTTGAAATGGGTGGTATTATCCCAGTTTTACAGATGATGAAAATAAATTTTAGGGAGTTTTCTTAACTGGCAGCAGCCTGCAGAGTTAGTAGCAGAGTGTATTTGAGGCCTGATCTTTCTGCCTTTGTAGTTGGTGCTTTCTAAGCTGAGGTTGTAAGGAAAATACTTCTGTGCAGCTATTTGAATGGTGTGTTCACTGTTCTCTGTTGCCTTCCTGATACAGTCCTAACTCCTTAGCATGGCATATCTTTAGTAGGCTTTTTATTCTAGTCTCACCATGACTATTTTATGCGTTGTATACTATATCCATGCCTAATCACCTTCAGTTCTCTCATGGTTACGCCTTCTACCTTATACTCCCCACATCCCTGCTCCTTACATTAAAAACACACAAATACAAATCGAAGAGATGAAATGAAACCGGATAAACTCAGTCTTGTTCATAGTAGTACACACTGCTATTATATTTGAAAATGCCCAAATGTCCATTAGTAGGCGAATGAATAAACAAATTAGTATGTCCATACAATGAACTACCTCTCAGTAATCACACACAAAAAAATTACTGATACATACAACAGCAACAATGTAGAGGAGTATCAAAAATATTATGCTGAGTGAAAGATGCTTCTACCTACGTGAAACATTGGAACAAGGAGAGCTAATCTACAGTGATAGCAATCAAGTTGCTTGTGGGAGGGGAGTGGGTATTCAGTGCAAAGAGGCACGAGGGAACTTCCTTATGGGATGGAAATGTTCTGTGTCTTGTTTTGGGTGCTGGTTACAGGATGCAAACAATTGTCAAAATTCTTTGAATTGAGCACTTAGGATTTACTTATTTTATGTTGTACTTTGATTTAAAAAATAAAAAACAAAATTGAGTTAAGCTCCTTTTGCATGGTTCTGTCATAGTGCTTACCACGCAGTTTTGCAAATTCTGGCTTCCTAGTCTGTCTCCTGCTGGGCTAAGGCGGGACGTGTGACTCATTCCTTTTTGTATTGCCAGTGCTCAGCAACTGGCCTGGGCTTAGTGGCTTCTCAAGAGATGCTTGTTGGCTGAATGGAATGCTACCTTGCAAAAAAGGTTGGCTCATTAACAAATAATAGTGGGTTTGGAAATCGTGGGCATCCACCAGTGTATTTAATACTCTTTAGGAGCGTGGAAATCTAAGCTTCATAGGAGTTGCAATTCATGCCATTAGGAACTTGGTTATAGAGATTTGTATACCAACAAAATGTATACTGGGTATGTGTATTTTTAGTGATTTGCTTTGAGTTTTTAAGATAGGTGTCCAGTGATGCTTGAAGTTTAAAATTCCATAATTTCTCTACTTTACCCTCTCCCCTCCCTTTTTCTTTTGGAATAGTTTTGGACTGGAGCAGATATCTGAGTCAGACTTCTTGCCTTAGGACTCTTGAAAATACTTCATTATTGAAATAAAGTAGTCAGACAGAGGTTGCTGAATGCACAGTTGTCTGGAGCTACTGGGCTACATGGTGGGGTCCTGTATTCTCTGAGGAAACTCAGTAACATGTCTCTTGGGAAAAATTCCTCAGCATTTTAAATGGCTGCCTGAGACTGGGATTTCAGCATTAATTCCACATGTTCAAGACGACACCAGTGGTAGCCAGGAAGGTATAAGACATTTTTTAAAAATATTACACAAATCGAGAGGTTCTCAAAACAAAAATATCATAAGAATGCCTGCTGTCCCCTCCCCTTATTGTAAAAAATACTATATAAATTCCTTGAGGAAAAAATTGGAAGAAATAAGATGAAAACAAAAATCACTAATAATCTCACCACCTAGATTTAATTACTTATATTATATTGGCGTATTTTCTTATAATCTTTTCTCCTAAGCATTTTCAAGGATTTTTCCTCTATTCATATTATAATAGGCATTTTCTATATCACCAGAACTCTTCATCAGTATTTATTTAATCAATGCATAATATTTTTTTGTGGCTGTATCATAAATGACTTGATAATTTTTCTATTTCTGAATATTGAGATTATTTTCTACATTTTTCTACTAGGAGCTAATTAATAATGGCTAATAAATATTGAGCATTTGTTAGTAGGCAAGAATTATATTTAATGTTAAAAATGAAATTTTTAAATATAAATCTTAGTCTGAATTTTGGATTTTCTTTAGACTCTATCTACTCCAGAGGCTGAAGCATCAGGGGTTAAGAGCATGGATTCCGGGGCCAACAACCTAGGTTTGAATCCCAGATTTTCCACTTATTTAATTTTCTGACCATGAACAAACTACTTAACTTACTAATGTCTCAGTGAAATAGAAAAAAAATAATTCTCCATTGTGAAAGATGTAAAATGCTTAGGATAGGGCGTGGCACATAGTAAGTGCCATGTAAATGTCAAACATTATACTTATAGAACACAACAACATTATGAACATTTTAAAAGCTTGTGGTCAGTATTGCCAAATTCCAGAAAGGTTATAGTAGTGGAGTCTGCCACCAGCACTAGCTCGGGGTGCCTATTTTTACCACAGGGAATTAGCTATTAGCAAAACTTCCTCATGTGCATCTGTTGTTGTTGGCACGTCATCATTCAGTCATTCTTCTTTGCTCTCCTAGCCCTGATTTTTGTTCATTTATCTACTCATTAATAAAAGTGTGGAAATAAAGAAAAATCATTGACTATTCTTTTCTTTTATATATTTTCTTTCTTTCTTTTTTTTTTTTTTTAGGGGCTAGAAGGTGACTTGTTACTTTCAATTAAATAGGTAGGAGGGGTCATGGAATTTGAAAGGTTGAGACCACTATTCTAATAGTAGGTAATAAAGATGTATAGAGTATTATAAAAGTACCTAGTAAGAGATCTGAAAAGAATATTCCCTTCTTCAAAATTTGCCTTTGGTTTTTAAGAAAAGCGAGTGGACAACACAAGAGTTCTCTAGAAGGTTGAGGTGTGGAGATGATCAGCCTAAGGTGACATTCTCTGTTCTAGTGAGTGAACATAAAGGAAGCTCTTTTCTTCTCCAGCTTCAGCCAGAGATATTTTATCTTCATCTGTATTATGTATTATGTTTTGGGTAAACTTTCATTGGGAGAATGAGTCGCTGGCTACAAGTTTGAAGATCCTTTCCCCCAAGAGGGATGAAGCCTCAGAGAGAAGTCTCCTGGCACCCCAGACACTCACGCAGCATGTGTGCAAAATTCCCTTTTGCTCCTTAGCTTTCACGGTGTGGCTGCAGGGAGAGGGGTGTGCTGGTGGTGGTGGTGGAGGCAGGGCCTTTCTGGGATGGGGCTGGGTCACCTGGAGTGTGGCTTCTGAAGCCCACTGGGGCATGCATGGTGATCCTGTAACTAAGGCAGTTGTCTGCACCATCTATAAACTACTTTTAAATAAGAAGCGTTGGGTGGGAAGCCATCTCATTATGACACAGGCCCAGAATGCAAATTTTTTCCAGTGGTTCAGAGCAGTTGTCTTTGGTATTCCCCACCCTTTTTACCCGTGCTGACTCATTCTGTGACTGGCCTGATTGTATTATAGGAGCGAAGAGTCTCATGCATGTGAATCATACCTGTAATTTCCGTTGCCTTGAGTAGTGTGGCCTCAAGGCCTGAGAAAATATTCTTAAACCCTCTGGTCAAAATAAAAGAGGCCATAATTACATGAACGGAGTTACTAATTTCATGAAAAATAAAATTTGTTAGATGAGTATTAGACAACATATTAAGGTATATTTGGTTTTATTCCTTAGGCCACTGTGACAAACTCATGCTACCAGTCAGTACTTATTAAGAAAGACTCCGATTATATTCAGGATAAACAGCAATAGAGCATTTCATTGTGCAGTAACCTACAGTCTAGTGTCAGAGAGAGACAAACGCTCCCAAGTTCTTGTTTTTGTCTTTATATTGATTTACACTATTACCTTGAGAAGAACGGAGAATTTCTCTATACCTGTTCCTAATATACTATGTAGAGGAATTTTATGCAGTTTTTATTTAGTGAAGGGATTGATTTCTCAACAGCCAAGGACATTTTATTTTGGTTTTTCTTTCTTTGGAATCGGTATAGTAAAAAATTAAAGCACCTATTGTTGTTATGCCCTTTCCTAGTTCCTTGATATTAAAGACTGTATGAGTTTAGTTCCCCCTTCTCTCTTGTTCTTGTGTAATATCAAGAATATTGGAAAATCTGGGACAAATGCCAGCTCGGCTGCTTCCCGGCTTACAGAGACCTTGGGCTAGATTATGTTCTTTGACATTTCATTTTTAAAAATCAGTAAGATGAGGATGATAATACATAGATACAGCAATAGTATTGTTGTGAGATAATGTAGAATTCTGTAGTATAGCGTAGTGACTTCGATGTTTATTGCAGGTGCTTGATATATATTTGCTGATTCAATTGAAGTGAGCAGGAAGCCAGCAGTATTTCTTGAAGGCCTACTGTATTATTTATACCATATCATTGTACACAGGTAGTGCTTATAACAATACTATGTGATAGGTATCTAGTAGTACCTATGACTTTATTTTATCGAGGAGGAAACTTGAGATTCACAGAAGGTAAATTATTTTCCCAAGCTGAAGTTGCTAGCCAGTGTTGATGCTAAGATTTGAGCCCAGGTCTGCGTAGATTCCTTGCCTCCTCCTGGTACCTAAGTCTTGTTTTTTATCCCTACCAGAGCTGCCAACCGGGGCCTACCAAATGGAGTCTAGTGAAACCATACAGAAGGGGAATCCCCTTTATATTCTAAAGTCTAAAGGCATTTACTTATCTAGTGAACTTATTTAGTGAATGTATATAGGCATATGTTGTCTAGGTAGGGTATTGGGTGGGACAAGAAATAATATAAAGGTAAGAGGAAATAGGATTCTTTCAGAACCAAGAAGTCATAAAGTTTCAAAGAAACCTGAGAAACTATACACATTCCCTATAATTTGTTGCTTATCTTTTTATCTGAGCTACTAAGGTCCTACTTTGGTAATTTTTGAGGGTATACTGTATTAATTTGAATTTTAAAGTGAACTATTCTGTTTTCTTTACATATACAGTAGTAGTTTTAAAAGTTTTCAAAAATAAAAACTTTAAACCCCCAAATTAGGCTGGGCGCAGTGGCTCACGCCTGTAGCCCTAGCACTCTGAGAGGCTGAGGCGGGAGGATTGTTTGAGCTCAGGAGTTTGAGACCAGCCTGAGCAAGAGCAAGACCCTGTCTCTACTAAAAAAATGGAAAGAAATTAGTTGGACAGCTAAAAATACATAGAAAAAATTAGCCTGGCATAATGGCGCATGCCTGTAGTCCCAGCTACTCAGGAGGCTGAGGCAGAAGGATTACTTGAACCCAGGAGTTTGAGGTTGCTGTGAGCTAGGCTGACGCCACTCTATGCCACGGCACTCTACCCCAGCAACAGAGTGAGACTCTGTCTCAGAAAAAAAAAAGAAAGAAAAATAAACCCCGAAATTATTTAAAGTATTCATAAATATAATAGATTTATCTTATATAGAAATGATATTTATTTAAATTTATTTTCATCAATTGATATAATATGTATGCTTTGGGATATATTCTTATCCAGATCTCTGAATCTGGAAAGAAAGGCCAACACTGGAAACTTAAAAGTCTAATTTCTTAAAGTTATTATAATATAGATAAAGAGTTGCAGAAGCTTTCTGACCTTAACAGCAACTCAGATCAGCAGAATTTAGATCATGTATTATACTTAAATGTTGTAGCAGTGTAACTATAATTAGAAGTCTCTTTATCTTCGTATGTTTTTAGGATGTTCAGGTAGGAGAAAGTAGATTAAAAACAGATTCTAGGGGTTTTATGTTCAGTTCTTGGCCATTCATGAGAATAGATTTCAGTAAATTTCTTTTCAGAGCGGAACCTGATCCCTCTGTTCCCAGCCAACAATGCTATTGATCCTCAGCCTCCCAGCAACTGCACTGACAGGAAATCATGGGATCTGATAATTGATTGGAGAGGGCAGGTGGTAGCAGAGGAGGAGACACAAAAAAAGCATTTGTGGGAGAGATTTGTGGCATCTATTATTCTGCATCTAAGCTTACCTAGCACATTCTACCATTCAACCCATGTCCTGTTTCTGGATTCGTGACAAATCCAGGCAAAACCATAACGCATTTTGTTCTGTGGCAATTAAACTTTGAACAAGGAGTCCCTCCAAGCAGGGTGATTTCTGATTATATTCTCAGTTACTGATTCTCCTTTCGGTTTTCTGCAGCCTCAACATTTTGTATCCCAGCCTGGGCAATCATCCCTTGCAAAAGGTATTATTAGTTGTAATTAACACCTCTTTTCCCTTCCCCTCCCCTGTCTCCTTCCTTTTCCTTCCCCTCCTGCAACCATCAGCCTAGGAGCAAGCCCAGACAGTCACACCTGGGTGCTTAGCTCTGCCTTCAGACCTGAATGGGGGTCCTCTGGCCTGTGTTTTGGTGGTTTTTTCTATCAAGTCTGACAGAGTATTCAATACATAAATGAATAAAAGAACTTGAAACACACTTTTCCCTCACAGTTATTAATATTAATACACAAACACATCCTCTTTGTAAAAGAATCAAATACTCAGTCTAGAAATATGTAGAATTAAATATGAGATACCATACCCACTGAAGGAACAGTTTTGAAGCAAGTATTTCTTTAGTGTTTCCTACAAGTGTAATTGTTGGTTCAGAAAGTATATACATTTTAATTTGTAATGGATACGGCCAAATTGCCCTCAAAAAAGTCTTGCCATTTTACACATCCACATTACAGTAGTTTGGGACTACCTATTGATATTTCTTTGCGTTAGGCATTATCACTCTTTTAAATTTATGCCAGTATGAAATAGTTTTCATTTGCATTTCCTGATTAGAAGGATGATTTTGTATTTCCCCTTATCTTTAGTTGCCATTTGCATTCCTTCTGTGAAGTGCATGCTTATGTCATTTGTAATTTAGGGGGAGGTGTCCTTTTTTCTTACTGATTAATAGACGTTATTCATCTATTTTGGATATTCTTGGTGTGTACTGTATATGTAGCAGATACTCTTTTCCAGTGAAGTTTTTTTTAAACGTTGTTTACAGTGTCTTCTATATAGCAGTGGTTCATCAAATGTGTTAGCTTTATTTGTTTAGTTTTTTCTTTTTTTGGTTTAATAACTTGTTTTGAAGCACTTTTCCTACCCAACTGTTTTAAAAACATTGTTTTTCAATAGTCTTGTTTGTTTTGAAGCACTTTTCCTACCCAACTTTTTTAAAAACATTGTTTTTCAATAGTTTTGTTATTAAGATTTCTCATTTCTAATATTGTATAATTTCTTTATGTACTGCCAAGTAGTAGAAATCTGAAGTTTTTATTGTAGCTGTATGTTTGAGATACACTGTTAGTTCTGTGCTTTTCTGGAAATGTGCAAGAAGAAAGTCTCTCTCAATCAAAGTCTTAAAATATTTCTTTGCACCATGCAAAAGCATGAGAATCTGCTGTTGCCACAAGTAATTATAGCTGAGGCAGACAATATTTATTATTGTGAGATCAGCTTTCGGCTTGGTGTATACGAGACTTTGCAGTAGTGCCTAAGCTCAGAAATTACTGGGAAATAACAACAGTAACTTTCATCCATGCAGTCCTGAAATATTTTGCAAGCTTTTTTCTATGATGAACAATCTTATGTCATAACTTTGATGTAATTTTCCTGATAAGAACCTTATTTTTAACACAGTGGGGTGGAAAGCTGTGTGTGGGGAGGTGACAGTGATTGGGGAGTGGGTCATGGCTAAGGCTCAGAGATGTTGAGTAGCTTCCTCTAGGTCTGTAGTCCCACAGAGGTGAGTCACACAGACCAATGGAGGAAAGTGGGATTGACTGGACCATAAACATCAGTCGTAGGCCTGTACTCATAGAAATAAACCATAGCAATGGATCTGTGGGAATATTTGGTAAGATTTTTCAACTGAAATGTGAGTGGAAACTCCTTTCCTCTTGCCTATTTCATCTACCTGGCAGCTACAACCTCCAGTTGTACTGGGGTAATGTTGGCTGGGACTTCTGTGGTTGAAGGTCCAGTCAGATGGGCAAGGGAGGTGTCACTAGAATGAGGCAGGGCTGCCCTGTGATGATGGGGTGACGGCTGCCAGCTCACAGGTGGTTTGAGATGGGACTCTGCAGGGGTGGGGTGGTGATGTGCAGCCTCTGGATCCACTGTCACCCTGTGTGTTCCCTACTCAACACTGTGCATTGTCCATCACTTTCAGGAACTGGTCTTTTCACTGAGCCCAAGTACTTCTTCTTGCCAGTTTTCTTTCTTCTTTAATGCCAAAAATCTCATAGCTGTTCACTTGCAGTGTGTTCACTGTGTTGCACTATAGAGCTATTTCTAGGCAGTGATGGGGAAACTGACTAGATTCCTCAACCTCCCCCCCATATTTTTTCCACACAACTTCAACACTTTGTGTTTTCCTTCTTTTTTGTTTTTTGAGACCCAGCCTTTTGCAAAGCGTTTATCTTTTAAAATTCATATCTCATCCTTGATCCTTATTGATAAACACAGAAATCTCATCCCTGCCCTAAATTCTGATGTAACTTCTTAGTAAAGTGTTGTGATTCCCTTCCCTCCATTCTGCAGAATCGCTAGTCTACAGAAAGTAATTTCCATCTTCTGTGTATCTCCACCACTGCCGATTTGGCCAAGGTTTGCTTTCTACTGATGTTTTTAAACTCATTTTTAAAAACTTAAAATTTTGTTTTCCAAGTGTGACATTATAATATTGAGTATGCTTTTGCAGACTACTTCCTTAGCTGTTAATATTTTTGTGATCTGGCAAGTTAACTTCTAAGTATCTCGGTTTCTTCATCTGCAAATGGGGATAATCTTACAGGGCTGTTATGAATATAACATACAGTATATGTGTGTTACATGTGTGTGTAACTGAGAATAATTCCTGGCAAATATTAAGTGCTAAGTGTTTGCTATTATTATAATCCTGTTTTTAGTGAAATAGGCAGGCTCAGGCTTTTCTGGGGTAGACGCAGGGGCTCTGGAACAAAAAGGATAGTTGGAAAAGGAAGGAAAGGGATACTTACTGAACAGATACTTCTCAGCAGCAGCTGATACAATTTATTCATTTATAGTGTATTTAGAATAGAGTTAGAAATCATATAAAGGTGCTTCAAGGCATCTTGGCAACTGTTAATCTAGTAGTATTACAGCATCTTTTCCCCTTGACATAGCTCTCTATTGCTGAAAATAAGTAGTGATCATTTTGTTTGTTTGTTTGTTTGTTGTTTTAGAGTTACTATGTGCACAGTTTTTGTTCAGGAATGCTGTCTGTCTAATGTTTCAGACAAACATTGGAATGCTGAAGATGGTTGGTTTGTTGCTTGTTTAGAACAAGGGTTCTCATTTGTTGACATCTTTTTATTCATTTATTCATATTCAGAAGTGAAGTTCTCATATATTAGGGGCTCCTTTTTTTGTCCTGCATTATTAGATTAGGGGTTCTATTGTTTGATGACATAGAAAATCAGTGGGTTTGGTATCTGACTTAAGATCCCACTTAGGCTGTGCAATTTTAGCCTGGTTTCTTAATCCTTCCAAACCTTGGTTTTTACGGTTTTTAAAATGAGGATAATACCTCCCAACTCAGAGAATTGTTGTGAAATCCAAATGAAAATTGATCTATGAAGTATACATAAAGAAATGCCTGACCAGCCTGAGCAAGAACGAGACCCCGTCCCTACTAAAAATAGAAAGAAATTATATGGACAACTAAAAATCTATATAGAAAAAATTAGCCGGGCATAGTGGCGCATGCCTGTAGTCCCAGCTACTCGGGAGGCTGAGGCAGGAGGATCGCTTAAGCCGAGGAGTCTGAGGTTGCTGTGAGCTAAGCTGACGCCACGGCACTCACTCTAGCCTGGGCAACAAAGTGAGACTCTGTCTCAAAAAAAAAAAAACAGAAATGCCTGAGAGTGGAATTCTCCTTGAAGGATATGTGTCTAGCCCATAAAGGTGAGCTTTCCAAATCATGTTCCTGGCATACGTTTATCAGGGATAAGTTAAACAAGTTAGGCTGGGTATTGTTTTTATTTCAGGGGAATTCTGCCTGGGGTGCTAGAAGAGAGAGAATGTGATGAGTTAGTTCAGCTGTGAACTCTAACATCCTATTGGTTTGCTTCATTGCAAAAAAACAAAAAAAGGGAATCAAAACTCTCTTTTTTAAGGGACTTCTTATGAACAGCTTTAAGATTAAAAGGAGAAATAGACAGTTTAGTTTCTTTTTAATAACAGTTGTATGTATTCCCTAGGAAATAATAGAGGAGTCTGGCTTTGCTAATGTTTGTTTAAAAGGAGGTGTTGACTAGATTTCAGCTTGCAAGTAGGAGTGTCTAGTCAGTGTTTTCCTTTCTACACAGAAAGTTAACAGGACTCTGACACATCAGAGTTTGTACGGAGAGAGTTTAGGGAACTATAGCACAGATTTCCCGCAGAATGATGGGGCAGCTCATGAAAAATGATCAAGACTGGAACGCAAAGCTGGTGGGACTGATGTGCTGTATGGGTTAGTAGTATTACCTGTAATATCACTTTCATGTTTTCAGAATTGGAAAGGGAAAGTTACACTACCTGCTTTGGTTTGCATGGCGAGAGTTTAGCAGACTGTGGGGCACCTTTCAGAAATCCGGACTGAAATCAGGACAACTGCCGAGGCTTCCTGTTAGAACTCCCCCCGCCCCATTTTTGTACATAGGATATGTATTTATATAATCTCAATATTTACTATGTATGTGATATTAAGTGCGTTTAGCTCTGATTGGATTTTCCTGAAAACCCGTCTGTCCGTTAGGTTGTAGTAATCACTGCTCTTTTTGCACATTCGTTTTCACCCCTAAATTCTTGATTCTTTGCATTCGGTGTCATTACATATTTTCAGCCATGTGTTAATTTATAAGGTGGACATAAATATATGTTTGCATTTAAAACTTCATTTGTAAATGAAATGATTTTCCAATAGAGGAATGTTATAAAACTTCATTCAGAGTAATAACTGGGTAGTCTATAAAACCAATAAAATTGGTTAAAATCACAGGAATGATTTTCTCTTTTTGTTGTCATAGCAACATTGCCCTAAATATAAATCTCTGTGTTAGACATCCCTGACTGAAATGAAATAAAGAACCATTATGAGATTTGTAATTGGAAAATTAGATGGTGTAATCTGGGATACTCCCTTTTGAAATAACTCCCTTTTGAAATAATGCATACGGAAAGTGGTATCATTTACAAAGTCTCCCCAGGCTTAGATTATTCCCCGACTGTGGGTTGTTCTCTTGAAGAGAGTTGAGGCCCTGAAAATTCACATGAACTCTTTTCTCATTATTATAGCATTCTAGGAACAGTACTTGAGTGGGACTCATCTAAAGTTTATCATGGTTTAAAAGAAAATGTTGAGGATGTTACTGTTAGGAAACAATATCAGAATTTATGAATTATGTGTGTTATTTAGTTAGCATCAGTCTTTGTGTCTTACTCGTGCACTTTAGTTGTAGATCGTAATTCCCAGATACTACCTGAGTATTACTTTCCAAATATTTAGCACCATCTCACGTCCTTAGCAGTGCATTTGAGCCTCTAGCACAACCACCAACAAAACTTCAGTGATCAAAGGAACCTTTCTATAGTTATATTATTTAAGTGAATTTCTCCTTTATACTTGGAGGTAAATTATTTTATTAAGTCTGCTTTCTCGATATATCACTTGGGTAAGAAATTAACCAATTCATCTTTAGAACCTATGTTCTACTCCTTCATGTTCCTTAAAATAAAGGACCAGTTTTTATTAATTTAGAAAGTAAGAAATCTATTTTTTTAACTCTTATGTACGCAAGAGGAAAAGAGTTTATATAATGCACATAATGTAACATTAAATTTAATGGAACAGAGTAGATTTGTGAGAGCTCATGTTATTGCATGATGATTAGATAAATTAATAAAATTTTGGAGGATAGTTAACAGGAGTGCCTTAATATTATATTTTTTAACTTGATATAGAAACTGTCTATTCTGGAATTATAAAGATTTTAAATTATTGATACATTTTAATGTTTGTTTTTTTTTTCTTGAGGATTTAACCTCAGGGTCCTAGCTTGTTAATAGGATGGGAATAATATGGATATTATCTTGGAAATAAGTTTTTTGTTGTTTATTCTGTTTTCTTTTTGTTGGATGCTTAGAAAAGCACTGCTGAAAATGTGATATGAGTGCTAGACTTTGGCACAGAGCTTCGGTTGTTTGCAGTCACTTGTCCAAAGTTCATCTCACACAGCAGGCCCAGATTCCCCAGCGCCCTGTCTGTGATTGGATTGGGATGTGCTGAGTGCTTCCACTGAGAGATGGCAGTATCTTGGGGATACTGGCAGCAACTCTGGAGGGAATCACAGTACTTGGGTCCTAACCATGGCTCTTTCAATGTTTAATTATTAAATCAAGGTTTCTTTTTGGTGGAGAAATCTACACGTGGCTGGCTTCTGTCTTGTCACCCTACTTCCTCTCCTTCAGGCCCCACCTCGCTGCCCTGGGCAGGGTTCTGTTGGTCCTTCTCTCTTCTGTGCTTGCTTCTGTGGTGAGTGCCACGTCTTTTTTAGTTGGTGTGCCTGCCACACTGCCTTCCTGTCCTGTGTTCTCTCCAGAGATGAGCTCCAGGGTCCAAGGCCGGTCCTCTTTCTCTCCAGCATTGTGGTCCCAGGACCACCGTGGCACTGGGCTTATCAAAGGACCTGAAAGATGCTGGAATGAATGAGTAAACGAGGGACATATAGAATCTAAATTTAATCAATAAGAAAGACTAGTAGATTGTTTCTCCTTCTTTGTTCTTGCCTTATATACAAATCAGTGATTTAGTTTCATTCTGATCTTTTTAGGAATAGTGAAGCAAAAAGACATTTAAGACAACATTATTGCTTTAAGAGATAAAGTTGTATATACTCCTGTATTTAAGTAATTCTGCATTGTTTTCCTGAATTGAATTGTCCTTTCTGAAACAAAATTAATTCTCATAGTGGGTATCTATTTGTTGAGTGCCAAAAAGCATTGCGGCATCTAGTATGAGGTAGACAAAGGTGAATGAAGTGTAGATGATGCCCCTAAGGACCCAACAGAGGAATTACTAAATATTTTGTGGATGATATTGTTGGTTAATAATTATTAATATCATTATTCTTGATATAGTAGTTATGAGCAGAGTACCTGGAGAGTTTACTTTTGGAACCAGCTAAATATAAAATCTGGCTGGGCATAGTGGCTCACACCTGTAATCCCAGCGATTCAAAAGGCTGAGGCAGGAGGATCACTTGAGGCCAGGAGTTTGAGAAGCCTGGGCAACATAGGGAGACCCCATTCCTACAAAAAAAAAAAAAAAATTAGCCAGGTGTAGTGGCGTGCACCTGTATAGTCCCAGCTACCCTAGGCTAGAGGCTGAATTAGGAGGATGTCTTGAGGCTGGGAGTATGAGACTGCAGTGAGCTGGGATCACACCACTGCCCTCCAGCCTGAATGACAGAGCGAGACCTTGTCTCTTAAAAAAAAAAATTCTGAGCATTTATATTGACAATTTAGCAAGCCCCTGCCTTCCAGGTCAGCTTTTCGCAACCTCTTCTCCCATTTTTTAATACCCAATATTAAATCAAGAAGTAGGCCGGGTGTGGTGGCTCACGCCTGTAATCCTAGCACTCTGGGAGGCCGAGGCGGGAGGATCGCTCGAGATGTTTGAGACCAGCCTGAGCAAGAGTGAGACCCCGTCTCTACTAAAATAGAAAGAAATTATCTGACTAACTAAAAAAATATATATAGAAAAAATTAGCTGGGCATGGTGGTGCATGCCTGTAGTCCCAGCTACTCGGGAGGCTGAGACAGAAGGATTGCTTAAGCCCAGGAGTTTGAGGTTGCTGTGAGCTAGGCTGACACCACGGCACTCACCCTAGCCCAGGCAACAGAGCGAGACTCTGTATCAAAAAAAAAAGTAGACTAGAAGTTTAGGGCACTGAAAAGGGGTTTGTTACAGGCAGAACCAAATGATAGGCTGTATTTAGGCACCTGTTTGTTTCTCTCTGATAATGATAGGAAATGGAAGGAGTTTCAAGGAGCTACTTTGGAGAAGAAATGCTTATGAAATATATACTAGGATATATGGTCCCCCAACCGCCTTCCTGTTGGCATGAAAGTGTAGGAGAACTCCAAGTAATATGCCATCAAGTCGCTTTGCAAAGAATTGAATCTGAACAAACCATTAGATTGCTGTACGGAAATTTCTTTAACTACTTCCTTATCATTGCACATTTATGTTTTTTTAAAACTTGTATTTTCCTTTTATGAACACTCCGATTTATATTCTCATAGATATATTTTGTACACACCATGATTATAACTTTAGAATAAATTCTAGAAGTAGACTTGCTGGGAAAGGGTGTATATATTTTTAAGGCTTTTGATATATATTGGCAAACTGTCCTAGAGCAGGGCTGTCTAACAGAGCTTTGTTCTAGAGCAGTGCTGTCGGATAGAAATTTCTGTGATGATGGGACTGCTCTTTACCTGTGCTTTCCAATATGTTAGCCATTAGCTACATGTCACTATTGAGCACTTGAATTGTGACTAGTACAACAAAGGCACTGAGTTGTTAATTTTATTTTGCTTTAATTAATTTCGGTTTAAATTTAAATAGCCATCTGTGACTAGGGCTACAATACTGAACGGTGTAGTGTAGGTCTAGAAGATTTAAGTCAAATTACATTTCCATTAACAATACATAAAAGCGTCTGTTCCCTATGTCCTTTTCAAGATGATTTTTTTTCATAAAATCTTGGCAATTGATAGGTTAGAAAGCTTTATCTGTGTTATTATTTTATATTATTTGTTAGTGAAGTTGAATACCTGTGGGCATTACATTTTTAAAAATAGATGACTGGTCTGCTTTTGCCCAATTGTATATTAAAGTGTTTATCTTTTTCTTTCTTCTGTTTTTTTTTCTGTGTTAATATTAGTAAACTTTGTCTTTTTTTTTGCATATGTTTTCCCCAGTTGATTTGCTTTTTATATTTTTGTTTATATTCAAATTATTGTTGGGAACATAAATTCTTTTAATAAATAAGACAAGCATTTTCAAAGAAACCCTTCCATTATAATAGCTTATAGGGGTCTTGGGCTAAAGAATGAGGAGGAAAAGAGATGAAGAAAGAGAGTGAGATATGTTTTATTGCCAGAGAAAGGATGGAGAACGTCTGAATTGTGGTGGGAAGGAAGGAAGACCATCAGGGAAAGAGAAAGAGGTATCTTATCTCCAGATGCAGAAAGGAAGGAAGAAGGAAACAAGAAAGTAGGGAATTTCTGTCTAGAAGTGGGGAGGAAGAAGGTAGTTTAGTTTTGAATGTTAGCTCTAGGTGTTGGATGATCATGATTGTCCTTTGAAATAATAACTTACATGAACCAGAGAATTCCAGTTGTTCTTTCTCCTTAAACCAGAAGAAGCCTTCTCTGCACTGTGTCTGTAGTAACCAAGGCAGGATCATTCTCCATAGTGAAGATCTAGTTGGGGCATTTCTTTGTTATCAAACAGTTCAACACAGGGAATCCTGGAGAGAAGCTGAATAATTAAGCATAATTCTGCTGAATAATTAAGCATAATAATTCATTCTGATGACTTAATTAAAGCAAAGTCCACTTCAAGCCAAAGAATCTCCATCTAGGTCCTGCCTTTTGTCAAGACTTTAAACTATCTGCTGGATAATCGTGGATAAGTTTTTTAACCTAAGTCTTGATTTCTTCTTCTGCAAAATGGGAATGATACTACCTGTCTTCCTTCTTATGGTTGTGAAGAGCAAATGGGATATAATATGTGGTCAAGTACTTTGGGAAGTTCAGTGCAAGAGTTCACCGGAAGCTAGTAAGGTTCAGGTTAGACAACTTTGTGGTGGTGGTGGTAGTGGGTTATGGGACAGATGGGCAGAGGGCATTTATTTAATGGAGGAATGTTGGCAAATACAGCACTGGGAAGAGACCAGTATGGCAAACAGCCCTTTAACACTTTCTTACACAGAGCCTAAAATTACCAAAGTTTAACAAGAAAATTCGAATGCACTGGGTACAGTATCTTATTTTTGTTTACACAACTAAAATCTTCTATTTATAGATTTTACCAATCTTATTTTATGTCTTTCTTTTTCTTCCAGATGAACGGGACAAAGTTCAAAAGAAAACATTTACAAAATGGATAAATCAGCATCTCATGAAGGTCAGTTTTTATTTCTTTCACATCTTGGAATTCTTTTGCACACTTCAATTTATTGTGCCGTGATTGTATAGCTCTAAAGCACAGCTTCAGAATATCAACTTGAAAGTTTAACTTCTAGAGCATTTCACATGCATTTTGGACACCTATAATTATTTGGTATGTGGACTGTGGGTAATGATGGAGGTGGGAAGATAAGTACCCAGTGATTACAGTGCATTCTGTGACATTAGTAAAACCTGTTATTATTGGACTCGAAAAAATTTTAACAGTTTAAGAGATCTGTAAATATTTATATGTTAGTACATGGAAAAGCTGCATTTCTCAGTAGGATTTTTTTTTCTCTTATGATTCAAAGCAAGTTCTGGCATCAGGTTTATGTGGATGGCAGAAGGTTAGATGAGAATAAAAATGGATTGTAGAGATAGAAGTCCAGACTATTTTTACTTCCTTTTCTTGAGTCCAGGAGTTGGAGTCCAACCTGGGTAACATAGCTAGCATTGTCTTTATAAGAAAAACACATACACACACAAACACAAAAACAAAAATGATTTTACTTCTCATACTCAGTATAATCCAGAGATTGGAAGCAGTTAATAGTTGTGGTTCTTAAATTAACATTTATTTGTGTGCCGTGGGTCACATTGAGAATCTGATATAAGCTCTCCGGAAAAAAACAGATGTACACAAAATGTGCATACAATTTCATGGAGTCATTGGACTCCACTGAAGCCTTTCTATAAATTTCAGGTAAAGAACTCATACGACTTCACATTTAACTATTGGTCACTCTTCTCCCCTTTTATGGAGAACTCTAAAGTTGGAAATAGTTAGTGTTTCCTTGTGGAAATAATTTTTTTACATAGAAACATTATTTTATATGTGATTGTATTCTTAAGCTAGCCCACAAATCTTGTTTAAACTGTCATATAGCTTAGGAGTGGTACCAATAATGTAATGGCATCTAGTCACCTTCTTTAAAAGTGGTTTTTATTTCAGGGGCATATCAGAATCACTGGAGAGGGTTATCAGTCCCCTCTCTCTCACCGCTCACATAACCCCTTCCTCAGATTCTGATGATGTCCCTCAGGGAAGGCATGCCACCCAGATGAGACTTGAGTCTGTAGGGAGCTTCTGTTCCTACTGGGAGCTGAATCCTCTGGTGTGCTGGCAAGGGATGAAAGTTTGAGACCCCCTGCTCTGTGATGCTTTTGTGAGGAAATACATTGTGCGTTCTGTTGAAGGATGCCGCAGTTCACCTGCCCTCTCCCAGGCTTTTGTCTCATCCTGTACAAACCATGCACTTGGTGGGAGAAGGAGCAAGATGGGTCCTTCTCCACCGAGATGGGCTGGGGTGAAGTTTGGGGTGTGGAAATTTGGAGCTGAAGGCTCCGGCGAGATTTTCCCGTCTCTGAAGTGGCTTCAAGGGAAGCAGGCTCTTGGATGCAGATGTGTCCCTGTGGCTGCTGCTGGCCTAGCAGTCTTTGTAGCTTTGGTGATCTGGGAGTGGGCGTGTTGGGGGGGGCACAGAGGGTTACCCCTTATCTTCTGTAGCTGCTGTGGTTCCAAGTTGGTCATTAAGTCACAGCTGCTGGCAGTGGGCACAGAGAGAAGTAGATACAAAATGGGAATGACCCTCGTGGTAGAACCATAGCACTGGTACTAGGCAGGTATTTATTGGGGGCCTACTATGTGCTAGGCATGTTGGACTGGGCCTTTTGTCTTATGAGTGGTTCATAAATTAGATGATCGAGTAAAGGATGCTGCTTTTGCTAAGGGTGTCAAAATACAATTTGAGCTGTTGAGGACAGAAGCTGTATTACTCATTCCTGGGCCCTATTGTAGTGCCTGGCGAGAATATTATCACCATGTGCAACACACATTGCGTACATTAAATCATTTACTCCTTCCAAAGACCCTCCAAGGTGGCTTAATTTAGTGGTTACGCATACATAGTCTATAGAGTCAGACAGCAAGGGTTCAAATCCTGATTTACCTGGAATATGCAACTTTTTTTAATGATAAAGTGACACATCTCAAAGATTTAAGGCTTATTTCTGCTGCAACACACTAAGAATTGGGAAAAGTAAATATTTTAGGCAAAACAGCCAATAGATAGATGCCAGTCTAACAGCTTAGGGTTGTAAGCAAATTAGTTCATTTGTTTCTTGAAGTCTATTATAGGTCAGAATTTAAACTTAGCTCTTATTAAATGAGGAGCTACTTTAGGGAGGGGGAAAGCTAGACAATATAGTCTTGGCTAACTCCCCTGCCAGTTAGCTGCTTACGTTCTTGTTCTGTTTTAGTATCAGCTCAAAGTGGACTTTTCTTATAATTCTAAGAGTTGTGCACTGAAACTTCTGACACAAAACCGAGGTGTGTCAGAACATAGCTTTTTATTTTTCATTCTTTCATGTCTAGAAGTTACAGATTAACCTCAAGTGTATAAAAATGATTAAATATCCTGAAATAATTCTGGGGCACCAGGCTGTTAAGGTCTGTGTGTCATTAGTCAATCAGAGAAAATTTAGCCTTTTTGTGGTCTTTTCCATGTTTTACCTAAGATCTTAAGAAAGGAATGATGCACTAGCATAGTCAGCCTCATTTTGTATCACCAAAAGGAATGTTGAATACTTTTGTTTTGGGTGGCCATTTGGTCATAATCCAATTTGGTGAGCAATATAAAGTTAAATATATGAATTTTAGATTAAAAAATCTTGAATTAGATATTTCTTCTGTATTGATTTTTTTATATTCTTCACTTGAAATGTTGAATATCTTCAGGGAGAAAGAGGAGAACAGTAGGTCCTATATCTTTCTTGTCCTACCATATACCTTTTTTTTTTATTTTATATTTTTTTTTATTAAATATTCAATTCTTTTTTTTTTTTTTGAGACAGAGTCTCACTCTGTTACCCAGGCTAGAGTGAGTGCCGTGGCGTCAGCCTAGCTCACAGCAACCTCAAACTCCTGGGCTCAAGCGATCCTCCTGTCTCAGCCTCCCAAGTAGTTGGGACTACAGGCATGCACCACCATGCCCGGCTAATTTTTTCTACATATATTTTTAGCTGTCCATATAATTTCTTTCTATTTTTAGTAGAGATGGGGTCTCGCTCTTGCTCAGGCTGGTCTCGAACTCCTGAGCTCAAACGATCCACCCACCTTGGCCTCCCAGAGTGCTAGGATTACAGGCGTGAGCCACCGCGCCCGGCCCATATTCCTTTTTAATTAATGAAAAGTATGTTATTTAAAGAGCTTTTAATAAAATGGGATCATGTTATATAAATGTTTAAGGAAAAGGGTGACCATGAGAGATAATTCGATAAAATGAAAGCATAATTGATGAATCAAGAGAGAAAAAAATAGTAGTAAAATCATTCAGATAAAATCCAAATATTTCTATGTATATTCTCTGTTTTGTCAGTTTTAACTGTAGTGACAAATAGTCCTTAAACCATGGGGAAGAGAGAGGGAAAGGAGGAGGTTAAAGAGGGAAGGAGGGGAGGGAAAGGCTGCTTTGTGCACCAAAGGTGTTTCTTCTCTGCCTGGAGTTGTGCATTGGGTGGCCCGAAGGAGCCCAGGGTTTGGAGACCCCTTGGCCTTGGCTTCATAGACTGGAATTAGCTGCCTGGAGTACTGATTCAGGCTAGGGAAGTGGTCCTCATCTTATAAATAATTCTTTAAAATTTTGCCTTTTCTAAATTTTTATTTTAATTATTTTACCCTGGTCTTTTCACCCTCTTTATGATTCCGAGAAGAACGGCTCTTGGTCGTTCTGCTCCATTGGACAGTGAGGTGCTTGAGAGGTTAGTCCCCAAACAGACCTTTCTTGCTCGGATTTTTTTTTTTTCATTTCATAAATACTATATTGTGCTAATCATCTTTGAAAGGAACATGTCTCCTACAGGGTTATCTGTCTGTGACATGTGAGCCAAACATGGGGGGCAGACAGAAGCTCTGCCCTTGAGGTCAGGCAAGTGGGGGTGTGTCCAAGGCTTTGCAATTTATTATTTGTGTCAACTTAACTTTCCTATGCCCTCACCTGTAAAATGGAGGTGATTCCAGGTTAGTGTGAGGATTCTAAGCATGAAGCATAGTGCTTAGCATGTTGTTAAGCACTCAATAAATGAGAGCGTATGGTCCTTAAGAGTGGGTTGAGTTGAATGATGTCAGACAAAATTATAAAGTGTGAGTTGCCTTGGGTACCTTTCTACCACCTTTGTCCACATCCCATTTCTTACCTCAAGTACTTTCCCTTTTGGTTTATTTGTTTTAGAAAAAGCTGGGGTTTTGGGTTCAGAATCTCTTGAGGAGATAGACTGGTCTGTTGCCTCTTTGCCTTGGAGTCCTGCTGGGACCCTGAAGAATCACTTACCTGAGGTGATCCTGTTAGCTGCACTTCCCTGCCCGCTGCCTGCCTGTCCACAGACTTAAAAAGGGTTGATTTGGGGGCCTGAAGTCCTTTCTACTTCCCTTTTCCTCTTCTCCCACTCACTGTCCTCAGGAACAGGGAGCCAATGAAGACTCATCATGCTTCTGAGAGATTGGCAGCTTTGGGTCCTCAGTGGCAGTTTCACTTAGGGTCACAGTTGGAGGGCATCTTCCTCATCACCCAGTTCAGTTCCCTCATTCAACAGAAGGGGAAACCCGCCGCAGCTGCTCGCTGGTAGGGTTGCACTAGAAGTTGTGAAATGAGATTACGAGTTTGAATGAGGTGCTGTGTCCAGTGATTGCCTTCTTTGAGCACTGTGACACCGTTGCAGGTCCCCCAGCAGGTCCCCCTGGACCATGAGACTGTGTTTACTTTTCTTAGAACTATTTGCTAATTAAATCCCTCTGACTTAGGAAGGATGATATATGCAGTTGTAAAATAGCATCTACCCACTGCTTGGGGATGATTCTGGCATGGTCAATTCTTAAAATATTTACATGGCTGAGAAAAGTAAACCTCGTAGTGGAACTTTTAAATGATCGCTTAACTTACTATTACATCTATATGTATAACTATTTTTTCCTTAAGATATTTGGCAAGGACTTTGAAAATAAAACTTTTTCTCCAGAAAAAAATTGAATATAGCCTCATTTTATATTTTTCAGAGCTAAAATTACATTTGTTAAAAGTAAAAAGGCTGGTTAATTAACACTTGTATTCATTGGTGAGCAGACATCTGTGGCTCTTTTCCAAATGTGTTTAAGTTTTAGCATTCTGGTATGTCAGTTGTATGACTAAGTCTGTCCTTAAAGTGATTGTTCTGGCGAGAATGTTTTCCTTTTGATTCATCATGCTTCACAATACTTTTAAGAATAAAGTCCAGTTACCACATTCATGTCTGCTGCCCCTGTAAGTCTTTTTACACACTGAGTAGACCAGATTATTTACCTTGAAAAATCATGGTTTCTAGTTAAACTATTAGTGTCAGGAATAGTTATGTATTTTTCTTTAGCATAATTTAAACTGTAGGTTATGAGCTGGTTGTTACCGAAAATACCCGTGACTTCAGTTAGCTAAATTTAACCTGGAGAATTGTTCTAAAATATATGATTGGTGACATTCCTTTATCATTTACAGCATTTATTTCTGTGTATTCTATCTATGGCACGAAGGACTATCTCTATGTAAACTAGAGGGTCTTATATAACCACTTGTTGTTACTGATCACAGGCAATTTGTTGTATGGAATTTCATAGGGTAATAACATAAGAAATGGCCCCTAAGATTTAAGTATTCAGGATTTAGCTTTTGCCTTTCTCGAGCTGTAGGGGTAGGGCAAGAAAGAGGGAAGTACTTTATTTTCTGAAACATTTGAACAGTTATCAAAGATTAGAAGATCCCTTTTCATTGTTTACTTGGGCTCAGAATTAAAACTTATGCCATAAGCGAGAGTCTGTGTTCAAGAGGAATAATTTAAGGGGATGAATGATTTAAGCAGAAGACTGGAATCAGGAGAAGTCCATATAATGTGCTTCCCTTGCAAAAGATCCAGCTAATAGGCAATTTGTAATGGAAATATATTCTTAAACACTGATCAGCTACAATGTAAATTTATTCCTTAACATTATGTAATGGGATATTTGCTCTAAATTTTTTTTTTCTTTTTTGTAAATTTTAATTTATTGTTACATAAATGCATTTGGAGAGGAAGAGGTCCTGGATGACGATGTTGAACCAACCCTGTTTGTTAGTCACTTCCATGGTTACTGCATAGGAGACACCCATTTGATTATCACATTTTATATCTGTTCCATCATGTCTTTGGAAAGCTTAATTTACTCATGGTATAGATGTCCTTTGCCCACATAGTAAAGTCAAGGACTTCATGACTCTGCTGAATCAATCACACTATTCTTTATTTTCTGATTTGGTGGCTAGAAGGAAATGTAAATCCCCACGCTGAGAACACAGTAATATCTTTTAGAGAGTAGGAAAAAATCTGTTTGCTCTGTGTTCTTGACCATTGCAAAGTTATTGAGTAATTTTACATTTGTGGGCACAGATAAGATAGGTGAATTTTTACAGTATCGACTTTATAAAGGGCTAAAGAAAAATGCTGATTATTAGAGCATAGTGGTTTTGGTTCTTAAAATCTGCAAATAAGATACCTTTTTCAAGACCTTAGATTTATGTCAGTAGTTCCTAAACATTAGCTGTATGACACTCGCTTAGAGGGCTTGTTAAGATTGCTGGGCCTCATCCCAAGAGCTTCTGCTTCACTCGGTCTGGGGAAGGGCCTGAAAATTGACATTTCTAACAAGTTTCAGGAATTTGTATTTCTAACAAAATGCTGATGCTGCTAGCTGGGGCCATACTTTGAGAACTCCTTGTCATGGGTAAATGGATAAATAATGTAAATAACCATCAATTCCATTTGGCACAACCAATAAGTGTTATAATATGGTTTAGAAAATAATAGTAGCTATCTTTTATTGATCCCCTACTCAGTATGCTTAGTACTTTACAATATTATTATCAATATTAAGAATTAAAACAGCTAATATTGGTTGAGAGCTAACCATGGGCCCAGTATCTGCCATTTTTGTGCCTTAATATGTTTAATTCTTGCTACAATCCCTACGGACAGGTCCTGACTGCTATTATCCTTGTGTTACAGATGATGAAACTGATGCACAGAGAGATTCCATAGTTTCCCAAGGTCATACAGCTAGTGATTCTCAGGACTGGTATGGAAAATAAGGCTAAGAGAGGTCACCTAGTTTCCTGAGGCTGGACAGAAGTCTAAGGACAAGGTGAAAATTACACCCTGGTCTGCCTGACTACAGATTCTTTGTGGTCTCTACTACACTAAATTCTTGAGGATAAATTTAGAGTTGGGTGATTATAAGTAAAGGCAGGGGGGAAGCTGAACTTGACAACTGGATTGTCTGATTCCTTTATAAACAGGAATTGGCATTAAAGCTATTTCTGCTGTAGTATAAGAGACAATAGTGTATACAGTCAAGGAAAGGTTAAATGGTTTTTGGAGAAATGTATAGTTAGAGGCCCAAAGCATGGAATTTAGGAGCAAATCTTGCACATGAGGTTTTTATGAAAGTGAAAAAATAGTTGACATTTTCAGACTTGTAAGAGATACATGGAAGAGGGTGAAATGGTTTCTTATAGACAAATAGTACGTTGGGATTAAGAAATTCTGAATGTCTTTTGTCATGAAGAATAATGATTTCTTGGTGATAGATTCCTCAATCAATAAAAAAATTTCCAGAATAACACTGTGCTTACTTTCAACAGGACTATATATTGAACTTCTTGTATAACTAGGGCTATATTTGAAATACAGTTTAGGAAGCTCTCTGTTTCATTGCACCTTGCCATTTTGTTGGTGATATAAAATATATATTTGTGAAACCATTAAAAAGTCATGCTGGACAGCATATGATAAGTGCCAGAATGAGTGAGCAAACTTGGGTTTTAAGAGGTCAGAGCTTGGAGATTTGGGGCGGCTCCGATATTTAGGGTTTCTTAGGGCAGGCACAGAGGAGGCGTAGGGCAGGGAACACAGGGACCCTGGTGTGTTAGACTGCTAGATCTTGCTGGAAGGAAATAAAGGTAGGTAGGAAAACGTGAAGCCAGATAAGAAGCAGATGTGATCAGTTAGCCAAGGATGCTGTTGGAAGTTTTTGAGGCTAAGAGTGACATGCTGACATTTTAGGAAGAACCCTGCTTTTCATATATAAGCATTAAGGGACTAAATGTAACTACATTGTGAATTCCAGGATATGACTAACTGTGTCTTCATATAATGAGAGCTCGTAAGTGCTTGTTGAATGAGTGCACCTACAGGGAAGTGACTGCTGGCTTAGCCTAGGGAACTCTCTCTTAGTTCTTCCCTCTGCTTTGTAGCAGATACTTGGATGAAGTCAGAGAGGCCATGCTTATCAGATCTACAGATGGGAAGAATACCCTGTATGTAAATACAGCACCGTTTCATGTTAGGGACTTGAACATCTGTGGATTTCTGTATCCTCGGGGAGTCTTGGAACCAATTCCCGATGGACAGCAAGGGTCTAAGGTATTAGTTTCCTATGACTGCTGTGACAAATTACACAAACTCAG
This sequence comes from Eulemur rufifrons, assembly GCF_041146395.1. Taxonomy (NCBI): domain Eukaryota; kingdom Metazoa; phylum Chordata; class Mammalia; order Primates; family Lemuridae; genus Eulemur; species Eulemur rufifrons. Next base: position 23,806,092 of record NC_090997.1, on the reverse strand, counting down.
TGATTTATAACCAAGAGAAATTTATTTTCTCACAGTTCTGGAGGCATAAAACTGAAATCATTTTCACTGGGCTGAGATCAAGGTGTCAGCAAGGCCATGTTGCCTCCAGAGGCTGCAGGGGGAATCTATTCCTTGCCTCTTCCAGCTTCCAGTGGCTGCTGGCATTCCTTTACTTATGGCCACACCATTCCAGTCTCTGCCTCTGTGGCCACATTGCCTCCTCCCGTTCTCTGTGCATCAAATTTCCCTCTGCCTCTCTTTTACAAGAACATGTGTTTGGATTTAGGACCCCCTGGCATAATTCAGGATAATCTCCCCATCACAAGATCCTTAATTTAATCATCTCTACAAAGATCCCTTTTCAAATAAGGTAACATTCACAGTTTCCAGGGATTAGGACTTAATATCTTTGGGGCCACCATTCAGCCTATGTATGACACGTATGAACAATAACAACTGGCTGACATGTGACATGAAACCCTCACCAACAGCTTCATGGGACAGGGCATTCCCTAGCCATCACTGAATTTCCACCAGAATTGTGTGCAGATTTAGCTATAATGTATCAGAGATGGAATGGAAATGATTAGTGCATTGGTAAGAGGGTGAACTAGGTGGTGTCTAAGATACTTTACAAGAGCAAGATTATATAATCAGATGACTCTTACAGATGACATATGTGAAATACAAATTAGCAGGGATAGACCAGAGATTTTTTTTTATGTTTTTAAACTGTATGTTTAGAAATAATTTTAAACTTTAAAAATCTGCACAAATAAAAATAGTACAGGGGACATTTTAGTCAGATTGAACTTTTGTTAGCATTTTACCCAGTTTGCGTTATCATTCCCCCTACATCCTCTGTGTGTGTGCACGTGCACATATACTTTTTCATCTGAACCATTTAAGGGTAAGTTATATACACTATGGTCCTTTACCCCTAATACCTCAGTATTTATTTCCTAAGAACAGCGATATTCTCTTTTGGAACCACATAGTAAACAACTTCATAAATTTACCATGGTACAGTACTTAAATGTCCATACAGTTTTTTTGGTTGAGCATTTATAGCAACCCCTAACCCCGACCCTGCCCTCAGGGCAGGATCCAGTTTTTGGATCAAGTATTGCATGTAGTTGTCATGTCTCTTTGACCTGCTTTAATTGGGAACAGTTTTACAGCTTTTTTTTTTTTTTTTTTCCCGAGACAGAATCTCACTCTGTTGCCTGGGCTAGAGTGCTGTGGCGTCAGCCTAGCTCACAGCAACCTCAAACTCCTGGGCTCAAGCGATCCTCCTGCCTCAGCCTCCCGAGTAGCTGGGACTACAGGCATGCGCCACCATGCCTGGCTAATTTTTTCTCTATATCTTTAGTTGTCCAGCTAATTTCTTTCTATTTTTAGTAGACACGGGGTCTCGCTTTTGCTCAGGCTAATCTCGAACTCCTGGTCTTGAGCCATCCTCCCGTCTCAGCCTCCCATAGTGCTAGAATTGCAGGCATGAGCCACTGAACCTGGCCAGTTTTACAACCTTTTTACAGGCTTTTATGACATTGACATTTTTGAAGACTACAGAACAGGAGTTTATTTATTAATATATAGAATGGAGATTAAGTTCAAAATATAATTAATTAGTTATTTTATGACAAGAAAGCACACTTTTTCTTTTTTTCTATGAGGGTAATTTAAGCAATTACAAGAGATTTTAGTGTTTGTTGATAAAATTGTGAGCTATCTTTTCAAATTAAGAACATCAAAATTTTATTCTAATTTCATCAAATAACTTTAGTTCTATCTTGTGTTCGATTATAATTTTTCTTCTTCTAGACTTCCTTATTCATTATTATCATTATTACTACTACCACTATCAATATCACTTATTGAGTGCTTACTATGTGCCAGACCCTGCACTAGATACATTGTATATATTATTTGATTTAATCCTTATTTGGCCAGTGAGGAAATTGAGGCTCAGGGAAGATAAGTGATCTGCCCAACATGACGTAGCTAGTACCTGGAAGAGCTGAGATTTAGTCCTTGGTCTTTCTGGCTCTACGGAAAGGGGACCATATCATCTTTTGTTTCTTCTTGAAGAAGAAATGAAGACAGAGAAGAAAAGGAAGAGAGAGAAGTAGGAAAAAAAGCAATATGCTAGGACACATTCCTTCTTTACTCTGTTCTAATTTCTCTCAGTGTTTCCTCATATACTTTGCTGGTATGCCTTGTCCTCTTTAGGTGGCCATTAGCTTCTATTTGCATTCCTCTCTAATCAACATACTTTGTAGGAGTTTAGAGATATAGATAAAAGTATACAAACAAGGCAAGCAGATTTTCTGAAGGTCATTGTTTTAGCTGGAGAAGGGTAATAACTGGGCATTTTCAAAGAAGAGAAAATTACACTTAGATCAGTGGTGCCAGCATATTCTAAATCATGATGCACAGACCTTCACATCAGAAGTGTATGCATTCTTTAGTAGGTAGATTAAAGCAGAAGACTTGGTTTGTTATTTAATGCTAGACTCTAAGCTGCGTGAGGATAGGGGTATGTCTGTTTTATTAAACAATGCATCCCAGCACCTAGCATTTTGTTTGACATACAGCAGTTTTTCTCAGATCATACTAAGGAATTTGTTGCCTAATGAATGAATATGAAACCAAATAAAATGTTTTTTTCCCTACTTGTGTATAATATAGAACTACTATGATGGGAAGTAAAAGGGTCATTTTGGTAGGAGTGAGGTAAGAGTTAGTCTGCAGGAAAAATAAATTTATGGTGGCTTCCTTCTTTAAAGTTGAAAAGACCTATTTCATCGTAAGTATAGAAACTGAGACCCCCAAGTCCAACAGGTCATGACCAGTAGGGCCAAACTTAGGATTCATTCTTCTGACTTCTTTCCTGTTCTGTCCACTGCATAAATCAGTTTCTCCATTTGTGGCTGGGTAGTGGGAGGTTTACTTATACTCATAGGTGAGATTAAGTTATTTGTCCAAGGTTACTAATTAGCTTTGCCATAGTTAACCACTGTTACTTTCATCAGTTCAGAATTTAGAAGAACATTGGCTAGAACTAGATTCTTCTCATTTGGAAATTCTCTAATAATAAATTAATAAAATTACTAGATTTTCCACAGTCTTATTGCAGATGTAGTCAGGTTTCTTTGAGGATCTAAGATATTCCTTTGCACTGAATCACATATAAAATCCCATTTCCAGGCTCTAGTCAGCGTTTGCTATATGGAAAACCTGAGGGAGAACTGAGAAACTAGTTTTAAAAGGGACTGAGAGAGGAAGGCAAGTAGCAGAGGAGATGGAAGCCTGTAATCAGAGAGGTGTGAGAAGGCTGTGGTCTCCAGGGAGGGAATTTGATGATGAAAGTGGTCAGGGTGTCAAATGTAGCAGTGAGTCCTTTGGACTTGCTGAGGAGTTTGGAAACTAATAGAGTCATTTGGTCTTAATATAATGCAGACAGTCCCCAGGTTACTGACCACCTGACTTATGACATTCTTTCCTTAGGAATGGGCTCCCAAGGCTCCCCATAAGGATAGTTTATACATGGTGCAAGTGGCTCTTTGGTGCAGCACCTTTGCACTAGCAGCTAGTCTCATTGTTCCTATGGTCACTTACAAACAGCATCACTTTCATATTAACGTTTTAATTCAATTTTGTGAGTCTGTGTTTACCCTTATGACCTCTGCCTCCAAAGTGAAAGTCCACTGCAAGTCTAGTGAGCCTGCAGCGAAGAGAAAGGTGATTACAACGGAAATGAAAGTAGAGATACTTAATAATTAAGTGTTCGGAGAAAGGCCAGACACCATTATTCACTGGGAGAGCATTAGGCTTCAGTTACTGGACTATTGGAACAATCACAAAGCATAAAGTGAGAATAATGGAATGTGTGAAAGGCAGTGTTCCAATGAAAGCATCAATTATTATTAAGCAGCTTAGTGGATTAATTATTGAAGTGGAAAGGTTATTATTGATTTGGTTAGAAGATCAAAATAAACATAACATTCCTATTAGCCTAGGAATTAAAAGAAAGCACAAGAGTTTCTGTAACTTATTATTACAGTACAGGGGTATTATTATTATTATAGTATTATACTGTATTGTTATTACCACATATGAGCCATTATAGTATTGTTGTTATTATTATTATTACCATATATGCACTGTTCATCAGGTATCTAAGTTACATTCAAATCCGACCTAAAGGCGTTTTCAGAAATGTACCTCATCCATAATCCAGGGACTGCCTGTATAGAAGAAATTTCTGTGTTACGAAAAAGGAAAGGAGGACTGACTTCAAAAGGAAGCTTTTAAAGCTGGGAAGTGTGTTGCCTGCTTCTAAAAATGCTGAAATTTGTGCCTGATGGAACTGTGCTGTTGATGTACAGTGCTCACATAATCTGACACTGTTGTTTGCTTAAAGGATTTTTATCATAATTTTTCAAATATTCTTGTTTGTGATTTAAAAAAAAAAAAACTCTTTTGAAATTATACCACTAGGTTTCAAGTAAAGTTGAAGGAGACCATGACGTTCAATATAAGGCTGGTTTTTGCCACTACATATGTACAGAGTCCTTAATATAGGAATGGGAACTTCTGTAAGTCATTTTTAGAGTCCTGAGATTGCATTTCCCTAAATGGGTGAAATTTGTTATAATACTGGTCTTGTTCTCAGGCTAGCCCACTAGATCTTATTTAACGCATATCCTATTTTACACATGTTAAGAGCTTAAGTCCTGACATCAATAAGCCATACACTAAAGGAGAAAGAGTAGTTCCTTCCCCTCATCCCCAAATAGATTTAAGTTTCAAACCACCTAACTCCATTTCTTCGTCCATTCCTTAGAATCACCCTCTTGTCCCAAGGGGTTCAGAGTTCTGAGGCACTCTCTTTTCCAAAGTGTTCATGTTTCATCTTGGACTCCCAGAGCAGCTGATTTCAGTAAGGTCCAGGAAGAAAGACTGATGGCAACCTAATTCACCATAGTCTGTGAATGATAGAGAGCTTTAGCTATCCCGCTGGAAAATAAATCTCTGGTGGAGTTTCAAATAGATTCAATAAGAAAAGTCAACTGTGCATAGGAAGGCCAGCATGGAAATAACCTAGTCATGCTGGTGTCTGGTTAGCTGTAGCATCTTCCCTCATTGTACTTTGGAACCCAGGGTAGGTGGCACAGTGTGGTGGTTAAGAGCACAGGCTGTGGGCCGGGCGCGGTGGCTCACCCCTGTAATCCTAGCACTCTGGGAGGCCGAGGTGGGCGGATCGTTTGAGCTCAGGAGTTTGAGACCAGCCTGAGCAAGAGCGAGACCCCATCTCTACTAAAAATAGAAAGAAATTATATGGACAGCTAAAAATATATATAGAAAAAATTAGCCGGGCATGGTGGCGCATGCCTGTAGTCCCAGCTACTCGGGAGGCTGAGACAGGAGGATCACTTGAGTTCAGGAGTTTGAGGTTGCTGTGAGCTAGGCTGACGCCACGGCACTCACTCTAGCCTGGGCAACAGAGTGAGACCCTGTCTCAAAAAAAAAAAAAAAAGAGCACAGGCTGTGGACAAGACAGAGCTGCTTGGACTCACATCTCCCCTCAACTATTTACTAGTGGTATGACCTTCAACCTTCTTAAGCCTTAGTTTTCTCATCTGTGAAAGAAAGATGAGAATAATGCCCTCTTACTACAGTTATAATAGAGAGTAAATGAAATAGTACATATAAAGCTTTGAACATGCTTGTTAATGTAGTCAGAGAGAGAGAGAGAGAAGTGTGTGTATATATATATATAAAATAGGCTGTTACGTATCTTTATATCTATAGACCTTCAAAATCATCTAAGAACTTCAGATTTGTCCTCTTCCATAACAGTGGCAGTTGTGATCCTGATGTTTGCTTTTTTATGGATTTGAATGTGATATTGCCTATATATTGAAAAGAGGAGACTGGCGTAATGTGCAGCTATAGTAGTTTTATCATAATATCACAGTAATGAATGCCAGTTAAATAGTGGATGCTAAATAAGGAATGTGTTTTTCATGGTCTGGCCAAGAACCACTGTAACACTTTTTTCTCCCCTTGCATGGATATGACAGTGTGAGGTGAGATGGTGTGAGTGCATGGCAGTGGACTGTTTGGATTATTTATGAGCCATGATATCACTGGTTGAGTTTAGCCTAGATAAGATAATTCTGAGTAATAGCCCAGTAGAGCCACAGCTACAACATGGCATTTCAGCCTCCTACTGAGCAGAGAATCTGGCATTTAGGTTTTCTACAAGAGCATTAGCAGCTTTCCAGTACTTATTTTTTTTAAACCAAAAACCCCCAAAACCCGGAAATGTCCAAAAAGATTGGAGATTCAATAGTACTACCTATTGAATACTTGAAGAATAGTGTAAAAATTCCATCTCTTAGATTTAGGTTATATTAGAAGAAAATAGTATAGATGTTTCTAAATGTTCTAAAAGTAGAAATGTTTCCTATAGATCTGTTGTCTGAGTTAACGTTTTAATATTGTCCTTTCTTTTACCTCACAGTTTGTTATTGTTCCCAAATATTTTAAACACTTAACTTGAATTTTACATAAATTAAAAAAACTTAAGAAACCACATTTATAGACACTTTGATTTTACTGAGAAGTATAAATTATAGAACAATTTTAACATTTCTTCCAGGTTGTTAAATATAATTCAAATTTAATTTCTGATTAATATGTTCTTGCTGAATTTTAAAATTCATTTTCCAGAGTTGATAAGATTTTTTTTTTTTTAAGAGGAACAGCATTTCTCAAATCAGATTCCCAGGGGCACCAATATTGTGAGATGCCCTGGAGGGAAAAAGGTTTCCTTTACCAAAAGGGTTTGGAAAGTAGCATTTCTGGTTGAAGAGATTTATGGTACACATTTCCATATTAAAGACTGAAAAATTCTGTGGTGAGAAACCATGTGTAATCTATTGTTTCCCAAATTCACTTGCTCTTGGATTCATTTTAACAAAGAATATCTATTAATATCCCTTTGGGAAATCCTGCAGGAGAGTTTTAAAGTGACTGCTTTTAAGTAAATTTAATTAATTTTATGTAATTTGAATTACAGATTTGGATTAGATCTAGTTAGTTTGCTGGTTATTGCAGAAATGTTTTCTCACAGCCCTTTTTAACGGGTCATTGATTTTCTAATTTATGGACAACTTATCCTTTTGGTTCACTTGAATTGTAACTGAGTTATTTCTTTCATTGTCTAAAATTTGCGTACTATAACTTCCACTCACTTATCTTGGGCCAGCTGCCAGAATGATACAAGACATGTATGGCGGCTCTTGAATATCTGAAGAAACTATTTTGTTCCCCACTCTTCCACTTTTTTTTATTTGTCAACCAAATAGTTCCATTTCCTTTATTTTATTCTCATGTGATAAGATTTTTTTAATTGTAATTTTCTTTATCTAACATGTTCTGTTTCAGTTTTTACATTTGAAACTGTTAAGATTATTGAGTTGAGGACAGGAAATGAATTGAATGAAAGTTTGCCAACTATTCTGAGCTATACAATAAGAACATAGGCAAAAGTTCTTAATAATAGAACTAGATCATAATCTACATTATGATCTCAACTCTATTTGTATTATCTTCTACCTTTCACCTCCCTACCTTTGCACATATTGCAATTTACCTATTTACTTACCTTTACAGTGTTTTCGCCTGCCTGCATTGTAGGATAATTCCTTTAGTCTTAACTACTTTTTTCTACAAAGAACATGTATTACTTTTACTAACAAAAAAGAACAAAATAATGCTATTTTGTAAAAACTTAGTCTTTTCCACTCTTAATTTGCCACAGCAAGGAAGGCAATTGCATAATTCATCCCCTTTAAAGGAGTTAAGGACTGATAATGACTAATGTGCTACTCCTCCTCAGGGTATTTGCATTGTAGCCAAGGAGTCTTGGGGCAGGGGGCTGCCAACTATGGCCTGTGGGCCAAATCTAGTCACAGTCTGTATTTTGGTACAGTCTGTGAACTAAGCGTATTTTTTACATTTTTAAATAACTGAAAACAAATCAAAAGAAGAATATTTTGTGTCACATGAAAATTATATGAAATCCAAAATTCAATGTTCATAAATAAAATTGTATTAAACTCAGCCACACTTATTCATTTATGTATTATTAAATTTTATGGTCCTCAAAGCCCAAGATATTTACTATCTGGGCTTTTATTAAAAAAGTTTTCTGACCCCTGTCTTAGGATAAGTTTTGTGTATATTCACTTAAACAGTAAAAAGGGAATGGCCTTTTATGTTTCCCCTGAATCTTTTATGAAGACAGCTTTCCTTTCCCGTATGTAAAACTAGTTACGGTTCTATGAATGTAATTTTCTACCATAGCTACTTTTCTGAATGAACTTGCCTCTTTGATTTATTTAACCAAAAGGTATTTGAAAAGGCCAATTCAGTATATTGCTTTACTACTTACGCAAATTTTTATTTCTGTGGTAATCCTCTTTGAGTCAAGATGTGGCCATGAGTGATAGTCATTCCAAATGTCACTTTAAGTAAGAGTTCAGTAAGTAAGTGTTGAGGTTGCAGTCTATGCTGATGTAAAACTGAGGAAATGTTTCCTCTGTCACTCACATTAGATCTGTTCCTAACTGGATCACTTGGGCAACCTTTTACACGTGGCTTTTCCATTTGCTTTTTGCTCTCTTAATGTATACTTCCTTTTTGGTATAGATTAAAGGTTTTATAAGTGGTCTAGATTGACAGCTTTTCTGTATTTGTTAGTGTTAGGGTCAGTCCTTTTGCCTATTTGTTCACTGATAATCTTTGAGACAATTTTTCAATACATATAAATCATTCATCCTTTTAAATGTATTTCAGTTGCGTGTACTGACCCATATCAGAACAGTCTGACATCCTGTCCTATATTCTGGGCACTGTTATTAATTCTTATTGAATTGTGATGGATATAAACATATCTTCTGTGCAAACATTGCTCTCAAAAGGAGCGTGATTAAAATATTTTTTATTTTTATTTTTATTTTTTTTTGAGATAGGGTCTCACTCTGTCACCCAGACTAGAATGTGGTGGTGTCATCCTAGCTCATTGCAACCTCAAACTCTTGGGCTCACGTGATCCTCCTGCCTCAGCCTCCCGAAAAGCTGAGACCACAGGTGTGTACCACCATGCCCGGCTAATTTTTCTATTTTTTGTAGAGACGGAGTCTTTCTCTTGCTTAAGGTGGTCTCGGACTCCTGGCCTCAAGCAATCCTTCTGCCTTGGCCTCCCAAAGTGCTAGTATTACAGAAGCAAGTCACTGCGCCCAGCCCAAAATATTTTTTAAAAACAGCTTTATTGAGATTTAATTTCCTTACCATAAAATTCATGTTTTACACATATAATTGAACAATTTTTAGTAACTTTATAGAATTGTGCAGCCATTAACGTAGTTTAATTTTAGAGTTTTTCCATCAACTCCAAAAGAAAACTTGTACCCATTTGCTCCCCCCGACTCCCAGCCTACCACTGATAAACTTTCTGTATCAATAGATTTGTTTTTTCTGGATATGTCACATAAATAGAATCATGTAATATGTGTTCATTTGTGTCTGGCTTCTTCCACTTAGCATGTTTTTGAGGTTCATCCATGTTTTAGTATGTATCTTCGTTCCTTTTTATTGTCAAGTAGTATTCCTTTCTGTAGATAGATCACATTTTGTTTATCTGCTTAGCAGTTGATGGACATTTGGGTTGTTTCCACTTGTTGGCTCTTATGAACAATGCTGCTCTAAACATAAATGTACAAGTCTTTGTGTAGACATATGTTTTCATTTCTTTTGGGTGTTTACCTAGAAGTAAAAGTTTCAAGTCATATTGTAAATCTAGTTTAACTTTTTTTTTTTTTTTTTTTGGAGACAGAGTCTCGCTCTGTTGCTTGGGCTAGAGTGCCATGGCGTCAGCCTAGCTCACAGCCACCTCAAACTCCTGGGCTCAAGCAATCCTTTTGTTTCAACCTCCTGAGTAGCTGGGACTACAGGCATGAGCCACCATGCCCGGCTAATTTTTTCTATATATTTTTAGTTGTCCAGCTAATTTTCTTTCTATTTTTTGTAGAGACGGGGTCTTGCTCTTGCTCAGGCTGGTCTCAAACTAGTATTTTAAGAAACTGTGAAACTGTTTTCCAAAGTGGTTGCATCATTTCACATTTCCTCTAGCAATGTGCAAGTGTTCCAATTTCTTTACATTCTTGCTGACATTTGTCATTGTCTGTCTTTGATTCTAGCTATCCTAGTAGGTGTGAAGTGCTATTTCACTGTAATTTTTATTTGTATTTCTCTGGTGACCAATAATGCTGAGCATGTTTTCATGTACTCATTGACTATTTGTGTACATTCTTTGGTGAAATTTTTGTTTATATCTTTGCCTATTTTAAAATTGGGTTTAAACGCTCTTATTATTCAGTTTTCTTTTGTCACATATGCTTTTGGTGTCGTATATAAGAAATCTTTGCCTGACCCAAGGTCACAAAGATTTACTGCTATGATTTTATCTTATAATTATATAGTTCTAGCTATTACATCTAAGTCTATGATGCGTTTTGTGGAAAAGATTCAAACGAATGCTTTTGCATGGGAATATTCAATTTCCTAGCATCATCTGTTGAAAAAACTATCCTTTTCCCCCTGAACTGACTTTGTTCTTTTGTTAAAAACCAGTTGTCTGTAAATATATGTGTCTGTTTCTGGACTCTCTATTCTGTCCCATTGATCTAGATATCTATTTTTAGTAAAAACATTCTCTTTTAAGATTCATCACTAAATCTAGAAATTTGATTTATCTGAATCTCTTCCTGTCAGTCATTTATCAGACTAATTTAGATGGGTAAGGAATGTAGGGGTATAGGGGAAGCTTCACTTCTGTCCTCTCTGAAGGTTTACTGAAGCGTCTACAATAGACAGATCAATAGGAGAAAAAGGGCATATAAATTTATCTACCTCTATATGGACATGGGAGTCCTGCAAATGTGACTCTAAGAAGGGCCAGATGGTTGAGGATTGTATACCCTCAACCATAGGGGAGAGGGAAGTGGGGGGCTGTGGAAAATTTTAGAAGGGTAGTAAATGATTTTCATGGGAGATGAATAAGCCCAGAGAACAATGGTCTGGGGCAAAGTTCCTCTGAGCTCTGAGGAAGGTGGCTAGAAGGTGAGGGACAGAACTTCACTGTGAACAAAGATTGTCTTATTATGCAGGTAAAGTCTCTTAGGTAATCTTTTGGAGTTGAATTCAGAAAAATACATCAAAATTCTCTGGGCCTGATGAGGACTTTTAATCGTTTCTCTTCTGGGGTGGTTAATCTTTCCTGGTTATTTGATGGGATTCCTAGGAAGAGGGCTTGGATAGGGACCTCCCTCGTGGTTCAGATGTCACCATGGAATCACTTTGATTAGACAGTTGGGAGATATATGACCTGAGTCTTACTGCACATGCAGATCTCTCATGAGCTTCTCTGAAAGCCCGTTTGCCAGGGGGTGAATCACAGCAGCACCCACTTTAGTCCCTAGGAGACCGGGAATCCCTCATTGTCTACCTAACAGACTGGAGTCTGGAAATTTGGCAAAATTATAATGTCTTTTAGGAAGTGATTAGTTTGAAAGTTTTAATCCTACAGAAAGAATATATCTTTTGTAGAGTTTTGCAGTTTTGCAGTTGCAGAGATTTGGAGTTTGACGAAAGTGTATATAGCATCTGTGAAATTTTTATTAAGTATTTAAAAGAATTAGGTAACTAAAATAATAAACCTGCTTTATCTGGGAAGCATATCAGTTCTCCAGATAGAATTTTCAGTGGTTTCATTTTAGAAAAATATGAATCTTGGTACTAGGGACCTGGAGTGTTGTCTGCACTTAAGGAAACGCTCTTTGACAGGGAAGAGGCGTGAAGCGTCAGAATGGATCATAGCAGAGGCAGTGGAATCTCATCATCTGGGGGTGTCTTTAAAAATAGTTTTGGCGTTCCTTTCCCTGTGACAGTTGTCTTGATCATAATCCTGGTTTTTTTCAAAGGTTAGTGAAGGGGATGCAACCAGTTGTTCTCAGTTGTTTATTTGTAAGGACTTGAGGAAATGGGCTTATGTTTAAAGAAGAGTGAATTGGTTTGCATATAAAGTGTCAGAGAGTATCAGGATATCATAAAGGCCTTAAAACTATAAAATTTGCTGCTGAGAGACCTCTATGTTTTACAGTCCTTGAAACTTTAAAATAGATGAAGCAACCACTTGTGTCATGCCTACCCATGGTGTTCTTCTCACCCCGGCAAATAAAACTCTGAAAGGGACACCAGGAAGTGCCCATGATGGTATGACCAGAAGATATCTGCTCTCCCCAGCTACACTTTTCCTGCAGCGGATTCCATTGCTTGCCTAGCACACATCTCTCTCTGAGGACCTCGCGTCCTTCTGAGCCTATAGCCTGACTCATTTATAACCGTTCCAGCAAGTGGCTCACTGGTTGAGGATAGACCGAGCCATGTTAGACATCACCCAGGAAGTAGAGGAAGTTAATTTTTGAGGGCTTAGGTGGTTCCTTGACTTGTGTGTGTGTGTGTGTGTGTGTGTGTGCACGCACGCGCTGAGATTGTAGCTATTTTTTTTTTTTTTCTATAAACAACTATGTTGTAAAAGCTCGGTGTTTTAAATGGTGCCAGAAGGAGAGAAAACAGTTCTTATTTGGGGCAAGGATCCATTTAATTGTTGAATCTCTGTGTAACAGGTCAGGCACTGACAACCTGTAGCTCACTGGACAAAAGCCCTGGAAGAGATGATTCAGCTCAGAAGTATTCAGGGCAGTTGCCACAACCAGCACTTTAATCAGAATTGCAAAGTAGTTGAAATTTTTATTTGCCACTTCCCTGTATTCCTTTCCTGGACTCTTCGCCACTCACCGGCTGCCCAGGGTCCTCAGGCTGCCTTTCACTCTGGAATCATACCATGCCCTACGCTGCAGTGCCTCTCCCCTGCAAGTTATTCCCTCTGACTGCCAACTATGACTAAGATTTCTTTGAAACCGATGATAGGTAACTGTAAACAGGAAAGTCAGTCTGATAAAATCACCTTGCACTGAGAGGCAAATGACTGAAAGGTTGCTGTATCCCAGGAGCTGTCTTTCTCCTCAAAGAACTGTATGGATTTACCCGAATGCATCTCTAATTTATAACAATTAATTTGAACCTGATTTATGAATTTGATGTAACATTACCAGAGAGTCATTGAGTGGGGCATTTATTGAAGAAATACGCATTTTTTTTGAACTAGTTGTGAATTTTGGTCATGAATATAACTTAAAACTAATTAAAAATTCTTTAAGATAACTTCTACATGATTTTTATCAAAAAATACTCACAGTTCTGTTTCCAAACTTTTTTAGTAAAAGTTGGAATTTGAAAATATGGTGGAGTCTGTTTAAAACAGTGGTAAAGGGCAGGACTGTGATGCTGTAGTTATGGACTACCTGGGTTAAACGCACTGTTAGACACACTAGTTATATTTTTTAAGACGTGCCATATATGAGCTGTGTAGTTCTTAGCTATTATTATAGCATTCTAGTTACTTGTCGTTATTTGTCTCATTATATTACTATGGTCACAGATATCCATTTATATCAAAATTTTGTTCCATTGAGTAGCTTATTAATTACCCATTAGTTGAGTGATTATGACCCCTGCTTCCCTAGCTTTTTTTGTGTGTGTAGGGTACTCAAATTGTGAGAAATCGGGAGGAATAGGAAAGGGGTGAGCTTAACAATGCCACTGATTGGTTCCTCCACTTTTCCTTATGCTATTGTTAAAAACTGGTCTTGATATAGTAGCACTTACCATGATTTTTTGACATGATAAATGGTTTAAAGAAAGATTTATGTAAGAAATGAAGTAGAAGGATATTTGAAAAACTTTTAAAAGGTTATATCCATATTCTCCTGCCAAACATTGCTTAGTTTTACCTTTAGTGACAGAATACTAGACAGAAACATCCTTGGTGTTACCTAAAATACCTCCCCCTCTTTTAAGAAGACTGCACAGTAATATTTATTAGCCGTTCTTCTCTTTCTCATAAATGGAGTGGATAATGCTAATGCCTTTACAAACCAGTGCTCATTTATTTGCCTTTTTTCGTATGGAGGTTGTTTAGAACTGCGGCCCTCAACCCCTGGGCTGTGGACTGGACTGGTACCAGTCCGTGGCCTGTTAGGAACTGGGCGGCACAGCAGGAGGTTAACAGTGGGCGGGCGGGGCAGGCAGTGAGCCGCCAAGCTTCATCTGTATTTACAGCTGCTCCCCATCACTTGCATCACTGCATAAGCTCTGCCTCCTGTCAGATCAGCAGGGGCATTAGATTCTCATAGGAGTGCGAACCTACCGTAAACTGTGCACGTGAGGGATCCTGGTTGCATGCTCCTTGTGAGAATCTGATGCCTGATCTGAGGTGGAGCTGAAGCGGTGATGCTGGCGCTGGGGAGCGGCTGCAAATACAGATTATCATTAGCAGAGAGGTTTGACTGCACAATAAATGAAATGCGCTTGAATCATCCCAAAACCATCTCCCACTGCCCCAGTCTGTGGAAAAATTGTCGTCCATGAAACCAGTCCCTGATGCCAAAAAGGTTGGGGACCACTACTCTAGGGTACAACTTTTTAATAAAACTAACTTTAAGAAACTGGACAGATACCAGAAGTAGTATTAACTATGCAGAGTATATTGATTTCTGAATTTATTTCTCCCTTTTAGTTACAATATAATTGTTCTGCACCAAGATATGTACAACTATGCAAGAGATGAAAGATCTGCAGGGTGAGGGGAAAACATGAGAAAAAATAGATTTCTGTCTGTTTTCCTGTTGATAAAAGGGAAGAGCTGGAAGGAAAGATAGAAGACTCAAGCCCAAACCAAAGCAGACCATCCAACCCAAACCCCAAACAAGCTGTTATAGTAAAGAGTTACACACTTTAAAAAAAAATTTTAAATTGAAATAGCCTTTTAAAAAGGTTGCTAAAACTATAGTGAAACTGTATTAAAAATGCCTAGATGAAACAGTGACTAAAATACCCCAAATCTTAGGTGTTTATCAGAAATATAAATGCTTTTGTTTTTTTTAACTACCTATCATTCCACCTTGTGGTAAGAGACTAGAAAAGACATTTTTGGTTTTGCTTTTTAATTGATTATAAATTATCAACCCGAAAGCTTAAAAGAGAAACATTCATTGTCAAAGAACTAATCTTATGAAGTAGACAGATTATTTGTACTGCCTAGTGCCAACATGGATTTGTTTAAAACTCTTCATTATTTTATTCATTGGTGCTTTAAGATGTATGTCAAACATCTTTATTTATAGTTTACCAAAAAAAGGTGAATTACGTGACCTTAATGCTGACTTAACAAAGTGCCTAAAGAAAGCTATACCATCTTTTCACTATACCAAATAAAGATATTTCCCCATTATACTTAACTGCACCAATTTAAAATTTATGGTAAATTTAGGTAGAATCTGAATTCTAGTTTTATTCTTTCACAATTCTTAAAGAAGTAGTACTGAAATAAATTTGTAATAAAACTGATCAGATAAGGCAGCTACCTACGAGAATACGTTGTTTTTAAGCATTTCTGTGTATTTTAAAAGCATCAATTTTCTTATCAATAATGGATATAATATATTGATACATATGTAAATTTTATTTTTTCAAGTAGACCATCTAAGGAGCTCTCCCAGGAGAAGCTGACAGCTTATTTTTCATGAACATGTTTGTTTGAACTGAAAAATTGCATTGAAAAACATTTTAATTCATAGTTTTCACTACAGCAGACTGTTCCCTTCTCTTTACCCAGTTAGTGTAAGGCAGTGAGGCACTCTCATTTGGCACTAGCCTTCTTGCATTATTTACGTTCCTAAAGATAGCTAATTGTTTCCCAGAATACTGTATCCTTTAGAAGTAGAACTTCTTTAAGAGAGGACTGTGAATCCTTTATGTGGCTGATGTTCTGCTCTCTGCTGCTATGCTAGGATGCATGCATTTTTCCTGAAGTTCATTGATTTAATGTCTACTATAGTTTGCTTTTTCTTGAGGGACCTTTCCTTCATTATTGTGCACACATTGGGCCCTCAGCTTTACCTGTGATTTGTGTTTAAGATAATAGTTTACAAGAGTGCTTTTATATTGATCAGCGATATTATGTCCACATTCCGTTTAAAAACCTTTAATGGTTTTTCTCTGCCTAGGAAAAGTCCAAGCTTCTTAACCTGGCATATAAAGCCACCATATCTCCTGGCCTACCTTTCTGGCCTTATCTTCCACAACATACTTCATTGATTTCACGACTGCTTTCCTTCTTGGAACATACAATTTTGTGTGTCCTTGCCTTTTTCCTTTGTTCTTGCTCTTCTCTTCACCTGGAATATTCCCATCTTTGCTGGGAGGACCCCAAACTGGATTAAAGCTCTTCACAGCTTCCTGAGCATGCTCTGAGTGTATTCACTTTATATTGAAATTTCCTCCCTAAATTTCTATCATTTCAGATTGTAGGCTTCAAGAGGTGGTACTCTTATTATTCATCTTTGTGTCCTTAGAAGTTAAAGGATACTCTGGTATATGATGTATGCTCAGTAAATATTTAGTGGCCTGAATTGAACTACAGCCAAATGATAGATAGCAATATATTTAAATATGGGAAGTAGAATTTTTGTGGAATTTGTATAGATAAACATCAACCACTACAATGTCAGACTTGTGAAAAAGGATGTTTAAACATTAAGTAAGCAGCTATAGGATGATCCTCTTTTCTTCAAAGTTGAATTTGATTTAGTCTACATAAAACCAAACAATTGTAGGTTAACAAATTGAAATTTTTGGTGTAGTATTTTTTATCAGTTAAGCCATTTGGATAATACAGATCTGGCATGCATGGTCTACTCTGTTCTCTCTCCAAAATAAATTTAAAATATTGTCTATATCATCAGGAGTACCTTGTTTAGAATTTTTGTTGCTCACAGAATGTTTTCGTCTATTTATTTTTCTTCATTAGCATATTCTCTTAAGCAAAAGATTAGCGCCCCCTAGGGGTAAACTGTAGCTGCAATGCTGTACACACCTTTTTAAAAAGCGCTGCAAAATTCTGTAAGAATTGTGTGAAACACAAAAATGCTGTTTCACCCTTGTTATGTAATTCAAGTTATATAATTTAATCCCAGTGTGTCTCATAGTGCTTTTACTTTGCTTGCCACTTCCGCTAGCACTATTTATTCTGACAGTTTTTTGTCCCACAGGGAGAAAATATCCAAAAAAAGAGAAGAAGGAATGTTTTATTAAAAATTGAAAATGGAAGGTTAAGACTATTGGCAGTACAGTCATTTGTGAAGGATAGTTACCAGGCCAAATGGCTATGACTCAGGCTTGGAATAACATAAAAGGTTTTTTATGTAGGCTTAACTGTTTACTTTCCCTTCTTTTCTTTCCCTTGAAGTGCTCACTTGATCAGATATTATTCTAGAACCCCATTTTTTCCCCTCAGTTCATTCACTACCACCTCTTCCCCATAATGTTGATTTTAAATTTTTGATAAACATTCTCTTTTATTCTGTTTGTGGTGAGGAAACTGAGCCAATATTATAAAGCACTTAGCGCAGGATCAGGGATCTCGTAATAACTCATGGTGTGTATATTTTTGTTTATTATTGTTAATGGTGACATTTTCTTTTCAAAGAATGATAGAGATGATAATATCTTATATTTGTAGAACATTTTCCATATACATTATTTCTGTGGACCTTCAGAATAATCACCTGAGACAGGAAAAGCAGGCAGTATTACGTGGTAGCCAATGCTTAAGGACTTTTTCAGGCATTATAGAAGTTAAATTAGTCAACTGAATTTTCTTCTAAAGTTCTTAAGATATTTAGCCACAAGTCTTAACAGTAGCTTTTCATTTTACACATTTTCTAAGTTGGTAGGTCATTGATTTTTTTTTAAGGATAATTTTATTTTCAGATCATAGATTTTTGTTCTTTAGATTGGATTAGAAAGCTTCTGTTTGCAAACTTTTATTTTGCAGATGTGAAAACTGAGGCCTAGAGAGTTTAGGTGGTTGGTTCAAGTTCATGAGGCTGAGGCAGAAGCAGGCCTGAAATGCAGGTCTCCTAATTCTTTTCCCCTTATCACAGATTTGCTCCCTTCCTAATTTGGTTTTGCGTGGCATAATATTATTATTCTCCTCTAAACATGCCTAATTTAATTTTTCTTTATTGTCACATAAATATCATGGTGTTAAATGACAGCTGGTTTTGGAAAGTTTCCCTGACGTAGAGGGTTTGGTTCAATCTGGCAAGGCAGGTTGTGAAATTGCCTTCCTATGAAATAAGTGTTCAGAATCACACCCCATCTTTAACTGTCCTGCAGTGAGAAAGACATAGGAAGTAGAGTATGGAGTGAAGTGTGAGTTTGGCAGGGTGAGGGCATAGTGAACCAGAGAGCACAGAGTTCTCAGCACTGTGTGTTAGTCACTGTCCTGGGAGGCCCCATTCTGATCATGTGCTTGGATTCCACTGCCCTTCTGTGTGCTGAGGATGTCAGACCTGCACAATAAAGTCATTTATTTTGAGAGATTAAGCAGCAGGCTGAGGATCACGAGCTGTATAATATTGTTTATATAAACACGATGTCTTAGTGTTCTTGTTCAGGCTCTTTTAGAGTTAGGCTGCTTTCTGGTGACACTGGAAATATACTAAGAAGTACCTATAGATTTAGATGCATTAATGTGTTGGACATTTGCAAGCTTAGCTTTTCTGCCTTGTTTTTAAGTCAGTCTTAGCCTTATGAATTCAAGTTTGTGCCTCAGGATGCGATTGGGTAAATTCTTATAGTGTTCTAATATGTGAGTAGAAAATTATAGTGTTCGTACTCATTTCACTAAGTGCTTATCTCCATGTGTATTATGTCATACATGTAGTACATATGTTCCTGAAAAGATCCTTGAAAATTGGTTTATCTCTGAAATATAATTGAGAATTTGAGAGGATTGTCATTTCATGATATCCCAAGGTAAATACTCTAATGGAATGGATAATTCCTTTATAGCCTATTTGGATATTTATAGATTTTCTAAACAAGGATTGCCTAAAATGTGTTATAATTTTTTTAAAAGAAATGAAGTATTTTTGAACTTTTTCTTACTGTGGTATAATCTTGTGACACCAGAAATTCAATTGACATTCCTTGGGAATAAGGAAATCAAAATAAAATATCAGTTTGTGAAGATGGAGATTTGGTTAAAAGCATAATAATTTGACTCTCTTTCAGTTTTGCTGGCCATTTTGTAGGTATAGGTACTATTGACATTAACAGTTACTTTGTGGTAGAGCTATTGAGCCTAAGTTTAATACTTATGTTATTTGTGGCTAATGATGCCTAGATCAACAATTGAATATGAAAAGTTTTTGTGACTTAGGTAAAAAGTCCCAGAACACTGGAGATATATATATATATATCTTAGTCAACTAAGATAATAAAGTTTAATGGCATTTAAACTGCTTTTTGGGAATGAGAGACTTACCATGTAAGATTTGCAAGACCTTCATAGTTTACTCCAAAGATTGGCAAACATGCAGGGCTTGTGCTGTGGGTTAAGTAGGTGGG
Organism: Eulemur rufifrons; assembly: GCF_041146395.1. Lineage (NCBI taxonomy): Eukaryota > Metazoa > Chordata > Mammalia > Primates > Lemuridae > Eulemur > Eulemur rufifrons. The sequence goes on along the minus strand of NC_090997.1, from coordinate 23,786,421 downwards.
ATTCTGTTTCCTGCCTCTTTCTGGACCACTTCTTTAGCTCCTTTCATTGGAGCAGCCCAGAATCCTACAAGGTGAGAAAATGGAAATGGGCCAGCCCACTGTGGAGCAGCCATCTTAATAACCTGCTTTGACATTTGTCTGTTGAGCACAAACCTTGTAGTGGGCCCACTAGTTATAGGAGCTGTCCCTACTTGGCAGACTGGACAAAGTTAGGAAATCATTGGTGGTTTGAGTCCTAAAATCACAGGCTTAAATCAGGCCTTTGGGATGGGGGAAGCTATTATAGGTTGAGTGTTAATTTTGTGCTAGTGTTATTTAGTTTTGAAAACCCTCTACCATAAGAAAATTTATGTTGTGCAGATGAGGGTTTGGACAGTGGCCTTCTCACCTGACATGCATAGATTTTTTTAAAACTTTTTTTTTGAAAATAGTTGTAGGCTCACAGGAAATGGCAAAAAATACTACATAGAGTCTCATGTACCCCTTTGCCCAGCTTACATCTATGAATTTTTAAAATGTAGAGTGTGTGTCTGTACATATTTGATTCTGTTGTGGGCTAAAGAGTAGGTAGACCAACTGGGGGGTAAAAACCTTAACCTCTTGTTAAAGTAGCTCTGGTTGCTATAGCAGGAATCGTGAATAAAATCAGGGCATGGCTTGTATTTAAAAAATCGTAACCCCACATAGTAGTCTAAACTTCTAGTGTGTTAAAATTGTAATAGTTCTAATTGTCTTTTTGAATTATTACTCTGAAATTCACTGTTTTAGTTTTTAAGTTTAAATTTAGTTTTTAAGTAATAAGAGAGTAAAAAATAAAAAAATAGCTGCATGACTGAACACCATATGAGGAATGGTTTCTATTTGCCCTCTTTTGTGTTTAAGAACGTTAAGGATGATTCTGAGTTCTAGAACCAAAAGTTTTGCTTTTCTCTACCTAGGTTCGAAAACATGTGAATGATCTCTATGAAGACTTAAGGGATGGACACAATTTAATTTCTCTTTTAGAGGTTCTTTCAGGAGATACCTTGGTAAGTTTTAAATTTCTTCTTTTATTTTGAAGAACATGCAATCTTTTCTGTATATGACCAGTGTGTTTTCAACACAGACTGTTCAGATTTGTGCAACATTCCTCCTTTGAGCTGTGAATTCTGCCTGAGAAACAGTTCTGGTTAGATTCCTAAACATTTTCAGATTTCAAATGATATGAATTTGAGAGATTGAAACACTTTGATTACTTAGCTTAAATAATCAGTTCTATAATTAAAATACTATTTTTGTTCTTGCTTCTTTTTTTATCTTTGGTGGCTTTTTTTTTTTTTTTTTTGCTTAGCAGAAATTGAATGCATAATTTAACCAACCACGTATTAAAAGACTCACAAATAGCAAGGAAATAAATGTCACTTTCTGAAAAATGGTCTAACCCATTCCTCAGGTGTCATTTCCTTTTTTGTGAACATGACCTCCCCTTCTTGGTTACCTGTTCTCCTTCATTATGTTCTGTTCATGCTCTTCTTTTCATTTCTGGTCTGTCTTGTGTCTTTGCTGTCCTATCTTCTGTCTGTTATATTCATTAGCCAAGGGAGCGAGATTTTTTGAAGACCTTACGATTGGTGAGTGCAACAGAAGCATGCGAATATGAACAGCATGAGGATGTGGAGGATGAGGATAAGGGGGTAGGTGTCGCCCCCGTAACTCGACTAACCTAGCCGTTCCAGTGTGGTGAGCGCTAACCTGACAAGAGAAGTAACTCCCAGGTTCAGGCTCCTTTTGAGAAAAGTATAGAAAGGACGAAAACCCAGAGTGAGGCAGACATGTGTGTACCAAAAAATAGGACAAAGGAAATATTTTTTCTTTAAATTTATTTTCAGAGAATGAAAACAATTGAATCATTTCTACATTACTGTGCACTGCATGGTAATTGGACATATTTGCCTAAATTTTATGGATGGAATTTTTGCTAAATGATTTTATATATGTTGTATATAAATAGGGAAAAATCTTACAACTAGTCTGCTAATTTTGTGTGAATTTGTTCCACTTCTGGAATTGATATTTTAAATAGGACAACTATTTATTGCTTTTTTTTTTGAAGGACTTAGGGAAATTTTATTTAGTATTTAAGTTTCTGCTTTAAATCATACCTATTGGCAATAAGTATTTGATGGACTTTTTTTTTTTAACTATTTAATACGTCTCATGGTATTGAGAAGGGAGAAAGATTTAAAATCTAGTGTCCTGATAAAACTCACAGAGCTATTTAATCTCCGTGACTCTTACTTGACTGCAGCCCACCTTTGCAAGGCAGATGTCCTTATTTTGTCTTCTACATGCCTAGTGCCCCCTGATTTCATTGAAAATTGTGCTTTTGTTGGATCCGGTGGGTGAATTTATCAACATCGTTTCTATTTGTTATAGAAAACTTACTCTCCCTCCTGTGGTGTGCTGTCTGTTTTATTATGGCGCTTGGGCTTCAGCAACCTATTCATATTTAAGAAGCTAAGCTGTCCATTTTCTTTTTTCTTTTTTCCCTTTGGAAGATGTTATGTGATAAATTTCAACTCCATTCCTTGTATTTTTGTTAAACATTTCTCAGCCCTGTTTCCTTTTGTTTTCCTTCTGCTGACTTAGGACGTTTCTTAAGGGAAACGGCATTAAGGAAAGTGATTCTAGTTTGTCACTTTTCCCGACACTGAGAAAATAACCATGCCCATCCCCAAGTAGTGTAAAACTAGTAGAGAGTCCTTTCTGATTATTGTAGAGTCCAATTTTGTGAATAAAGAGGAACATATACTATATGGTTTCAATTGTGTTTCTCTCTTCCTCTATCATGGCTAAGTAAACCTTCTCTTTCTCCTTCTTGGTGATTTTTATACTAACTGCATGCGACTTTACCTCATTTTCATTAACATGCCATATATAATTATAAAAAACCTTCTTGCTAATAGTTAGTGTTTATTAAGAATGGGGAATAGTATTTAGTTATTTTTGTGGCTCCATAGCTAAAAAACTATAGGCCAGAATTGTTATATTAGCAAACACAAAAAAAATCTGTATGTTCTATGACATTTTCTTTTTTCCTTTGGTTTAAATGGACATTTGGAATAAAGTATTAATATATGTTTAAATAAAAACACGTTTGGAAAAAATCCCTAGTAATTTAAATTCAATCCCAGGTAAGGCAAAGAAATTAAAAACTTTTTGAAGAATTTTATAGCCTTACCTAAATAGTAAATACTGTTTTGATATATTAAGATGAGCAGAAAGTATATTTAAATTAGCGTGGTCAGTGCTATCAGAAACTATGGTGTTTTTTATACCTGCATTTTTCTATTCTTAGCCCAGAGAGAAAGGTCGGATGCGTTTTCACAGACTACAGAATGTACAAATTGCACTTGACTATTTGAAAAGACGCCAGGTATGATGCTTTTCAAAGACTGTAATCCTATGAACATATGTGATTAAGTATATCTACATAGAAACATGTCAGGGAATGACAAGGTTAAATTTGGCTGTGAATTATAATCATTAAGCTTGTGTTTTGGTGAGGCAAATATTTAAAAATGTTTTTAAACATTTGCTTCCAAGAAAATGAAGTTAATAGTAGGTGTAAGCTCAGAGGAATTATAAGTGGCTACATTTCCATCTGTATGAGAGCTGCTGATTTTCCTTCTGTTTGAGTCAGAATGCATTTGCCTAGGAATTTAGTGACATTTTAGTAGCAACAGAATGTTAAGAATGCCAATGAACCGTTCTTGGTTGTGGGGAAGCAATACTTTATTTTTTATACTTAGTATATAAAAACACTTTATTTTTATAAAAATATTTTATATAATACTGTTAACTTAGTGTAAGCATTTTTAGTACTTAGTAGTGATAAAAAATATTTTATTTTTTTTATAACTAGATAATATTGGATAACTTATGGGTGTTTTATTTTTTAATGAAAAATAAAACATTTCTGACAATAATCCCAAGTTAGCTTAAAGTTTCAGGAGAAATTATGGAAAAGAATTAGCACTATGTTGGATATGATCTTGATCTGGTGGCATTGTGTATTATGGTGGCATAAACCAAAATATTAGTAATTTTTCAATTAAAAATTAGAAAATTAGAAAAATTAGAAAAAAGAAGGTAAAGAAATGCAGAAGAGTTGAAAATTACTGAAAACAGTGAGAAATCAAAGGTGGCAACAGTTTTGCTTTTTGATGGAGTATAAAAAAAGAAAGAAAGGAAAGGGGAGAAGGAAACACTAGCTGTTATTATCCCATCATTTACTTTATCATAAATATGAAAATGCTTTTAGTTATTAAATACTAGCAAATTCTCAGTGATTAAATATTTTAAATGTTATTGGCGTTTGCCTCATTATCATTCTTTCTAGTGGAAGTTTCCAGAAGGATTAATCATTAATTATGCCTCCTTGTCTGAAATGGTTTTTGCCATTGTTTTGTCCAGGAAGTAAAATGTTAAATATGGTATATAATTCTCAGTAAATTCATAATATTAAACTCTTTTGTCCAGGACATAAATGTCAGAGATCATCTTTGCAGTTATTTACCTGAACATACAGTTTGACAGTTGATCAGCTTTATGTCTGAGAATTATATTTTAAAAAAATATTTGAACAGCTTTTCAAATGCCCAGTGACTTATTTATTTATTTATGGTAAATTGATAGAAAAATAATGCTAGTTTTTTTTTTTTAAACTTTGTGATGGATGTGTGAGAAAAATCTTTAAAATTATTTTATGGTTCTGACAGCTTTCTACTTAATGTAAGAGTAAAATAAATCTTATTTTTAAAAGACAAAGTTATTTCTAATTTTATAATAAGATGTCAAGTATTTAGGACTTCTCACTTGAGTTGTTTTTGTTTTGACAAGTGATTGCTTTAAACTTACTCTAAAAGAAAAAACTACAGTAATACCTGTTTTTCCTTTGTGGCTATCCTGTAATTCATCATTTAAAATGACTGAAGATAAGGGTAAAACAGTATTTAGGGTATTACTGATATTTAAATCATTCCGTTTTTTCTTTGTTTAATTTAGAATTGCTTTTATGTAGGTAAAGATAACTTATCTACTGATTTGATAAACAGTTTGTTTTATCTCTTCTTCACATATAAAACAGGTGAAATTAGTGAACATTAGAAATGATGACATAACAGATGGAAATCCCAAATTGACCTTGGGATTAATATGGACAATAATTTTGCACTTTCAGGTAAGCCCAATATTTCTTAATTATCACTTGTTTTGGTCTCTCATTGCTAGTTTTCAGGTGGTTCATATGAAGGGTAAGATATGCATTCATGTCTTATGGGAAAAAAAAATTTCAGACTTCTTTTCTGAAACAATATATTTAAATCGTTCTTTCAAGTAACATGCTGCTTGTGAATTCCTCCTTTCCTGTTCTTACCGAATTTAAATGAATTTTAAGGACAGTGTTTGTAATCTCAGAGTTGGAAGACAGAGATTTCTTTTTACTGAATGCAGACACATTTCTTTTGCTCATCGGACAGTATTACCTGTTACAGATATGTAAAGATTTTGTGACTCAGACTTTCTGTAGAATGGTTTTTATTTATACAGTTTCTCAACTATGTCAACCGTTTTCTCCTTCGATAGACACTAGATGGCAGTAAAATTATAAAGAGATCTGAATTAGAAGAAAAGTATCCATGTTTTGTGTAGAGCTGTGCTTTCTCACTCTAGATTTGAGGAAAGTACAAATTTATTGACTATGAATTATTATCTAATAAACCTGTGCTGATAGAGGACTGATTTTGATTTAGTTTTTGTGAAATGATGCATTTAAAAAAATCACCCTCATTTGATTTAAGGTGACTCCTAACTTCGGAACTTGCTTTAGTTTATTAACTGCTGGTCTGCTTAAGAAATGTACTGTGCAGCACAGAGCCTGACCTGCAATAGGCATGCAGTACCTCTTACTGACTGATTACTCTGCACTCGCTCCTTGAAGCAGGAGATACCTTGCCAGCTTCAGAAAGGAGCTGGAATTTGAACCAAATCTTGTGAGGAGTAAGACTTTGTTTTAAATTTGGCTGAAATATAAGTTTTGTAGGGGAACAGTGGAAAATAATGTACCTGGGGCTCATTTGGGAACAGGATAGATTTGACAGTGCAGGGAGCTACAGGAAGTAGAGTCTAGGTAGGTTCTAGGGCCTGAAGAGGCAGCTGAACAATTTCAGCAGTAGGAAAGTGGAGGAGACCCAGGCAAGCAGAGGAAAGGTGTTAGGTAGCCAGATTGTAGAGTAGTTATATAGGTGAATGTCCACTCAGCTGGGCTGTTTATGTCAGGGAGAGCCAGTAAGTGGAAGTCAGGACTCCAAAGGACTGAGGGTCCCCATTACTGGAGGAATCCATCCTTAGGGGATCAAGGATACTGAGCACTAAACCAAGGCAAGGATTTGTGCATGGAGCACAGAGCCAGACCATGTCATCAGATTTGGGTAAAGTCTAAGTAGAACTGGCCAAAAAACTGATAGCTTGTGGAGGTCCTCAGTGCCTTTTTCAAGGATCCTTTAATTAGCCCTAAATGGATCAGGTCCCAGAGCTTTTAGTAGGGTTGAAACTGCAGGAACCCCCGATGGGAAAGTCAGAGGCCTATCAGAGCAGAGAACCAATCACTTCATCAGCACAGGGCTGGTGGGGCAGTGTGTGTCTGAGTTTGGAATGTCAGACTAAGGACCACGGTGGGGCAGTGGAAAGCACCCAGGCTTTGGAGAGAGGCAGAACTAAGTTTTAGTCTTGGCTCTTTCATTTATTGCTGTGATGGCATCGGGTAAGTCACTTTACCACTCTGAGCTTGAAAAATTGTATTTTAGGAAACAGAATCTATCAATCTAGTAAAATAGATAGAAATGAGCAGAGTCCAGAGTTAGAGAGATAAGCTAGGAACCTGAAGCGGTGATCTCAGAGTGGAGTCATAAAGTCCAAGACGCAGTTGGGAATGAAAAAATTGAATCCAAGAGTTGCTATTTTGAAGGAAGAAAGAAAGGGACTTAGATGTAGGGCATAGAGGATGAAGGAGATGTATTAGTTATAAATAACCAAATTTTTTAGCCTGGGAGATCAAAAAACAGTAGACCTCTGGGAGACATGGGGATGATGGTAAGGGGGAAACTCATGGCCGGAGGGGTTTGATGTGATGGTGGGATATCCTGCACATCTGTCTGCTGAGCAGCTGGAGACAGTCAGAGGTACAGATAGTAGAGTTGGGAGTCAGCGCTATACGGGTAGTCAGTGATTCTGTCAGAAAGAAGGGATCTTCAGAGGATCCAGAAGAGCACAAATGGAGAAGAGCCAGGAGCTAAGGAATAGAAATTTGGGGAAGGCCTATGATGATGGGTATAGGAGGAGATTCTGTTGAGAAGATAGAAAACGAACATTTGGAGAGATGGATGACGTAGCAGGAGAATGCATTGATGAAACCAAGGGAAGAGAATTTCAAGCAGAAAGGAATAGTGAGCAGTATGAAACTCCACTAGAGACTGTGAGAAATTTAAGACAGAGTGCAGGTTAATGTTCTGCCTAGAAGGAAGACCTTGGAGACTCAAGGTACTGGGAGCAGAGACAAGAAAACAAACTGAAATGTGCAAGCTAGAAAATAACAGATTGAAATGTGCAAGTGTAGAGAGTCAGGAATTAGAAGCAATGTATTTAGAAATATATTTCCTATATTTGAGGATTTTTTTTTTTTTTTTTAAGAGATAGAATCTTGCTCTGTCTTGCTCTGTCACCCACCCAGGCTGGAGTATAGTATCTTACTGCAGCCTTAAACTCCTGGGCTTAGGCCATCCTCCTGCCTCAGTGTCTCAAGTAGCTGGGACTACAAGCGTGTGCCACCATACCCGGCTAATTGTTTTATCTTTTGTAGTGATGAGGTTTCACTATGTTGCCCAGGCTAGTCTTGAACTCCTGACCTCAAATGATCTTCCCACCTCAGCCTCCCAAAGTGCTGGGATTATAGGTGTGATCCACCACACTGGGCTTTGTTAGAAGAAAATAAGGCAAAAGTTTATTCAAAAGAGACTTATGTAGTAAGAGAGCCCTTTGGGGTTCAGCCATCTTTCAAGGAGAAAGGAGAACTAACTAGTCACAAAAGTACCAAAAGAAGTTTTTCTCCTAATATGATCCTGTGGCATGATGTTATAGAATCCATTGTATTTTTGGGCTTGAATTACAAGATGCTATGATTGATAAATTATCACCAAAGTGAAAATTAGACTGAGGTCTCTTTAAAATGGAACACATCTATGTTTCAGTAAAATGGAAATATTCCTTCTTATTTAAATGCAATAACTTTTCTTAGTACTATGATAATTTAATATTAGAACTAATATCTTACTCCAAGATATAAGGATATTTATAACAGTGGTAATCGTTCCCACGTAGAGTGTCTGAGCTTTTTTCCCTACACTTTACATAAATAATGAAGGCAATTCAGAAGACCAATTTATTTTATTTAAAAATATTTGTTATAGGCATCATAAGTTGAATCTGTTTTCAGTTAGGCTTTCTGAAAGTAGGCATTACCATGACAGTAATCCTGTATCATTAGTTCCACCATATGCTAGATCCAGAGATACTAAGGTAATATATATGTTTTCTATTTATTGGAGGAATTTACACAAAATTAACTATAATCTAGGATGATGAACATTGGTGGTATATATAAAAATAGAAATGTATGGGGAGGGAGCCTTGTGTAGGATTCGGAAGGCATTAGAGAATAAGGGAGATTTGTACAGACACTAGAGATAGGCTTTGCAAGATGAATGCCAGCTGCCAGGCAGAGACTAAAGTTGAGCCATTTCTGGGAGAGGGAGCAGTGTATATGGCCTGCAAATGGAGATAGCTGCTTAGCATGGCTGGGCTAGAGGGAAGAGGGTGAATGCAAATCACTGGTTGTCCTTCCAACATGTCAGCACAAATATCAGCCATTATACTTTTAAATTCTCTTGAATACTGTTCCATTGCCTTTGAAGACATTGAAAATCAAATTTCCCACTGCAAAGGAATGATAAATATGTGAGATGATGGATATGCTACTTATCCTGATCTGATCACTGTACATCATATGTATCAAAATATTACTGTGTACCACATGAATATGTGCAATTATTATTTGTCAATTAAAAAAAAACAAATCGAAGACCTTATTTTTACCATCTTGTTTTCTAGGATGTTCAGTTTTTGCCACTGGAGAATATTTAATTTTCTTTTTGAATGATTAAGGTAAACCTTACAAGGCAGGGTCTGTTGCTGACAAACATCTGAAACATCAGTGCTAAATTGACTATTTAATTGAATATTCTTACTCAGCAAAATATGATGAGTGTCATCTTTTGATCAGTATAAAGACTACTTGGAGAAAGGCAGTTATTAATTTTTTCTAGTAGTCACATGATTTCTGCTTACGTGTAAGTCCATTTAATGCCATACTAATTTCCTTTTTATCATATCTATGACTCAGTGTTAGAAATATGCACACCTTAATCAGGTTTCAGGCTGACTTACTATTTTTCCATAGAGCCCTAGTATAACTGCATAATATTTAACTAGGGTACAATTATAAAAGTTATGTATAAAGTTTAACTGCCTTAATTCATGTATAAGAATGCACGGATATTTCCTTTGGCTAAGTGTTTCATCACAAATTTTATCTATTTGCTCATATGAAAGTCCTAATAATTGGATAATGGCAATGACTTGGAAATTTACGTAATTTAAAAAAAATACTACAAACTATTTTAAACCGTTAATTTTAGAAACAATTTTATTAGATTATTTGAAGGATTGAATATTTATTATCTCTCCATTGGCTTGTTATTGAATCATACTGTTTGTGTGCAAGTACCAAAATTAGTTGGTGTTTCTTAAGAAAAAAAATTATTTGGTAGAGGGTAGAGACTCTCTGAAAGTAAATTTGAAAGGCACCTTGAAACTAAGTTTGAAAGGCACTTTCCTAAGTCTCACCTGACTGGTATTTGCTTTCTGTTTGCTCTGATTTATTGAATCACCAAGTTTCAAAGGTTAAGTGCAAACTTTGGTAGTGTGTCTGCATTTCAGTTAGAAAGTTAAAGCGAGGGTCATAATCTTCTCATACAGTACAGCTAAGGGTTTGCCTTGAAAGCTCATCAGTGTTGTAATTTGACAGTGAACAGTAATGTTTGTCTAAGAGGATTGGTGGCCAGAAATAAGCCACAGTGTCTAATGAGACACAGGGACCCGGCTGGGCAAGATGCCACAGCATTTCTTGCGTGTGCCTTTCTCATAAGCAAAATGGCTTCAGACTGAAGAGGATGGTCACAAAGTCTGCGAGGCATTAGAGGTCAGAGTGGAGTTTTCAAACTTAATGGAGAAGATCTAAGTAAGCCCTGGATTTTGAAATGAGCAAATTTGTAGAGCTGTGATCTCCTGCAGATCAGATGGGGAATGTCTGTGGATGTGTCAGAGCTGAGAAAGAAGAACAGTATTTAGATCCTGCCAAAACTCCTTTGAGCCCTGAAGAATATTCTCCCGGAAGAAAATATTTCAGAAGAAAACCGATCAAAAATATTGGAAGTAACACAGAGTCCGTAGAGCCCAACGATGAAAATGAAGGCACGAAGAAGAGCAGCATTCAGCTTTCAAAAGAACAGCCAGCTCTTTTATCCAGGGGACTGGTACAGGAGGAATCCGTTACCCCAAACCTCAGACTGCAAGATAGTATTCAGCAAGAGAAGACTAAAGTTGTGGCTGACAGTGTTAAACACAAACTTCTGCCGAGTGCTGCAAGCAGTTGCTATTACCATGTGAACATTTCTCCTGCTAAAGACGGTGAAACAGCAGTAAAAGTTAGTGAAGTGGATGAAAGAATTACAGAAAAAGACAGCACTCCATGTTGTGCAAGGAGGAAGAAACATTTAGATGATGTCAACACAAGAGAAATAACATTCCAGGAAAAAACTGATGTTTTTTCTTTTCGAAAGGCAGCCAGCTTACATTCTATTCACTATGGTACAGAGAGATCACTTGAAAAAAGTGAGTTTGCTGAAGAGTCATCAAAAAGTTATAGCAGTGTTCAAGAAAGGCAAAACACTGAGAGATTTTGCCCTCATGCAATACACCATTTTCAGTTTAAAAAGAAGAGATGCCATTCTCTCTGTGCTAATGTGTCCTCTGTTTCCAAGGACACAAATGGAAACGAGGTAGGTGAAATGTGGGGTCTGAGTTTAAGGTGTAATTATTCCAGGTGCTCACACAGAGCTGAAGTTTTGTAATTTGTCTTTTACAAAAGTTATTTTTATATTAGTTTATGTGAAAGCTGTAGAGTTTTTGTTGCATTTTATTTGTAGTCTTAGGTTTGGTTATTATGATTTTATTTTTTGTGCTATCCACATTCTTGAATCATGCTTTAATTTCAAAAATCCTGTATGTTTTTGTTATTGATGGAAGACTTAGAAAAGCTCTAGTTTAAGAGAGTGCATATCTGTTGAATTTCTCTAGTTCATGTTTCTTGACTTTGCTTATGATGGAAGAGCCTGTAGAAACTTAGCCGTACTGTAGGTAAAAGTTAAATTGGAAAATAGTCATAGAGAGGACACAGTAAAATATCATTCAGTACTGACTTGCTGATCCTTAAGTTTGAAAAGCCAGACTCTAGTTCTCTGTTAGTTTTTATGTATGAGAAACATTCATATAATTGCTCTCAATTTTGTGTATGTGTTTGTGCTGAGGGTGGGGGCACAGATGAAATTGCCCAAATCTGTTCTGTTTGTTATGTGAGTTATTCCCCAGGCCTCAGTCTAAAATCAGAAATCGTTAGGGTAGCATGTCATAGGAATTTGAATATGACACAGACGGCAGGAAGTTGAGATCTTTATTCCTAACACGGATATTTAGCTTTAGACAAGTTACTTATCTGGGGTTTTTACTTGCCTTTAAAGTGTAATTGGATATGTGTTTATTTACTTGCCTGAGAAATACATTACCCAGATAACTTCTGCATGTTACTAGTTGGGAGTTGATGGTTTTTTCTTTAAGCTATTCTTAACTTTATCTTTTAACAAAGAATCTAGACATAAATGGTATTTGTGATGTTAAACATTCTTGGCAAGGTCATTGTATGATTAGGCAGAGATCATTTGCACAGTGGTAGAATGAGGTTTTACTAAGGTTAGTGTGCATCACGATCATTGACCTTGGCAGCTGAGTTCTCCTGAAGGTTTCCTGTTTATATACACCACCACACCATGCCAATATTAAGTCATCAGTTCTGTTTATATTTTACTGTGGTTAACATTTTAAAAAGAAAGCATCCAGTCTATGTCATTACCCATGTAAGTCCGGCATAAAGGCCAGTGCAAAGGAAAACTACTTGGCTGCTACATGTTTATGAATATAAGCACTTGCTTTATTTTCACATAGGTTTTCCAACTGTTTTTTGCATAATTTGGCTTTAAGTGAGCTGTACATTTTTTCATTAATGGAAATTCTTAAAATCTGTTTCCTAAGTGATTCATAAGCCTTTTAAAATTTGTATTATTCTCAAACCAAGGATTTTACCCTTCTTTGTAATTTGTATATCTCATGATTTTTGGCCAATCTGATTTGTTAAATAATTATGATGTGGAGGTATATAACAAAGCCTGACAGCTTCCAGGGCTAAGCTGAATGGGATAGTCCTTACTTTATCTGAGGAATTTGACATCTCATATCCTTATAGTTCAGATAAAACTATTTATTCTGTGGCATACAAAGAGCTAGAACCAAAAGTTTACCTATTCCTTTTAGGACATTTTTCCTGTTACCTTGGAAGTGTGTGACTCTGCTTAATTATCTTTGGTTAGAATTGACCCCAGAGCTCTTTATCTTACATTGTATTCTAAACTTTTCCCTGGAGAATTAGATGCAAATGAGAGTTTCCGGCCCTTTCATTAGTATTTCATCCCAGAAATGATCCTTTGGCCAACATCTCCTTTCTCTGTTCTTTCAAGTTCTTTTTCATATCTTCCCTATTTGATCTATTCTTACTCTTGGTCATATGTAGGGTTGGACTCTATGTTTGAGTTAACTTCCAAGTAGAACAGTGTACAATTCTTTGAGCTTATCTTTACCTGCCTTATTTCCCCTGGTCCTGTGACATCTGTCATTCTCAGTACAGTTTACTAGCCTACCTCCTCTTTAAATCCTTGCAGTGAGTGGCCCTCGGGGCTCAGGTGGACTCTGGAGGCAGCTTAGCCAGCCCCTTCTGCTGAATATAAATGTCATAAGCATGTTGCATCTTTATTAGGATAGATAGGCTAAAAAAAGAGAATATCTTAGATTTATATATTGCTTTGGAATTGGAAAAATGCTTTTAGACACATTGTATCTTTTGATCATCCCAACAACTGTATGAAATAGGCAAAATAGGCAGTTCTTCTTACATAAAATGAAAAAATGGAAACTCAAAGAGGTTAAATAAGTCCTTAGGGCAACATAGCAAATGGGATTAGCTGAGTTAAACTGTGGCACAACATCCTCATTGATTTAGTTGTCAGGGAAGTTCTAAAAGAAATTGCTGAGAGGTCAGAGCAGGGGTTTATATTTATAGGGTCATTCATGAAGGATGAGTGTTATAAACAGAGATGCCAAGGGGTAGATCATGTTAGGAGACAGGCAGTAATGAGTTCAGTGTCCGTACCTTTTCCAGGGATCCCCTGTTTGTCTAAGACTCACCTTGCACCTCCTACCTTAGCCGTTGAGCTCCTCCCACAAAGCATTCTTCTTTCTTTAGTTTCACAAGTCGTACCACTTCCCATTCTTGTTAAGTTGATGTTAGCAAAGATGGTTGTTTTCTCCACCAATGGACCAGTGAGTTCTCTAACCTGACCACATATAAGGGTTATCCGAGGAGATTTCCAAAAAGATCAGTGTCTAGATGTCACCCGCAGTGATTCTAATGTAATAGATCAGGGTGGGGCTCAGTAGGTGATTCTGATGGTCAAGACTATGGATAGGGAGCTTTTTAAAAGTCTTGTTCTATAGCAGTGTTTCTTAAAGTGTGGCCCCAGGGTCCCTGCAGGAGGATCATCTAGAATGCTTAGTGAAGACATCTTACCCCAGACTTAATTTACTTGGAATATTTTCTGGTGGGGCATGAGAGAATGTTCCATGTGTTTTAGGCACAGTCTTGTGTATTTTTAAAAACACTAAATTTTGAAGACCAGTATCACCTTAGCCTAGCATTTACTGTTTCATTTTCTTCTCAGCATAGGTTTTCTGATAAGCAGTGTGGATTATGGGCCTAGAGGGCAGGAGGTCTGAGTTCTTCTAGTCAGGCTTTGCCACCGGAGAGAGCTGTGTGACTTAGGCAGTCTTCTTTATTTCTCTGGGTCTTCGTTTCATTTTCCGTAAGAGGAGCATCTTGGACTTGATCAAGATTCTATTACTACGAATTATGCTGTTTGTTGATCCTACTGTATGTCAGGCACTTCCTGATTATATTATTTGATCTTCAGAGCAAGCTGATGAAGGGGTAAGCTCCATCTTTATAGATGAGGAAACTGAGGCTTAGGAAAGTTAAGTAACTTGCTCAATTCACTTAACCAGTAAGTGGTAGAGCTTGGATTTGATCCAAAATTGTCTACCAAGCTGAACTCTTAACTGATGTAATTTACCCTATTTTTCCTACGGACATGTGTTCCAGTTTCAAATTTCTGTGAATCCATATACATAAGTGTACCTTTTTGCTTGTTTAGTGTTTCTACTCCTCCTTTTTCCCCTCTCTTCCTTTATTCCTGTATCAAACATTTATTATGCATTATGTATTGAACCAAAACTAGCCACTCTGAGATCAGTAAAACGTAGCTCTTTTTTTGTACGTATTGTATCCCATTGTTTCTTCATAACAAATGACAGGGACCATGGCTGTAAACTTAGTCATCTGAAAATTAGGACTCTGGGATGATGATCATGAATAATTTTAACTTCTCACCAAATCATGTGGCTGTATTAACTAATGAAAATTGAACTACTTTTATGTTTCTTTCCATCCTTTGGTGAATTGCTAATAGATAGTGCAATGACCTAAAGGAAAGAAGCCAAGGAGAGAAGGAGGAGAAATAGGAGCGTGGATATTATAGAGATTATATTATCAGCCTCTGAATAATGAAGAGTTGAATATTTTTATTACATTGACTTTTATATTAAAAAAAGTTGAAAAAATTTTAAGGACCATCTTAGAATATGAGAGGAATACATCAATAGTCAACTTCCCTGAAATATATTTCTTCATTATTTTTTCTTTAGCCAAATCTTTTATGAAGTTTAGCCTACAGAATTCACTTAGAATTCAAGGACTATAATAAAATATAAATGTGTTTTTCTCTTTATATGATAACTTTCCTCCACAAATCTTGAACACAAATGTCACTTTTTCTGTAGTTGACTGGTTAACTCATTTTGTTCTGAACATTTTATCTCTTTTCTTAAAAGGAAGATGTATTTATGGACTTTTTTGACTTTTTCTAATCATTTAGATTTCATAACCAGTTTGTGAAAATATAGTTTTAAAATAATTGCATAGAGGCTTAGATCCCTATGTTGGCATTATTATAATGCCTCTGTCTTTTAAATTAAATGAAGGACTTGCAAAAGTTTAAAGTCCTTTGCTCTACAAAAAAGGTAGTTATTTTTATGCTAGTTTTTCTCCCCCTTTGAATAAGAAATAGATGAGAATTTTCTCTAGGTAGTCATCTATTCAGAGCATTAACATTTGAACTTTATTAACTTTTTAAGTGCTTTTGTCCTCCATTTAACCCTTCCTTTTATGTAGGCAGTTTTTATCCAGTTAGCATTTTCAAAATGTTTGTGCCATCTTTGCAGTTAAAAATATTTTGTGGAGCATTTTCACACTTTTTTTTTTTAAAAAAAAACTTGGAAGCAGATGCTAAAATGTGTTGATTACATTTGTTTCTGCCAAAATAGTTGAGACATTTTTAAAGAAATTGTTTTTGGAAGCAAACAACTTAGCTTGGAAATATTTGCTTGTGTTGACAAATTCAATATGGAATTTGCTTTTGCTTGACTAGTGTCAAGTGATATGATAAAAGAGTTTAAGCAGTATGATATTCACCCCCTTAAACAGTTACGTGCATTCACTCACAGTTCTGAGCCCCATGTTCATGTCACCTCAGTCTCTCAACATGGAGGAGGTACTATTGTTATCCTCAATTTACAAGAGAGAAGTCACAGGACTTCTGGATTACTGGGATCAGGAATTGAATGCCAGTCACTGTCTTCCACAGCTCTGTACCAATCTTCTTCCTAATGTTAAACTTTTACTCTTGAAATAACTTGAGACTGGGGAGGTAGGAGGAGAATCTTGAGCTCCACCTTTTCCAACCTGCGGCTTTCGTTTTTATTAATACCTAAACTCTCTCAATAGAATATAATCTTTATTTTTTGTTTTAATAAAAACATATGAAGGAACTGAATTTTCGCTTGATAATATTTTTTGTATCTAGCCCTCTAAATCAATAGAGGTTTTGTGTTCTGTGTGGAAGAACAATTGACCAGCCATCATTTCTGCATCCATTGTGTGTCCCACAAGTCAGTTTCTGCTTCTGTGGAATGAGGTGGTTTATCGATAGGTAAAGCTCCTTCTGCAGTGCTGTAGGGAGTTCCTTAGATTGGTGGAGTAGAGGAAGAGAACTTACAAGATGTTGAGTCAGAAGACTTCAACTTAACCCAGGTTTTATTATCCACATCTGTAAAAATGGGGTGGTTTCTTGTTTTGAGGATTAAATGAGGTCATATATGTAAAAAAGACTTAGAAGACTGAAGTGCTTTATACGTTCTATTCTACTGTTTTCTGCTCCTGGAGAAAAGAGGAAACGTCTTGTAAGCACCCTCTGAATAGAATAGTTCTATAAATTTTCACTGTTTTTAACAGGACACTTCTTTCTCTCCTGTGGACGTAGAGCATTCTGCATAACCCGAGTGACCTGCTATCTTCCTTCTCCCTGTAATCCCACTTCCATTCGTCTTCTCACTCATTTCTGCAGCAAATATTTACTGAATACCTATTATGATTCAGACAATGTATTGACTATATTCCTCAAATTCCATAGCTAGCAAAAAACTTTGTCAATCTGTTGGAATGGAAATACCCCTTGGAGGAACCAATTTTTGAAGCTCATTTTGGTTATTTATACTACTAGTAAGGTAGGAGTACATTTCAAAGGAATTATTGAGAGTAACCGTGACATGAGAGAAGAAGAGAATATAATGCCAGAGGCAAATCTGCTATTCTGTGAGGGAAAAGGCTGTTGGTTAAAGAGGTGTGACTGTTCTAGTGAGGAAAATTTTTATGAACCCTGACAATCCAGTTCATGTGGGAAATCCAGGAGTGTGTCTTCCTCTGAAAATGTGTAGTGTTCTTTGTCTCCACTATTCTGCCAATATGGAGGCTGAGGAGCTGCAGTGAAAAGGCTCTTGAGTTTAGGGGTGGGGCAAAGCTGGGGAATTCCCTTTCATGACCCGTATCTGTGCAGCCATTTTCCCAGCGGTAGTGCACTGACACGGAAGCCCGGTTAGTGGCATCCACTGTGGCTGCTGACACAGAGGAAAGATTAGTCTGAGCTGTAACAATAGACTTTTTTTCTAAATGTAAAGGATAAATTTCACCCTCTTGTAAAATCTGAACCAGGATTTAGGATTCCTGGGTTCATACCCTAGGTCTCCTACCAGTGTGCTGTGAGACCCTGGGCGAGTGACATCACCTCTTTTAGTTTCATCTTGTTCACTACTGAAATGAGGGCATCCGCCAAATGGCTCTGCTTTCTTTCAGTTTGAATTCCCATGATTTCTTAATCTTTACTATATTTATAACTTTCTCTAAGCTAAAAAATTTCTGTTCTCTTAACTACAGAGATGTTGCCTTTTCTACTGTATTATGTAGAATATTTAGATGGTAGATTTGATAATACTTTTTAACAAATTATATAATTATTTAAAATGTTTTAAAATAAAAGTTGCCTTATTTGCTTGTATAGAATAATGCATTACATATATTTAAAAATGGGAATTAGCTTTTAGGGAATATCTGAGTCAACTTTGGAGTTGGCTGTTCTTGTATACTCAGTGCATGCCATGACCATGACAACATCTGTAAAAATAGGATATTCTTATTGCCCAGTTGTCTGGTGGCCTTGACTTTGCTCATAGGACTTTCACATTTACAGGTTCAGCTGACTAACACGGGTGAGGCTGTTGCAATTCATTTAGCAGTAAGTGGGTCATTTAGCAATAAACTGTGAATGAAATTAGAGTGTGCTATAAGATGGGATATGTTGGCTTGTTTTCTTTCATTGAAAAGACATTTTGAGGCTATATACCATGTCAAGTTTATGAAATTTTTTTAGAGAAAGGATTCAGAGGAAGCTCAGCTTCTCTACTTGACATTGGGTTCTCACTGAGTGGTCTCTGGACTTGTGCTCCCTGCTGGGCACTTTTGTGCAGTGGTGAGGGCATTCTGTTATTATTGAAAAGTGAGGTTAATTGGAAACCATTAAATTTTCTAAAATGACAAAGTTTACACGACAGGTTAAAACTCATTCATACCAAATGAAAACACGAAACGTGTTTCTGATCTTTCGTACTTTTTCTTTCTTTCTGACTTCCTTTTCTTTCTCTCACTCTTCTCTGATATTATTCAGCAGATAGTTATTGAGCACCCAATATGTGCCATGTGGGGCAGAGTATGGGGAGAATGTTCCAAGGGGAGAAGTAGTTTGAACAAAGGATCCTAGGAGATCCTAGGAGAGAGGGAGAGCGTGGTTCATATAGCTTGATGTTCATATGGTTTGCACACACACAAGGAGAATGGTGTGGATCTGGAGAGAGCAGCCAAGACTGAACTGGATTACTGTGGCTGAAGAGTAAAGAACAAATTGGACTGGGAATGAGAGTAGTGCAAAACTCGGTGCAGCGAGACTAGTTAGGAGGCTGTTACTAATCCAGACACTGAGGCTTAGTTCCAGAAGAAGGTGGAAGCCCAGTATTATTCTGGGCCTGTCATGACTATGTTTTAACAGATGTTCGTACTGACTTTGGAGACTAGAGGTAACCGTCCAGACTAGACACAGTAGCTGTCTCAACTCAAATTGTAAGTGGGAAAAGAGAGGAAATGGGGATAATCTGCCTGCAAAAATCTTAGGACAGTTAACATATCCATATCAGTAGGAGCTTATATTATCTTCCCTAAGGGTGTGGGAGACGAGCAGATGAGTTTTTGGCAGCATGAGCCAATATACATGAGGAAGAGTCTGAAACGTTGGATACTTTTATGCTTTGAGAGCTTCAGTACTTGTTGCTTTGGTTCCCAGATTGCAGAAGCAAAACATTCTGCTTGTTCTCAGGTATTTATTGTGTCCTTAAGCTGCTTGTTGAGACTGTGGGTCACATTGGCTGACTGTGCTACAAGAGGCACTTGGTCAGACCTGCACATTGAAACAAAACTCGTTTTGTTTTACAACCCTCACTAACCATGAGCAGGCCTGTCTGGTGACTCCACAGTTGGAACTATGGTGAATTAGCGTCAGACTTTATTCTTTGTATATGAACTTTGCCCGTCCCACACCCCCTTCTCCCCCAGATTCTCACCTACATCCCCTGCACCACCTTCTTTTAGTTCCAGTCATTGGTGCTTCGATCATTGGATGTTGTCTCAGCTTTACCAAGGAGAAGGGAAAATACAGAGTAAAGTATCAGTGTTGTGTGAAAGACTAGCGGTACTGTGGGAGAAAGAGCAGTGAATGTAGAAAAGAGTGTGAGGGTTTTTTGTTGTTGGTAGTGATTTTTTTTAGGCTAAAGTTAGTTTTTAGTATTTTTATTTCCATTTTTGAGCTCGCTTATATGGAGTGAAAAGGTAAAATAGAAGTGGCGACTTCTTTATTCTCAAGGCCCAGAATCCTGAACTATGAAAGTGACTTTCTATATTGGTTATCTGGATATACTTTTATGCCCTAGGGGGCCCAAAATTATTTTTCTAAAAATATAGCCACCTGCCAAATTTCTAATTCAGCTGAGTTTGAGGACCTCTTATCTAAATAGCGAGATTATCTGAATATTTATTACCAGCAGGAGCAATACTTTTAGAATCTGCCTTTGGAGAACTTGTTTTCTAACATGTACAGGCAGTTTTTGAGAATGCTTCATGTTGAGTATTTTTATAACCCAGAACTGTTCTCTGTAAATCAGCTTTTGTCAGGGCTCTGGAAAATATTTGCAGTTGACACAAAAATCTTGTAGATTCTTCTTTCTACTTTAAGCTTGGAATATCTTGGAAAAGGAATCCACATAAGTGATAAACGGCAGGTTGGCCTTTTCTTGCTCGAGCTGTGTGGTGGCACCACCACATTTTGGGTTTTATTCCATGGGGAGGAAATAATATTTTCATTGTTATTCAAGTGAAATAAAGATTTGGCTGATTCAGTGTATATGTAAGAAAAAGTACATGAAGATTGGGGTGTTTTTGTGTTAATTTGCTTTAACCAATTTAATGCCATTTTCATGTGGGAGTTAATCTAATTGTCTCTGATAATAAAAATAAATTTAAGCAGAGTCTGTGATAAATTATTTACTGAAATTTCACAGATAAGCCAGCCAAAAGGTTAGTGAAGTTGCTTAGTTAGTTATGAAAAGTTAAAGAAAATAAGCCAAAATAATGATTTTGATAATAAGTAAAATAGGAAGCTTCTGAGAGGCAGACTGAGGCATGACAGTTCATTCTCTCTGATTTCCATTAACATCGAGACTCAGTCTGGAAGAAGATGAAGCTGTGCTGAGTCCAATCATTCTAGGCTTATCATAACTAAGTCTTAAATTGGGATGGACACTGGAGTTCACTTGGACTTATGACACAGTGGTACATTATCCAGGCATGTTGACCTCCTCTCATTACACTTACCTTCAATTTGTAGGAGAAACACTAGAGTTTGGTTGTTTTTAGACAGTGCCAAAATAAGTTTTTTGAAAAATGTTGTCAAATAGGTCATTTGTATTTTGTAAATAATAAGCAGATAAAACCCACTTGGTTGAGTGAGGTTTTTACAGGTGGATCAGTTTTGTTGGTTGGGGTTTGTATATCTTTGTAGGTAACAAAGGCTCTTCTCCTATGTGGGACTTTGAAATATATGATAAAGCAGAGGTGATCAAGAATATGCATGTTGCCATTGATCTGATGTGCAGATTCCAAAGGTGTCTGACTCTATCATAAAGTCATTTGTTCATCGGGTGTTTACTGAATGTCTGTTATGTGCCAAGTACTGACTGAGCTGGGCACTGTAATACTAAGGTGAATACAACATTGTGTGTGTTGTATTCAGTGTGTGTTGCTCATGTCTTAGTGAAGGTAGAGAAGATATATCAAAAGACAATAACGATACACAGCATGTGCTGCTATCATAGCAATATGTGTGGGTTGCTGCGAAAGCACAGGGGACAGTGAGGTCCCTCACAGAGATCCCTGAGGCAGAATCAGCTGGAGCTTCCTCAAGGAGAGGGATGAGGGAAGTGTAGTGTGGGGTGGGGGCTGGTGTGGGCATTCTGTGGGTAGGGGGTGGCACGTGTAAATGCGTAGTGTCCTGTGGAGCTGCATTCTTATTGTGGGAACTAGAAGTAGTTAGTGTGGCTGGAGCACAGAGGAGTTTTCTGGCGTGGGTGTTAGAGGGGAGGAAGGAGAGATGAAGCTGCATAGGACTACGTGACCAGATGGATGTGGGTACAGAGGTTGAAAGGGCATCATGGATGACTTCAGGGTTTTTTATTTTGGGGCAACTGTGTAAATGATGGGGCCATACTCTGGACTAGGAATACAGAAGGAAGAGCAGGAAGGAAGAGAAATTCAGTTTTCAATGTACTGAGTTTGAAGAGGTTGTGAGGTATAGCACAGTGGCTAAGAGGAGCAGCTTTGGAGCCAGACAGATTCAAGTTCAAATTTTACTTCTACCTGTAAGTAATTTGGGTGAACTTGAGCAAGTTGTCTAATCACTTTATGTTTCTCTGTTATTTATACAATGAGATTGTATGTTGTAAGGATTGTAAGAGATACTTGTGAAGTGCTCAAGCACAATGTCTGGCTAATTTAAGTGCTCAATATGTGGTTAGTTTTACTATTTCCACAGAGGTGTTTGTTAGGGAGTTGGGGTGAGTTTAGGGGTAATGTTTGGGGTGGGATATAGGGATTTGGGAGTTGGAGGCAGTTGAAGCCATTGTAATAGAGGGAGATTATCTAGGGAGAGTGAAAAGAGAGGGTGACTGAGGTCCAGGCCCTTGGGAATGGCATTAAAAACTGGCTGGCTAGGCATGGTGGCTCACACCTGTAATCCTAGCATTTTGGGAGGCCGAGGTGGGAGAATGACTTGAAGCCAGGAGTTTGAGACCAGCCCAAACAAGAGCGAGATCCCATCTTTACAAAAAAATAGAAAAATTAGCCAGGTGTCGTGGCATGTGCCTGTCATCCCAGCTACTCAGGAGCCTGAGGCAGGAGGGTCACTTGAGCCCAGAAGTTTGAGGTTGCTGTGAGCTGTGATGATATCACTGCACTCCAGCCTGGATGACGGAGTGAGATTCTGTCTCAAAATAAATAAATAAACAAAATTGGGTAGCAAAGGAGCCTTTAAAGAGCACTGAGAAGGAATGGCCAGAGAGGCAGGAGGAAAACCAGGAAGGGGTGACATCATGGAAGCCAAAGAGGAAAGATTGCCAGTGACAGATGCCTCAGAGAGATCAGGATTAGAAAATGGAACCATTGGAATACAACCCACGAGCTCTTCTCCATGTAGTGTTTCTATCCTTAGACTGTAAGCTCCATGAGGATGGTTTTGTAACCAATTCCTATTAATGGTACAAGCAGATGTTTATGAGTGTTTGCTGAATGAGTGGAGACTGTGAAAGAGGAGATGATAGATGATCTTTCACAGTATCTTTCAACTCTTCAGCATTCCCCTCCCTACCGCATCTATTATGTTTAGCAAACAATTTAATTTCCTTCTTTCCTGGGAAAATAGAGTTGTGAACAAGAACTCCCTCATTTCCTTGTCTGGTCATTTCTACTCTGTTTTATTGGAGTGATAGGGATGGAAGCCAGATCCCAACAGGTAGAGGAGTGACATTAGTAAAGACAAAAACATAGAATACTTTTTAAAGGTAGCTTTACTGACAGGAATGTGAGAGAGAGATGGTCATAAGCAGAGAGGGAGTTGATTTTATGAAGGTTATTTATTTTAGGATGGAAGAGGCTTGGGAAAATTTTGAGTACTGAGAGACCCAGGTGAGAGGGGATAACTGATGGAGTGAGAGTCCTAGGAAGCAGGAGGTGAAAGGATTCAGAGCACAAGAGGAAAGGTCATGTAGAAGCGAAGTTTGTGGTTGACAGGGAAGTGAAGGAGCTCTCACCCAGATGGCTATTTTCTGTATAAAGAAGGAGATGAAAAAGTGATTGTTTGCTAAACATAAAAGAAGAGGTGGTAGAGTAGGCAGTTATTGAAAAATAGTAAAGAATTGAAAGAAGCATTGTGAGGAGTGGAAAAACTGGCCAGTTAGGACACCAAAGGGAATTGCCAAGTTTCTTAGAGTGCCTAGCTGAGATCGCAGACCTGGAGTTTGTGGTGCTTCAGTCTGCATGGTGGTATGGCTTTTTTCTAGTAGAGGTTTATAGCTTAGGGCAAAAGCGGAGAAGATACACAGCTGGGTTGATTAGGACTGAGATTTGGTTGCATGGTTGCAGGGTAAGAACAAGGGTGTGAGGGAGTTGAGGATATTAGCAAGAAAGTGGTGGAAGTGATGGATAATGCAGTACAAGACAGAGAAGGGTGTAAAGATAAAAGAGGGCCCTGTTGGGGAAGAAAAATGATTTTTCTTCAATCCTCATAAATTCTTAGTTAGAATGGATGCCTGTAACAAAAGACAGATTAACAAGAGAAACACAGAAGTTTGTTAACATGTATATTTTGTATATACATAAGGTTCCCAGGGAATGAGCAGTTCTCAAAGAGGTGGCTTTGCATTCCAGTTTATATAGCATCTTCAACAAAGGGCAGTTAATATTTAGAGAAGTGACAAGGCAAAAGAAAACTTTTAGTCTCTAGGGCAGCAATTTATGGGAAGACAGATAGATTGCAGATAAAGGCTAGTTAATAAAGCTTGTTTATATGGATTCCTCTAGTGCTATCTCTAGGCCCATCATGGTCTAAAGTTATCTTCAGTGGTTAACTTTTGTTCTCTTTGGTTAAGAGGGGGAAAGATACCTTTTTCTTTGTAAATGTATGTCCTGCTTTTAGGAAGATAGAGGAAGGGCAGAGAGCTTCCCTGCATCTGCTTCTTTTTAATTGTCTTCATCTAAACAATCCTTCATATTTTAGGGTGGCATCTTCTGGCCTCCCAGAGTCTCCCTTTTCCCCCCAAGTATATGTGAAATATACCTATAAATAAGCTTCTGTTTGTTTTTCTCTTGTCCATTCCAACTAAGAACTTATGAGAGTTGAGGAAAACATTACTTTTCCTCCCATGCAGCTCATAGATTGGAAAAAAATTGGGCAAGTCAAGGAATGTGAGATGTTGATGAAGTCAGATAATTGGTTTAGCTAGAGTTAGCTAATGAAAGTGCTGGAAGAGCAGGAAACTGCTGTGAGGAGTTAAATATCTGAGATGGACTAATTCCATTTCAAGATGATGAGATCCAGGACGCAGGTGTGTGACTGGCTGAAAGGGAGGAGGACAAAGGACTGAGAGTGGGTACTACATGGAGACAGGGTTTGGGAGTACAGGCACACACTCATCTAGTTGTCACACCTTGGTGGGGATGCGGGCATCATTTTGAGGAGAGGAAGAATGTAGTAGAGAAAGAAGGAGGTAGACGAGTAAGGGTGGCCTACAATGTAAAAAATGACATTTTTGTATGTATGGATAATTGTTTGAAAACCACTGGGTTTGCATTACTGGGGAGGGAGAATATGCCTGCCCTGCCTTTGGGACTTGGCTGAATTTTAGTTAACACAGTGGGGGAGGCTTTGGGTTCAGTAAGAAGGTAAAAGCAGTTTAAGATATTGAAGATGTAAGAGACTTTGTTTACCATGGAGTAGATATTTCTGGAAAGTTTGGGGATGGTAGCAAGCTGGGTCAGGAGAGATGAAGCACAGTTGAAATATGGACATGAGAGGCTCAGTGACAGGAAGAACTTGAATTTGGGTGGTAGCCAGCAATGACCAGGATGTGAGGCATGAGAGCTTCAAGTTTCCAAAAGGAACTCTGGTATAAAGTATTATGTTTGTTTTTGATGCTAGGGACAGATTGTTGGTGAACTTTAAGAAGCAAATACTTCGTAAAGTATTAACACAGGTAATAAAATTGTGGTGGAAGAAGCTAACATTTATAGTTTCTATGTACCAGGCACTTGACTATTTCATTTAATCTTTAGAACCACCCAAGGAATTAGACATTATTATATTAATATCATCATTTAAGTTTTTTTAAATTGACAAAAATTGTATATATTTATTGTGCACAGCATGTTGTTTTGAAATATGTGTGCATTGTGGAATGGTTAACTCAAGCTAATTAGCATGTGCATTACCTCACATAATTGTCATTTTTTTGCAGTGAGAACACTTAAAATCTAACAGAGTAGACTGTAAATACAATACATTGTTATTAGCTACAGACACCATGGTGTTCAATATATCTCTTGAAATTATTCATCCTATCTAACTGAAATTTTGTATCCTTTGACCATCATCTCCCAGCCTATCTCCATCGTCTACCCTTAACCCCTGGTAATCACCATTCTCCTCTCCCACTTCTATGAGTTCAACTTTTTTAAATTTCACATATAAGTAAGATCAATCAATATTTGTCTCTCTGTGCCTGATTGATTTCACTTAATGTCTTCCAGGATCATCCATACTGTCACAAATGACAGGATTTCCTTCTTTTTTTAAGGCTGAATAATATTCTATTCTGTATATATATCAAATTTTCTTTATCCATTCTTCTGTTGATGAACACCTAGGTTGATTCCATATCATAGCTATAGTGAATAACCCTGCAATAAACATGGGAGTGCAGATATCTCTTTGACATACTGATTTCATTCCCTTTGGATACATACCCAGTAGTGGGGTTGCTGGATCATATGATAGTTCTGTTTTTAATTTGGGGAGCACCTCCATATTGTTTTCCATAATGGTTGTACTAATTTACATTCCCACTAACAATGTGCCAGGGTTCCCTTTTCTCCACATCCTCATCAACACTTATCTTTCCTCGTTTTGAAAATAGCCATTCTAATAGATATGAGATGATATCACAGTGTGGTTTTAATTTGCATTTCTCTGATGTTTAGTGGTGTTGAGCATTTTTTTCTCATACT
Source organism: Eulemur rufifrons (assembly GCF_041146395.1). Taxonomy (NCBI): domain Eukaryota; kingdom Metazoa; phylum Chordata; class Mammalia; order Primates; family Lemuridae; genus Eulemur; species Eulemur rufifrons. The sequence goes on along the minus strand of NC_090997.1, from coordinate 23,760,002 downwards.
TGTTGGCCATTTGAATGTCCTATTTTGAAAATGTCTATTTAGATCCTTTGCCAATTTCTTAACTGGGTTATTTGCTTTCTTATTATTGAGTTATTTGAGTTCTTTATGTATTTTGGATGTTAACTCAATATCAGATGAATGATGTGCAAACATTTTGTCCTGTTCTATAGGTTGTCTCTTCACTCTGTTGATTGTTTCCTTGGCTGTGTAGAAGGTTTTTAGTTTGATGTAATTTCGTTTGTCTATCTTTGCTTTTGTTACCTGTGATTTTAGGGTCATATACAAAAAATCATTGCCCAGACCACCATCAAGAAGCTTTTCTATGATGTCTTCTAGTAGTTTTTCAATTTTGTGTCTTAATTTTAAGTCTTTAATTCACTTTGAGTTGATTTTTTTAATATGGTGTGAGATGGGGATCTTTGTTCTTCTGCATATGGACATCCAGATTTCCCTACAGCATTTATTGAAGAGACTGCCCTTTCTTCATTGGCACTTTTGTCCAAAATCAATTGACCAGAAATGTGTAGATTTTGTTCGGGCCTCTCTATTGTTCTGTTTAACTATGTGTCTGTTTTTATGCCATTACCATGCTGCTTTCATTACTATAGTTTTGTAGTATAATTTGAAGTCAGGTAGTTTGATGCCTCCAGGCTTTCTCTTTTTGTTTAAGCTTGCTTTGGGTCTTTTGTGGTTCCTTATGAATTTTAAGATTGCTTTTTCTATTTCTGTAAAAAATGAGAGAAATTTAGTGGGAGTTACATTGAATCTGTAGATTGTTTTGACTAGTATGGACATTTTAACAATATTCATTCTTTCAGTTCATGCACATGGGGTATCTTTCCATTTATTCGTGTTGTCTTTAATTTCTTTCATCAATATTTTAGTTTTTAGTGTAAAGGTCTTTTACCTCCTTATTTACATGTATTACTAAATATTTTTTTTTGGTAGCTATTATAAATGAGATTTCTTCCTTGATTTCTTTTTTAGATGGTTTGTTATTTAAATTTTAAAGATGAAGAAAATGAATTTTAGAGAGATTATGTGACTAGTCTGGGTCATTCATTTCATTAGCTGTTGACGTTGAGATTTAAATCCAGGCAGCATGAATTGAAACCATCTCTAATCATCACTGTATTGCCTCCAGGTTTTGAAGGGAGGTTCCTAGAATCTGACCTGAATGTGGAACCATCATTAACCTGTCATTGATGGAGGATTCAGGCTGTTTCGCTGAATACACAAACTTCAAATCAGGGATTATGAATGGCAACTGCAGACTTACAATTTTTAGCATTTTATTTATTTTTCTTTTTAGTTTTGGGTGCACAGTATCATGAAAAGTCTGATGTAGTATGTGTACGTAAAACAGTCTGAAATCGTGTGTGTGTGTAATGATCTGAAAATCATCTATTGGAAACTTATGTAATAAGAATATTGTTTTCTCTTTGTTGATATATGGACCATTTTGTGACCTCTAAACTCCTCTAACATCCTTTCTCTGGTAAAAATGCTGTGTAGCGCTTGAACCTACTAAACTGGTACCTTAAAGTTGAAATTTACTGACTACTGTAGTTAATAGGTAATTACTTTTGTAACTAGACTGACATGGAATGTCCTTGAATCAGCAAAAAACAGTCCCCCTTCTCCCCAGCTATCTGCTTTTTCTGTATATTGCTATAAACACCACCCATGTAGTTCCTGCATTGTAAGCATTCCCCAAAGCAGTTGATTTTATAATTTGTATAGGCTTACAGGGACCTGTTGGGAAATTTTACCTAGAGGCTTAACTTTTTCATTCACAGTTTCCTAGATTAGTTTCTCTGAACCCTTGTGTTCATAGATTTCGATTAGTTTGAGGCACCAAATTGGAAAAAAAAAAAAAAAAAAAACATATTCTATTACTCTTCTTTACAGGAAGAGAATGGAAGAATAAAAAGTCAAGTTTTTGCTTCTCCCTTTGTCAAAAAGAATAACAGTAACCACAACAATAGAATAGCTAACCTATATTGAGCATGCATTTACTACGTGCCAGGCATTACACGGTGCTGATGTTGCTGAATTCTCGGAACACAGCATAATAATTATTCTTATCATTATTTTACAAATGAATGATGGGTTTTAAAGCATTTAAGTAACTTGAGCATGTGAATGGTGGAGATGGAATTTAAACGCATGAGATGTGCCAGAAAGGCAGTCTGGCATAGTTTTAAACCAGCATATCATTGAAAGTTGGGTGGAAAAATACTGGTGAATTTTACACTCTTTTTTTTTTTCAACATAAAAAAAAAAATCCTCCTATATGTACTATAGAGTGTGTTCATTCACACAGTTCTTTTCCATGCTACAGAGATTAGCACAGATTCCTAGGAAGGATGATTAAAATTGAGACACTTTGCTCCACTTTCAAATGCTGGCCATTGGTCAAGGAGAGTGGCTCAGACTGGCTGGGAGGGAAGGGCCTGGAGCATGGCTGCCTCTGCTGAACACTGGAGAAAGAGTGTGTGAGGCCCCCGCCATCGTCTCCAATAAGTGGTGTTGTGAGGGGCTGCCAGGCCTGGCGAGGGCTTCAACTGCCGCTGCATTCCTGCCCCGGGTCCTCGGTTGGCTGTGCCCCTGGCCCTGTGGCAGCTGGGAGGAATAAAGGGCTTCCTGTCTGAGCCTGGCGCTGCCACATAGAAAAGATTTTCTTCACTCTAGGGTTTTTTTATTCTCCGTGTTCAGTTGCCTGACTCTGCCTATCTTGACCTCTGATTTGTGTGTCGTATTTATAGTCTCTTAGTAAAGACTTAGGCTGAAAAAGGCCTTAAACATTATCTGCTTCTGCCTCCCACCTCCTCCCCATTTTGCAGTTGAGAAAGTTGACTCACAGACATGAAATGAATTATCCAAAGCTACGGGACTAGCGGCCAGGTCTAGCAGCCTCTCTCATGACTCTAGTGATTTTTTTTTTTCCTGTTATGGAATGATTTGTTCCTCCTGTGTCTTACTTCCCATCTCTTTTACTTGCTCATCCTGATCCTGGCTTGTGGCCTCGCTTCTTGATCCCTTGGCTTTGCGTCCTGCACTGATTGAAGGAACAGTTGTTGCTGGTATTAATCCCGGCTTGGAATTACTGTGTGACCCTTGTTCAAGTCACTTTGTGCCTTAATATAATTATCAGCAGATTAAGTGGGACCCTTATCAAGGAGGCACTCTTGGGGAAAATATAAATCAGGCAAACTGGTGACTTGTTTTATTATTGTTCATTGGAAGAGACATTTAGAAAACTTCACGGAAACAGATAAAGTGTGGGGGAAAAATCAGTTGATAAAGGTTTCATGTTGAGTAAGCTGAGCAAGGACTCATGAGAATTAGGGACTTTTCAGCCAAATGGTTATATAATATAGTTAACAGGAGAGAGTACTATTTCTTTGTTCTTTACACAGAATACCTGCTGGATCAAATTCTGCTCTACAGGCAATAGTATAGACTAATTTATAGGTTTTACTTCTGATCAACTGGGAAAATCATTTGCTTAAGTTGTTTAGCAGATCTGATTAGCAAAGAAGACTGTAGAATTTTCAACGCTGTGAAGCCTTGGGGTAGTAAAAATGGATTAGATACTTTTATATTGGACACAAATGAATAAAATCTGACTTTTAAAATCTGTTGTTAATCTCTTTGAAACTCGGTTTTCTTATATGTAAAATGGGGAAATTTATTTAGCTTATAAATGAGAGTTATGAGGATTAAATAAAATAGCACTTGTAAAGTGCTTTGTACATAGTAGGTTCTTAATCTGAGTTAGCTTCTTTCCTTCCTAAGTGTTTAAAACTTTCTATTATGTTTAGATATCTGATATCCATGTTACTGGAGAGTCAGAGGATATGTCTGCAAAGGAGAGATTGCTACTGTGGACACAGCAGGCAACAGAGGGTTATGCTGGAATTCGATGTGAAAATTTCACTACCTGCTGGAGAGATGGAAAACTATTTAATGCCATCATTCATAAATACAGGTATGGAATTTGTGGAGTTGTTTTCTTTTTACAAGTATGGGATATGTTGCTTTCATTTCTAAATTTTAAAATAACCTTTTATTGTTATAGAAACAATATATTTACATGGCAGAAAATTGGAAAATACAGACAAATTAAAATGAAAACATCATAGTCTGGCCGGGTGCGGTGGCTCACACCTGTAATCCTAGCACTCTGAGAGGCTGAGGCAGGAGGATCTCACGAGGTCAGGAGTTTGAGACCAGCCTGAGTAAGAGCGAGACCCCATCTCTACTAAAAATAGAAAGAAATTATCTGGACAACTAAAAATAGATAGGAAAAATTAGCCGGGCATGGTGGCACGTGCCTGTAGTCTCAGCTACTCTGGAGGCTGAGTTAGAAGGATTGCATAAGCCCAGGAGTTTGAGGTTGCTGTGAGCTAGGCTGACGCCATGGCACTCTAGCCAGGGCAAAAGAGCAAGACTCTGTCTCCAAAAATACTTTAGTGCACACACACACACAAACATAGCTGTAATATCTTTGGATTTTGCCAGTAACTTAGCAGATAGACTTGGATATGTAGCATCTGCAGGTAGATGACCAGGATTGTGTCTCTAAGGTATTTCTGAGTAGGAAGGTAAAGTTTTAGTTCAGATTTACAGCTCACAAATTTCCAAATCATATCTCCTAGTCTCGTACTCTAGTGAGTAGTTGGGCTTAACATTGGCCAATTTAGAGGTGGTAAAGAGTCTCCTAGTGAGAATTAACAATGAAATTCATGTTAACACTTAAATAGCACTTACTAAGCGCCAGGCACCGTTCTAAGCAGTTTACATATACTAATTCATTTAATCTTCACAATGTCTCTATTGTCATCCCCAGTTGACAGACAGAAACTGAGCCAACACTGAGTAAATACTTGCTTGAAGTCATGCAACCAGCAAGTGGCAGACTTGGAATTCAAAGGACAGGCTAGTCCTTGAGTCCATGTTCCTATTGCCTTATAAGAAGCTAAAGCCCCAGAAAATATTTATTGAAAACTATGTACTTCTTGCTCTCAGTTATTTTTCTTAGTTTTACAAAGATTGTGTCGTATTGTTGAAGAACTGAATATATTCCTAAATAGAATAAGCCTAAACTATAAACTTGTTAAACTAACAAACTTACTTGATTATAATAACAATAATTATATAGAATAGTTAATGGTTTGATAGTTTTCCACATGTGAGGCATTCTGTTAAGTGATTGATCAATCTATCTATCTATAATCTCCTTCAAATCTCCTGGCAAGCCCATAAAGCAGGAACTGTTATTATCTCAATTTTGCAGATGAAGAAACCTTAGGTTTACCAAGGTCACACTGCTAATAAGTTACAGAGCTAAGGTTCAAACCCTGCTCTTTGTGGCTTCACATCTCATTCTCCCTTTCTCCCTCTCCTTTCCCTTATTCCATCCTTTCATTCCTCTTGTCTCTCTCCTTTTCTTTCTCTTTTTTTATTTTGGAAATTTCAACATCTACAAAACTGTAATGAATCCCCCATGTATCCACACCCAATAGCCCCTATTTTTACACTCTGGAATATTCTTCTTACTTTATGGAACAACATTTAAATAGAAGTGGTGTAGGTTGCTGAATTTAAAAGAAAAACCAAGATCAACTTGCCTACACTTGTTTAAAGGAAAGTACCGGATCTTCTTAACAGTGCCAAGAAGGTTTAATGGTTACAGACATGGCCATGGTCACACTGCACTTCCCAGGTGACTTAAAACATGAGGCCATAGGAAGGCTGTTTGGCTGGACATGTCTGTACTTGAGATAATAAAATCTTTGTGGCTTTTGAATTAAAATATTTCGATTGTGATACCTAAAGAAATTATGTCATGATGCATCTTTGAGAGTGTGCTGTGTTCTCTTCTTTGAAGTTTTTAGGCAGAAGTAAAACATTTAGAAGCAGCTAGCCAGCTATTCTTCTGAAATAATCTACTTTTAAAAACAACAGTCTTTGAGTATTGTCTCTTTGATACTCACGAAAGGTTACAAATACAAATTGGTGTATATATGCTGTGCATTTTTCTCCCAAGTACTTAAATAATTCACTGTGTGTCAAAGATCCTAAAATTTCCTAGGAGAGTTTGATGTTATCTGGCTCTTATTGCTTTAGGTGAGAATTTGAACCTAGTGAATGTTATTTGTTTTGAACTTTTCTTTTGGCAGAAATCTTTTCAGAAAACCGTTTAGCTTTAACTCTGGTTTTCCTAGTTTGCTTTGTTTTCCTTTTTTAGAATTCACAGTAAAAATACCACCTATCAGGTTTAAATGCTTACAAGATTTCTTTGTTGCTGAAGTTCTGTGAAGTTATTCTGTGCCTCATAAAATATTACTGTGGTTTCTTTCACTAGAAGAAACCTTTCATCTGTTAAACTGTATTTTTAATTAAAGTTCTTAGGCCTTTCTTTATTTAAAAATACAGTTGAGTACTTTTCTGCCTCTAGCATGTGTAAGAATTAAATGAAGAGGGTTGAACTGCAGGGTGTTTCTAACTGGGGAGTGCCTTGATTTGCTCTAAAGACGAAAGAGACAAAGTTATAAACAATTGAATTATCACCGTGAGCATATTTTTGGGTATTGGACAGTAATAATCACATTTAGAGAGTAGCGCCTTATTTAACAGTTGTTTTTACTTGATTATTATTCCCATAAATTTTGTGATATAATTTGGATTTGCCGTAGAAACATATCCATTTAACTGGGATTTATTTTTGTATTTATTTAGATAGAAAGTTTTATTTCTATATGGATTTTATTTGGCTTCGATAATAAAAATTATCTGAGGTGGCATAATGAGTTTGGTTTCTACTCAAATACAAATTCTAATCACATGAAATACTTTGTTGAGAAGAATTCTAAGAGGGAGTGAGGGCTTAACAGGCTAGAACCTCATGATTGATTGCTGCAATGGATGGAAAGAGGGTTGTGGCTACCCTTATACAGCAGGTTTGCACACTCTGTATAGCATAGGAAATATTTCTCTGGAGATCAGAAGGAAAACATATCACAGTTTTCATTTAAAAGTAAGTCAGTATTATTTGTAATAAGTGATTTGGTAAGATTTTTTTATGCATAATATCTTCTAAAGATTTATAAATATTGACCTGAAACAGGAACAGCATCCTTCATATTTTCTGTTAGTGTAAATTGTATTGTTAAAAGTTATTAATCAAATACATTATTTTGGATTGTGGTTCCCCAACCCTTGGTCCATGGACCGGGCCACAGAACTCTGCTGCCCCCGCAACCCCCAGTCTGTGTAAAAATTGTTTTCCGTGAAACTTTGGAACTGGGGCTGTACAGCAGGAGGTGAGCGGCAGGTGGGCCAGTGAAACTTTATCTGTGTTTAGAGCCGCTCCCCATCGCTCGCATCACCGCCTGAGCTCTGCCTACGCACCCTCCCCCCCCCCGCCCCCGCCATGAAACCAGTCACTGGTGCCAAAAAGGTTGGGGACCACTGGAGCACATCTTTATAAGTGTTCCCACATAGACTATGACTTTTCAAAATAAAAAGAATGTTAACCTCAGTAAGCAGTATTTTTTTTTTTTTACTAAAAATTCTGTATCCTAAAATTTTCCATAGAAAACTTAATTTTCTAATTTTCATGTTTCTTAAAAGAACTATTATATGAAATACAAATGAAGAGACATTTATAAGGATCATTTATAGAATAAAAATGATCCATAAGGGTAAAAGAAAGTAACTGTCACAAAATAGGTACCCAAGAAATATATGTAGAATATTGATCATGTAGCAGTTTCTGTCCTGTGTTTTAACATGTGTTAGCTTTTAAAATTACCACAATCCTGTGAAATAGATTGTGACTCCATTTTTGTCAATAAAGAAACTGAGGCTCAAAGGGTGACTCATACGTTAGACATCACACACTTTTAAAATAATGGAGGTAAATGTTCTGGATTCTCATCTTTATATACTTCTCTGTAACTCTTATATAATTTCCTTTAGGCAAAAACTAGATTTCAGAAATGGGACTGTTGACCAGAACAGTTGTGGTAGTGCAGTCTTGAAGACTAACAATGTTCAGCGAAGATACATGGGATGAATTTCAGAAATGACTAAATGAATAGTGCCATATATATCTGCCAGCTGAAGTCTTTGCCCCTTGCAAAAAATTAATTAGGGACAAAATTAGTTGCTAAACTTAGAGTTAGCCATCTATGAAAACAGCATCAGCAGCAACTCATAAGAAAGGAAGGAATATTGTAGATAAAAGAACATTAAGTCACTTAGAATGAGTAAGAACAAAATCGCAGATGAACTGTTCTGTAGTTTTAGTATGTCATATTATCCTAAAGAGGATGAAGAGCCTGGATTATGTCATGGGTAATAAGAATGATAAAGTCGTATGGTTTAGTGGTGAAGATTACAAGGGATAGTTCTACATCTTCTGTTTAAACAGGTCATTGTTAAAATACATTATGTTTTTCCATTAAGTCTGTGTTAGAAAATTCTGTTCCTAATTCCTTCTAGGAACTTCTGTTTGTTATGTTCAGTCTTCAGTAGAAGGAGTTCAGATATACCACATATCTGTGCTTGTTTCTGCTTGTTTTGTTTGTATAGTTTCAGTTTTCTTTAAAGCAGCATAAAATCTTTTTACTGAAAACCACAACTGGTAAGGGATCTTAGCTAAATAAGCCTCACTGTTTCCCCTAACCTACCCTTAATTTTCATTCAAAAGAATAACAAAGAATACGGGATTTGATGAACTTAGATCAAAAGGGTGTCACAAAAACATTTGATGAGTAAGTAGCTCAAAAGCAAGAGAGGATGAAGTAGAATTAACCAAGAGCCAATCGGCAAGGGAGCCCAGCAGTATGTTCTATACACTAGTGGATTAATATATCACTAAGAGTTAGGTCAATAGGGAAGAATGAAATTTTTGACAGTACTGCATGTTCTTCAGGGGTAGATGTTATGGGCAGGGAGTTCAACTATGCCCTTATTTATGGGTGTGCTCAGGAATCACTGTAAATTTGACTTGTTTCTTTCTGAGAGTGATAAAGCTCTGACTTTCAGCTTGAAGTTCAGCCCATGACTTGTCTGACTTCTGTCAGTCTCTCCAAGTGGGTATCTGCCCTAGAACACTGACGATAGCCAAGTTCCAAAACAGCAGCACCCAGCATTGCTCAATGTGAAGACATGTCTGCTTGAGCAGGCATGAACATGAATATGTGCCTGCAGGCCAGAAAGAACAGTGCAAAATGTGCAGGAGGGCTGTGCAAATCTAAGGTGGAGATATGGAAAGACACTAAGTATGTCAAGACTGAAATGCTAGGGAGGTGTGTGTTTTGCAGAAAGATTATTTCTGTTTACTAGTTTCTGCTTGTCCTATTCTTGTTTTTAATTTATCCCATTCATTTATTTAAATCTCCTTTTAAGGCTCCTGGCATTCTTTTCCTAGGCATGTTTTAAATATATTAGCTGAATGAGAGTCAAGCTTCTGCGAATAGGTTGCATGCAGGAGCATACTACTTAAATGTTTTCTAATTAAGCAGCCAGGAACTTTTCACTTGTCTGAGTATGTAGTTGGGTAGCAATTATTTTGTTCCTTCTTTGCATTTTGAATTAGAATAAAATGGGGCCATCATATTTCACTATATTACATGTTTAAAGATGCTATAATTGGGAAGATTAGACTGTAAAGTTGTGGTCAGAGTCATCTTGTTTGTGTGACCTGGAGGCTGGTGACTCAGTCACATGCTAGGATTCAGTCACACCGTAGAAGCTAAACTGGACTGGACTGGTTTCCTACTGGGAGGAGGCCCTTCAGGGTTTGAAATGTTTCCATAGGAAGTTGGATTAATGTTGACTAGGTGGTTCTTGTCCCTTAGCCTTCAAGCTGCAGAATCCAGAAGTATGAGAGAGAGAGTGTGTGTGTGTGTGTATGTGTGTATGTGTATGTGTGTATGCAGACTGGTATTTCAGTTTGTGAGGCAAAATCGAATTGTTTATGTGCTTATCAAGTGAACTCAAAATGGTTGAAGTCTGAGAGCAGAAGTGGGTAACTTCTAACTATTACTACATTTTAAAATCCTTGAAAAGCTAACGTACACTGCTCATAATGTAATGCATCTGTGTCCAAGTGAGGTGTAGGAGTCAGTGCCCACATCCAGTGACCATTTTTATTGTGTCTGTACATTTTTAGATGTAATTTGGCATGTAAATATTTAAAGAAACACCTGCATGTATTTCTTTCTTTCCATGTTTGTGGCCCTCTTGCTCAGATCAATTTATAGAAATTCTCTGTAATACTAAACCTCCCATTACTATGTAAAGTAGATCTTTCTAGATATGAAGTCAGATATAGCCCACATTCTCCTACTTTCATTTTTGAGCCAGAAAACGGAAAAAGTGACACAGCCATAATAGGAAGATGGCTCATTGGCCGTCCTCTCCATGGAAGCCTGGTGAACCTGGTAGCAGTTTCTACAGTAGGCACTCCTTGCCAAAGTCCTACTTTTTCTTGTATCTGTGATGTTTTAAAATGCCACATAGTATTCCATTGTATGAATGTAACATAATTTATTTATAGTATCTTATTGATGGACATTATATTGTTTTTTGCTATTAAAACTTCGTATGTGTCTTTGTGCAGATGTGTGAATGTGTCTATAGGATAAGGTCGTAGAAGTAGAACTGCTGGATCAAAAGGTATTACCTTTAAAAGTTTAAGACGTATTTCTGAATTGTCTGCCAGAAAGGGTTATACTGATACATAGCCCTTATGCACTGTTTTCCCTCCATGATGCCATTGAGAAAGAAACATTTCCTAGATTGTTAATTGCATTTTAGCAGATCTCAACCTCATTCTTTTTCTATTCTTCTTTCTTTTTAAATTTAATTTCATTTACTTTTGTTCTTTGGAGACAGGGTCTCTCTGTGTTGCCCGGGCATGAGAACAGTGGCATGATCATAGCTCACAGCAACCTCAAACTCCCTCAAACTATCCTCCTACTTTAGCCACCTGAGTAGCTGGGACTACAGTCACGTGCCACTACACCCAGCTAATTTTTCTATTTTTTGTGGAGACAGGGTATCGCTCTTGCTCAGGCTGGTCTCAAACTCCTGGCTCAAGCAATCCTCCCACCTCGGCCTCCCAAAGTGCTAGGATTACAGGCGTGAGTCACTGTGCTTGGCCCATTCTTCCTTCTTTTACTTTGCCCTTTTACACATAAAATGATTTATTTTCAGCTTTTATAGATGTGCCAGAGCGGAAGTTGCAGGCCCATGTTTCCCTTTGTTTGATGTGCAAGCTGTTAGTCTAAACATGCATGTGTTGGGGGAAAAAATGACTAAGTAAGTTGGCAAATTTCAGAGTGATGTGATCACTGAAAAAGTTACAATATCAGCAGGGGGGCTATCTTGAGACAGCATATGACAGAGTGCCTATCACTGTGCCAGAGACTTAGGAAGTACATAATAAACATTAGTTTCCCTTCCTCCCTAGTACACTGTTGCTGATCCGCTAACAGTAGAGCACTGACTGTAGAGCTCAAGAGAAGATGGGCTTTGATGGAGACTTCCTTGCTTTGAAACCTAACTTGTCCTTCTTTTATCCTGTTTCCTGTCAGCACTCTCTTACCTCTTTCTTTCTTTCTTTTTTTTTTTTTTTGAGAGAGAATATCACTCTGTTGTGTTTCCAGGACTGGAGTGCCGTGGAGTCATCATAGCTCACAGCAACCTCAAACTCCTGGGCTCAAGCAATCCTCCTGCCTCAGCCTCCCGAGTAGCTGGGACTACAGGCATGTGCCACCATGCCCGGCTGATTTTTTTAATATGTATTTTTAGTTGTCCAGCTAATTTCTATTTTTAGTAGAGACGGGGTCTCGCTCTTGCTCAAGCTGGTCTCAAACTCCTGAACTCAAACGATCCGCCCACTCGGCCTCCCAGTCTTACCTCTTTCTTATATTAAGATTTCTTTTACACTACAGGAGCAGCTGGCATGTGTCTTGCCATTTATTTATTTTTTGATAGGCTCATCTATTTGTTTCAAAATTCTTTAATTTTGACTTGTTTCTTCGCATTCGCATCTTATTCTATGACACGCAGTAGTTTAAGATTTAATTTTCTACCACAGTAAAAACAAGTTGACCCCCCCCGCCCCCCGTTTTGGGGGAGGGAGTAATTATCCCTTTGTCACTAAGGTTTACTTAAACTTTTATCAGTTCACTAAAATATAGGCACTGGAGGAATACTCCTCTATCAAAATCAGTATTATTCTCTGTATGTATTAAAGTTTGTGAGGCTATTATGGGGCCTATTGTTCTTTGTGAAGTGAGAATCATAATTCATCAAGTATCCTGCAGTTATCGAAGTTGTTAGATTGTAATCTTGAAGTACTAACAAAGCTTGCTATAAATTGTAGTGTTTCTCCTCTTTGCTCTCTGCCTTGCTATTAATAGTCACTTTGTAGGGGAAAAAAGAAAAATATATAAAGTAAACTTGGACATCTAGTTTTTTAGGCATCTAGTGTATTTATTTATTTATTTATTTTTGTTATACAACACACACTCTGTCACCCGGGCTAGAGTGCAGTGACATCATCATAGCTCACAGCAACCTCAAACTCCTGGGCTCAAGCCATCCTCCTGCCTCAGTCTCCTGAGCTGGGATGACAGGTGCACACTACCACACCTGGCTAATTTTTCTGTTGTTTTTGTAGAGATGGGGGTCTGGCTCTTGCTCAGATTGGTCTTGAACTCCTGGCCTTAAGCCATCCTCCCGCCCCAGCCTCCCAAAGTGCTAGGATTACAAGCGTGAGCTGACTCACCTTGTCCAGGCATCTAGTTTTGAGAATAAGGGAAGATTACTTTCATAGCTTGTTGCTACCTTGGAGTTCTTAGCTTTGTTTCTTTCAGTAATCTGTGCCCAAATATGAGCAAAAAGGAATGCCTACACCCAGTTATGCAACTATGCATGGGTCCTCTGTGTGTTCGTATTTATTTGCGGGGGGAGAGGGGAGGACCATATTACAGGTTTTTCCTGGGGGAGGAGTGCAAGTTGAGGTGCTTTTCAGACCAGTAAGAACAGAAAGAATATGCTAAGCCTGAACATGATTTCATCCAAACAGTCATCTTCAGGAATTTGTTATGGTAACTGCTTTCGTGTCGTAGGATAAGTGAGGCATACTGAATGCATCTTCTTACCGTGTGATCTTTTGAAGAGCAGATGTTAAGTGGCCCAAGTGGCTTTACGCATCTGTGTGTGGGTTGTGTTCTGGAGTATAGAGGGTGTTCTAAGAATGATCTTTAGGTAAATGGAGTGGTTTTTTTGGTTTGTTTTTGTTTGTTTGTTTTAAACTTCCACAGAATCCGTTTCCAGTTCCTTGCAAACTGCTGAGTATACAATACACTGTTTTCCCAGCGAAGACTGAGCCCATATGAGCCCAGCCATGTGCTTGTCTGTGTGTGTACCCAGCAGGGAAGCACAGCAGAGTCATACTTCAGGGTAGATTGATTTCGCTAGAACTCATCAGCACCAGCCTCAGATGGTTCTGACCCGCAGTCTGTTCCTGTTCCTGTTATTTACTCCTTCTCTCCCTCACATCAGCTTCCGCCAACTACCTTTTCCTCACTGTTAACAGATGATCTCCACTCCTGCTCATAGAGAAAACTGAAGCCAACAAGTGGAAAATCTTTCTTTTTGCTACCAAAGTTACAAACCTACCTCATTTGCATCCATCCTCACCCCTGTGCTCCTGTTCAGCTCTGGAGTCCTTTGTCCATCTATCCAAAGCCTGTCCCCTCCTGCTGTGCCCTGGATCTCCTCTTAGTCATTGCCTCAGAAACCTCCTTTCTCGTGTATATTCAACTTTTTCCTTCAACAGATCTTGTTCTTTGGATTTGAAGCACCCTGAAGCCTCTCCCCTTAATAAAACAACAAACAAAACTACTCTTGTTAGCCCCATGCTTTTTTCCCCAAGCTACCTTATATCACTCCTTTTCTTCAAGGCCAGACTCCTCAGAAGAGTTGTCTGTATCCACCATCTTCATTTTTTCACTTCATATTTATTCCCCAACCCACGCTAATCTGTTTTCTGGTTCCGTAATCCACTAAAACACTTCTTCTAGCGTCACGAGTGACTTCCGTGTGACTAAATCCGATGGGGTTTTTCCAGGCCACATTTCACTTACTTCTTAGTATTTGGCTCTATTGAGCATTCTTTTCTTCTTAAAATACTCTTTTCCTTAGCTTTTATGGCACTATACTCATGGGTTTTTCTCCCATTTCTTGGGCTGCTCCTGCTCAGTTGTCTTGGCAGACTCAGCCTCTTTCACAAGGCCAGGACATGTTGGAGTTTTGCAAGGTTGCATGTTGTGCCTTCTCTTTTCCGTCCACATCGTCTTTCGTCCACATCTACAGCCTTGAGTATTATAACTAATGTTATATAAGTAAGTTCTGTAGATTTGGCCTTCTAAATATCTCCCGACTTGTCCATTTCTCCTCACTGCTGCCACATTCTTCTGCAAGCCACCATGGTCACCTACCCAGATCCTTTGAGTGTACTTTCACCACTTTAAATTTCTTTTCCATCTGACCCCAGATTGGATCATTTAATCTCTTATGATCCTCCTTAATGCATTTTAATGGTTTCCATAGTTCTTAGAAAGAAGTTCACAATCCTTTAAAAAGTTTATGAGATGCTGCATCATCTTGGTCCCTTGCCACTCATCCAGCCTATCTCTCACCGTGTTCCCCTCGCTGTTGGCCCCTCACCCGTGTACTGGTCTCCTTCTAGTCATGCTCCCTCCCTCCACAGGGCTGTGCAACGCTTTTCCTCCACCTGGATGCTCTTCCACCAGGTTTTCTCCTGGTTTACTCCCGAGCTCCCTTTGGAGCTCTGAGCCCTCCATGGACACAATTACTGTATTCTCATTGCCTTTTGTGGTAGATGCATATTAAATAGTGAGTGAATGACTGAATGAGTGAGTGAACTTGCTAGTTTGTTGACTGGGAAGAATTATTTATAAATAATATACCAAAGCATCAAGTTATATCTTCTCTGATTGCATTTTCGTTACATTATTTTTGTGCCAATAGACTCTTCTTAATAACCTGTGTACGTTGCTCTTTAGGCTGAGTTTCACAGCTACTTTCCATAAATCCTCTTTTGAGACCTTTGGCAAATCAGTTGAGTTCTTTCTTCCAATCCCATGCCAGCAGCAGCCCTTAACATCCTCCCTCCCATACCCACACACATTTCCAGATGCTCCCTAGGTGATTTTTGTTCTAACTTACGTAATTTCTGAGTTTCATTTCTTGTGGGAGGAGCTGAGACACTGGTTGCAGGATGTGTGTCCAAAGCCAGACAGAGACCAAGTTACAACTAAATCAACAAGACACTTGAATCACAGCTCTGTGATTTTTTTTTTTTCGTTCCACTTCAATATACCTTTTCTCTCAAATATATGAAAAATCAACTTTTAAAAATTAAAAAAAAAATCAATTGTGGTAAGATACATATACATAAAATTTACCATCTCAACCATTTTTAAGTGTACAGTTAAGTGGCGTTAAGTACATCCACATTTTGTATAACCGTCACCACCATCTGTCTCCAGAACTCTTTTCATCTTGCGTAACTGAAACTCTGTACCCATTAAACGTGAATTCCCTGTTCCCTTCTCCCCCATCCCCTGGCAACCACCGTTCTACTTTCTGTCATATCTTTTTTCTTGAATTGAGAAAGTGAATTGTTGCCCAGTGTCTTTCAGATGATTGGTAGCTCAAATCACAAAGTTTAAATGGTTTTGTTTTGTTTTGTTTTAAATTCTGATCAAAAGGAAATTCTGTGATCAAATGCGGTCTCTTCCAGGCTTTGTCATTTTACAGTGTACTGCAGAGTTAGACCAACACAAAATGTAACAACTCCTCTTGCCAACACTAAATGTATCCTTTTCTTCTAGTTTTAAATAATAAAAATAAACACTTGAAAAGAGTTAAAAGGTTCACTGTCTCCTACTGAGGGTATATGGCAGTAGGCATTTTTGTGTTTGTATGTGCTTTGTATTGTTACATAATTATCTGATAGTATTGTGTATTTTTTTTTTTTTTTGCCAATGCAAAATGTTCATAATTTTGGAAAAAAAATTAAAGAATTATTAGAAAGGAGGAATTCTAACATGGTTTAGTTCCTGGACTTGCCTGATAGGAATCACCAAGGGGAGGGGGAGAAACTTTTTAAAATACAGATAACCACGCCCTTCTTTCTGTTCTTAACTTGACTTAGGGCCCTAAAGCCATTTCAAGTATGAGAAACATTGATATAGTATAATATATATTGATGAGTACTGTTTTGATAACAATCTGGAACTTCATCGTATTTTTTTGAGTATGTCAATACACACACACACATATATATATATACACACGCATGCTTTCTTGTGTTTCTTTGTGGGTATTATCATCATTATCCTTTTCTCTTACAGCAGAAGCGTGATTTCTTCTCTATTTTCTTTATTTGGAGTTCTCAGCTTCATATTGGATGTTACTGTTTTAGTTAGTTCACGGTTTATAATGCCAGGATAGTGTGGTGAAGAACTCAGGCTTCATACTCAGACAGACCGGGTTCAAATCCTGACTGCCACTCACCAGATTTGTGTTCTTAGTTAGATTATGTAACTTCCTTATGCTTTGATTTTTTTTTTTTTTTTTCATCTGCAAATTCAGGATAATAACACAACCTACTGCTTAGGGTTGTTGAGAGGATTAAATGAGATATAATGCCTTTAAATTCTTTAATGCATTGCCTACCACATACTGTGTGTCACTATATATTAGTCCCTGTTGTTGTTTTGTGATTGTTACTGTTTTATAAGGCATCCCGATTGCCAATTTTACCATAAGCTGAAGTTGGTGGCACAGGAGTGCATAAGAAGGGAGGGGAAACCTAGAAGTGACAATTTATGCTTTTTATTGTTTTCATTGTATGCCTGTTTTTCAAATTGTTTTCAGCAGAGAAAAGCCTTTAGGAACCTCAGAAGGGTATGTGCTTGTTTAGAGTATGAAGAAGGTATGATATTGTACCTATTCCATGTGGACTTTGATAAGGATTTGAAATCTTGGTTGGAGGTGATAGATTGTGGCTTTGTCTGTAGAAATTAGTGAAAATAAGAGAAAAAGACCAAACCTAGGATGGAAAATGTCTCCAAGAATTTGAATCACTAATTCCTTCCAGCCCCTATTGCTCATTCATTTCTTTATTATTTATTCACTCCTCAGAAGTTCATGTGCTACGCATTATGCTAGATACTGAGGTTATAAACATGGACAAAACACAGGCCCTTCCCGTGGTCCAACATGAGAGGCAGACAAATGTATAGTTTTAATGAAATGTGGTAAATTTAGACATAGAGATAGCAGAGAGCATTTGGGAACAGAGGAAAATATTTCCTGGAAGAGATGATGGTGAAACCAAGTCTCAGGGAGAATCTGAGTTGGCCAGGTAGTGTCGTGTATGGGGGCAAGGTACGCAGTGGACAGTTCTTGAGCAAAGGAAAGAGGCAAGAAAAACCTGCGGTGTTTTTGTTTTTGTATTGGAAAACAGGATTTGCCCCTCTCCTTCTCCCAGGACTCGTGAAAGGTAAATTTCTCAAACATGGGAAAGGAGTTCTGATGGGGTTTAGCCAAAACCTAACTGTTTAAATTTACTTAGATAATTCTTAAGTGCCGATTGAGAGCCAGCACAACCTAACAAATGTATGAATTTAAATCACTTAACTTTTTTCATACTTTAAAAAACAAAATCCCGATCTGAACCTTGACTGTTGATATTTCTTACATCTGTCCTTTCAGCTGTTGTCACATTTTTGGTTCAGGATTTGGTAATCTTGTATCTGTCTTAATGTACTCTTCTCTTAGCTAACATTTCTTTCCTTTTTGTTAGCCAACTTTAATCAGTGTGCCCTCTAGTATGCTTCTAAGTACTTGCTTTCCAAATATTTTGACTTTGTCTTATGCTGCTTGTAATTGAGTGTATTGGTGTTTGCATGATATAATGTGGTAACTTACCTAGGTAATCTCTTGTGCTAATCCTCAGCCATTTATAACACTGTATAAGTCAGATTTTCTCACATAATCCTATCAAATTCTCATGTGAGCTAATATGTCGATAGAGTAAGGATTGGAAAGTTACTTTGGAGGTATCTATACCAAAAAGTATCTTATACAATTCTAATGTTCAGCTGTCTTTGGCAGTCTCTTGGTATAGGTGATGATACCCTTATACTATATCCATATATCCATACATATACACACACCTATATATGCATAAATGCCCACATACATATTTATGTATATATGCACATGGGTATATATTATATCTGTTTTAACTAGGGAGGATACTCTTTTGAGATGGGTGTTGTATGAAAGATAAACATTCTTTTTATCTAGAAATTATTTTGTATTTTGGCGATACCACTGTGTTTGATACCTTTTGCCCCATATTTTTGGAACAAATTAAGGGCACTAAGTGTGTATATAAGTGATTTATACTTTTTGCTTGCACTTACAACTTCATTTTAAGGCCTTCTCTTGGTTTTATGCTTCAAATTTAAAATTTATGTTATCTTCTTAGATTTTCATTTCTTTGTAAGCTGTTTTTAATCATTTATGAAAGAAAAGGTGGGCTATAAATATAAGTTTAAAAAAATTACAATCCATGATGATTGAGTCATTTAGAAAAGATTACATTATCATAGAAGGTAAAAAAAAAAAAGTAAGAAATTGTCCTTTTCTCCATAGAGGGACTAGTATGTATTATTTTAGGGGGCGAAGGATTATAGTATATGCTTTTGAAAAGTTTCCATAAAATAGGGAAATTCGAATAGGTAATGTTCAACTAATCTAAAATCTAATACAGGAACATGGCCACTACCTTCTACGTGCTTACAACATAGTCTAGTGCTCTTTGGTTAGTCATACCCAAGACAGAAATGAAATTTCTTGCTAACCTTCCATAAAAATATGTTACAGTGAAATGAAACCTTTAGAATGAAAATAAATATCTTTTGTATGTGAAAAATTACTGACGTGTTAAAGGTTATATTATCCCAGGGAGACTAGATAGAAAGAAGGAAGGTAAGGAAGACACAGCACAGGCCTCTTCTGGATGCTCCAGGCAAACAGAGGAAAGAAAGATTGAACGACGGAAATGACCACGGTTAGGAGATGAGCTAGGGAAGGGATAACATTTTGAAGACTTACAGGCTTTATTTGTTCCTAGTGGGTTTTAAAGTTTTCCCTTTTTCCATTTTTGCTTAACTAATTTTCTTTATCCAGTACTGTCTTTTAGTGGAGAAAAGCCATTAAAGTGTTAAATATCATGTTAGAACAGGTGACTTATTCAAATTCATTGCATTATAACAGCTGCTTTTGTGCAAAAATGACTATGTCATTTTGAAGTAAGTCTTATGTTTTATTCTGTTAGTTAAAAAACTTGATTCTTCAATGACTTGATTCATTCTCTCTGGGATTAGTCAGTGTTTACTTTCTTTGCTAATGGCAGGGTTCTCACTAACATGCCATTTCTTGTTCTGAGATTTGGCAGATGCAGAAAGCCTGCTTTTTATTCCTCCAAAATGTGTTAACTTTATGGAAACAAAGCAATTTCTTTAATGAAAGAATTTTAATCTAAAATCTAAATTCATTTTTGTCTACACTATTATACTTACCTGTTTAATAATCTTGAAGTTGGCAGATTCTTCAATGTGCTTGTATGTGAATTAAAAATGTTATTTTTAGAGGTCTGTCATTTACCTCTATTGTTGTCAAAGGGTTTATTGTTCATATAATAAATGTAGGATCACTTTTGAGTGATCATATTGATAGCACGTGAAAAACATTAAAGAATTTTCTAATAATTTCCCAGGATATGAGCATGTAGGTAATGGTAGCTGCATTTCCAGGTTATGAACAGTGCAAAATGCTATAAAACTATAAGTAGATTTCTTGGGAGGTCACTGTAACAATAAGAGTACAAATTGCCATTTACCTTTCTAAGATTAATGGTATGTTTTCAAAGAGTTTCTCATATAAGCAGCCTGCCAAGTAGTATTCAAAATAATTTGCATTTCACTCCTCCCACACTGCCTCTGAACCTTCCCACTCTTTCTGTGGTTCCCCAAATAATTATTTTGAACAAACCAGAATGCCTGGGGGATTATAGAGAGCCCTGCTTTTGTAAGGTGATCAACAGATTCTTACTCAGTGATTTTTGGGGGTGAGTGCCACTTTTTTGGAAGGCTTTGCTAGTTCCACATTTGTTTCTGTGTTCTTTTAATGCTTTGTTTTTGAGATCAAAGTTTCCTGACTGGCTTCTGGTCTTGAGTGACGCTTCCAACTACCATATTTTGCACTTTCACTACAAGGAGTATTTGAGGAGTCTTTTCCCATCTCACGTAGATTGAGCTAGCTTCAAAGTATCCCCATGGTTTAGAGTATCATGTTAGTCTCACAAATGACGTCTGGTACGTGAGAAAGAGTGACAGAGTGTGTGTGTACGTGCCTGCCTGCACATATATGCACACGTGGGTGCTTGTGAAGATATAAATTAGTGTTTATTTTAGCCATTCATTTATGATTCAAATTACTAACTAACCAGCCTACTTACCAATTAATCAGTAGTTATTTATTGAGGGTCTACTTTGTATATGTCACTATCTCAGCAGAGGGATAAAATAGAAAATTTTATTAATACATGGTACTTACTATCTTGGAGTTGACTGGTTGGGAGAAACAAGATATTCATGTACACAAAACGGTGACTTAATAGGGCAAGGAAGTATAAGATTATCCTAAGTGCCACATTGAGTGGCACAGGCCAGGAGCTGTAAGGACTGTAGGGAACAGAGAGAGAAATGGGGACTGGGAAGATCAACCAGGCCCCACAGAGGAGGTGTGGCTTGATCTCTCTGTGGAAGGTTGAGTAGGATTATAGAAGACAGCAGTGACATGGAAGGACATGCAAGAGTAGGGATGCCATGGACATGGCATTGAACTGGGCACAGAGTTTTTTGTGTTTGGGGAGAAATATTGAGAGGGTGCTGGTTGGATTGGGAAGATGCTATTGGAGTAGTAGAGCTTAAATCAGTTGAATGAGACAGATACTCATGTATATTTTGACTATGAGACATTTGCAGACTTTGTTGAAAGTTACATGTGTTCACATTTTTATATTTTCCTTGTTATATTTGCTTTTGACACACCAAAGTTTCTGCGAGGAGTAAGCAATATTAAATGTTTGATGAAAATCTCTATTTTAAAACAGGCTTAGTATTAATATTTGCAGACATTGTTATATAAATAGGTACACCTGTAAATACAATGTTGAATTGGCACTTGAGAAAACTTAATTAACATGGTGAATTTTTTCCTAGGCCGGACCTGATAGACATGAATACTGTTGCTGTTCAAAGCAACCTTGCAAATTTAGAGCACGCTTTTTATGTAGCAGAAAAAATTGGTGTCATAAGACTCCTGGACCCTGAAGGTGAGTTATTTTCTTGACTATATATGGACAGGCGTGAAAGTCTGATCAAAAGTAGTCTATTAACATCATAAAATAATTTATGTTGCTGTTTTTAGATGTTGATGTCTCCTCACCTGATGAAAAATCAGTAATAACTTATGTTTCATCTCTCTATGATGCATTTCCTAAAGTCCCTGAAGGTGGTGAAGGCATTGGTGCAAATGTGAGTATTGATTTTTCCATTCTAGAAGTTGTGGATTCAGTAATGACCAGTTAACCAAATCCTTTCATAATTAGTACTTTTGCAGTTTTTAAATATAAAATATGTTTTAAAGAATTTGCGTTAATATGCTGTTTAATAAACTGACACTCTGTGTATTTCATGGCATCATTCCACCATTAAATTTAAAATATAACTAATTAAAACATTTGTTCTGTCAGGCTATTTAGAGTTATAGGTCATTTTATGAATAAAAGCTGTAAACTCCTAAAATTTGGAGATTTTCATTTTTAGCTTGCTGTTGTTTTACAACTGCTGTTTGCTGTGTATAGAATGTCTCACTTTTGGAAAGAATTTCAAGTTTATTAACTCATATGATCCCATGAAATAAGTAAGCTAGATATTATTTTTCTGATTTAAAAGAGGAGTCTAGAGGAAGGTTATTGGATTTGGCCAGATTAACAGCTAGTTAGTAAACTGGTCAAGGTCTCTGACACTTAGCTTTGGGCTCTTTATTAGTTCTCTGTTTCTCAAAGGTTTGTTATTCAATTCAATCATGCATTTTGTAGTGCTCATGCTAACAAGGGCTTATGCATTTCTGCAAGAGAACAGGAAACACTGTATTTTGCGGAATGATCCCCTTCAGTCAGGCTTCTATTCTCCTCTGTGCAGATGCCTTTTTTTTTTACATGTTACTCTGAAGATTTAGGAGCTCAGCCTGGATTAGCTCCCTTGGATTAGGATCTCCCTTTTCTGGTCTCTTATCCCAGCTCTGTGTGCTAGACCTATTTCCGTATTCTTCCTTGGGTTCTTTCTTTTAAAGATCTTATCATCTTTGGATCTCTCACTAACTTGTTCCCACGCTTGCCCCTCACGATTCAATGTTGAGTTTTGCTTCAGAATGTTTCTTTTGGCCATCGCTTGCTTTCTCTTCTCACTGCCTCCACCCTACTCCTGCCTCTTATCACTCTGGAACTAGGGTAGCTTTCTTACGGCTTTCCATCTCTATTTTTTTTTCCCTCTTCCCACCACCTCTGCACATTATTGCCAAATTAATCTTATTAAACCCGATGTCTTTAGCTTGAAAACTTTCAGTGGCTACATATTGGTTGCAAGGTTAAATCCAATCTAGATATTCTGACATATAACAAAACTCTGCATATATTAACTATTCTGCTCACCTACATTTTTAGCTATGATTTTCCAGTATGAACCATTTACTGACAGCTGGGGCATTTCCATGTCTGTGTCCTGTCTCACTTGGGACTCCCCTGTCTTTTATCTACTCTCTCCACCACCCCACGCCCCAACAATTACTTACTGATGATAGCAGAACTGCTCAGAGACGACCTTTTCCAAGAAGCTTTTAGTGACTGTTTCAAGGCCCAAACACACTTACTTGATTCTTATCTTGACTAGCATATACTACCTGTTTCAGTTATTTCAACATGTAATTAAATACTGCTTTTCATTTTGCTTAAATGTTTATATATCTCTTTTGCCTCCCCATTTAGACAGTAGCTCTTGACAATAGGTATTATGTCTCAAGGTATTATTTTTTATTATAATACTTAGCACAGTCTTTGAACATAATAAGCATTCATCAAATACTTAATTGAACATAGTAGTTGGCAGCCTTCCAGTTTCTTCCATTTTTAAAAAGTTTACTTACTGAGTACTTGAATAATCCCACCATACATATTTCCTATAGTTTTCATTCCTATCTGGTTTCCTACATATTATATAACTCTTTTGAGTTTCAGATATGCAGTGGACTTAGATCTAAAATGGTTGGCAGAGATGGCAACTAACTTGGCTTATATACAAGCTGTTGTTTTCCCTTTCTTGAGCCCTAGAAAATATCTGAATTGACCATGGATTTTTTTTCTGCTATACTTGGATACAGCCTCAGAAGCCTTGTCAACTGATAGGCAGCCACTATCTTTGGATCAGGATTGGCACTCATTGGGCTACTGTTAGTGGCCAAATGTCAATAGCATGTTTTTAAAGCTGTTTATGTGGAAGGCATTGGGGCTGGGTAGAAAGTAAGAAAACATTTAGCTGGTTCTCTCTGTCAGGCTTCAAGACGTGTAAATTCACGAATGACTTCCGACTAAATCATGTTAGATAAGAACATTATTATCTACCGACACGGACCTTTTCTGTCATGTCATTGTTCTAGGATGTTGAAGTCAAATGGATTGAATACCAGAATATGGTGAACTACCTCATCCAGTGGATTAGACACCATGTGACCACAATGTCTGAGAGAACATTTCCTAATAATCCTGTGGAACTAAAGGTCAGTGTCACTACAGAAATTGAGTAGGGTTGATTTGATTGTAAACTTTTAAATAGTGCTGTAAAAATTTTGTAATTTTAGAAGTTCAAGAAAATTTGCCCTTAGCAAGCCACTAATAAGTAGACAAAAATTTTTATTTATTCATCCCTCTGTTATACAGAGAAAATAGAGGTAAACATTGATAATGAAAAACATAATAGCGGCAACATCTCAGAGAAATTTGTAGTCCTTAAGCTTTGATTTATTCAGTGTTTAAAGGTTTAATTTGAGAGAGTCTCTAGAACTGACATTGTTTTTGGTGTATGGGAAATGCTTGGAGCCCACTGGGTGGCTGGCAGGAAGGTCCTCTTGGAAGTGCACACAGTGTGATGTGGTTGGGAGTATGCTTGTGGTTCAGTCCTGTTAAGAACTGCCTCAGAGGCTTCTTTTGTATAGCAAGAGGTACATACTGTATTTTACCATGAATTTGAAAATACATATCTGACTTTTAGTACGAGTGAATTCATGGTTTGGTAAAATATTTGCTAATACTGAAAAACTTAGGTCAAGCTCTTTAAGGCAAAGACATTAAAGAAATATAAAAGGTGTAGTAGATATGTAAACTTCTCAAAGAATAAATTGTTTCATTTTGCATATTTAGATTTGTTGTAGCAAAGTAGTCTACTTTAATTTCTAGAAGCCAGTAATGTGAATATTGATTACAAAGCCTTAACTCCTAGCTTTGTGAGCTTTGTTTTCATGATCAAACTGAAATTGAAAAAAAAAAAAAAAACGGTAGTAACCCAGGGTGGGCCCTGTTGGAGTTATTTGTTATGTTTCTGCATCCATAAAGAACATCTGTGGAACAGCTCTCATTCCCATTGCCAGAGGGAGTGTGTCCTTGGCACGGAGTTATTTGGCATCTGATGATATGAAACTTTTTAAGTGTTCTAATGTTGTTTGTGCGATGTCTCCCTAAATGGATGTAAAACCTTCGGGGGCAGGAAAGCCTTTCTCTTCTACCACCACGTGGTACCACGAACAGTGTTTAACATATAGTGGCAGTAAGTGCTTAGTGACCGACAGACGTCCTAAAACATCACATTTTGACCTCAAATCAATTTCAGATTTCATGTTCAAACACACTTATTTCCAAATGGATTGCTATTGTCCAGACCCTTGGGTAAATTTGTACTGGCTTCTGATTAGTGCAAGATTCCTAAAGTTATGGAAGAAATTTGAGTGACCACACCGATTCCTTGCTGGTTCCTACGATAGGACATAGTACAGGAAAGAAAATATATCATGAGAAGTGCCAAATAGTTGTGTTAGCAGAACTTTGAATGGAATCCTTCAGAAATGTGTCTGCCTGAAGATTTACAGGGCTTTGTTTTAAAGCAGCATCAATTATGATGAAATAATTAGTATATGCTTATTAAATGTGGAGATGTTTTATCTACATAATTTTTTATGAAGGTCTTTGTTAATAAATACAATAAATTATATGTAAGAGGCTCTCAAATTAATATCTACAAATTAGAAGATAATTTAATTATATGGTTGAAACTTCTATAATAGCACCATCAACTAATTGCATCTACCTTCGTTTATTAAAAAATCTGTTTATTCCAAGTTATTACAGAAGTCCAAAGGGAAAAAAAGAAGAAAAGAATAAGTTTAAATTGGCCAATAGGACATTGAAACCAAATTTTAGCCCTATCTATCTGCCAAGAATCCTGTTTTCAAGGATATAACTATGAAATCCTTTATGGAAATTGCATCAAATTATTTTTACAAAAACTAAAAGCTAAAGAGCAGCATTTGGAAAGTGCATCTTTTAAAGGATATGTTTTCTTGTTTGGGTGATGAGAAATTTTTAGAAGAGCCATAGTAAATACTGCCATGGTTTGTTATTATCCAGATCCCTGTGTGGCACGTGTTGAATCATGGCTCACATCAATAATTACACTCTCATCAAATCTCACATAACCCAGGTCACCAACTGGCTGGGAATCAGTATTGTCTTTTTGATTGTGAATTTTATGAAGGAATTCCACTGAATGTGTATGACACATTAAATAGCATTTGAAAATGGGGACTTAGTGAGATAATGAAAAAAATAGGTCTTTGAAGTTTGGCCCTTAATTTATTTTCCCTTTCATTTTAGGCACTTTATAATCAGTATTTACAGTTTAAGGAAACAGAAATTCCACCAAAGGAGACAGAAAAATCAAAAATTAAACGCCTATATAAATTATTAGAGGTAAGCTGAAATTTGCTTTGTAGTGTTAAGTGTATTTTTTGTTGTTATATTGTTTTGACATCTTTGCTTCACATTAAATATTTTTGTTTTCTCAAGATTTGGATAGAATTTGGACGCATCAAACTCCTTCAAGGTTATCATCCAAATGACATAGAAAAAGAGTGGGGGAAACTCATTATTGCCATGCTCGAGAGGGAGAAGGCCCTTCGTCCAGAAGTAGAAAGGTGGGCCAGAGATGTTTTCTGCTATGGATCTTGGTGGGGGAATTGGAGAGTGTCTTTGTTATTGTGCAAAGAACTTAAGTTTTCGAGCCAGGCAGACACAGGACCAAAATTTACCTTTTCTCTTTACTTGGCTGTGTGACTTTGGATAAGGCACTTAGTCTTGAGGATCCTTAATTTTCTTATCTAGAAACTCTTTAAAAGGTTTTAAGGAATAACTCAGTGAAGTTTATACACACACACACACACACACACATATATATATATGTATATATATACACACACGCACACATACACATATAAAGGACCTGGTAGGCTGGATTGGTATGTGAAGTCTTATCTAATGATATGTTATAGCTTTAAAGACAGTCGAAATTACCCATAATTTCTCATACAGGCCTTAACTCACCAGGGCCTGGATCTGGAAGCTCATAGGTCAACAATGAACTTATTTTGTTTCTTGTTACACTTTTGGCTATGGCCCGCTTTCCATGGGGCAGTGGAAACCAATTCTAGCCCTTTTCCATTTAAAGGGGGATGGGATGGCATCTAGAACACACTCAGTTCAGATTTCCTTCCTGCCACACTTCTACAAATGCATTTATTCCACGAAATCATCACTGGCTGTTTACCATTCTCCTCTGTTACACCCAGTTGCCCAGGAAGGTGTTGCTTAGTCTTCAGGAAGCTTTTGTCTCAGTCGTGGTGCTTACCTCACAGCCTGGCGAGTGCTACACGAGAATTGGGATCTGTGTTCCTCAGCCATGAGGTCCACAGCGCCCGGGCCTTGCAGCCCGAGGCCTGTGTGGTCAGGCACACCTCTTTGGCCTCCTTGGCTGTCTGCAGAGCAGCCACACTGACTGCTTTGCTCCCAACTCTATTCCTAATCCTTCTCAGATCTCACCTCCAATGTTAACTTCCTCAAGAAACTTCCCATTCAGGCTAGCTAAGATGTCTTGCTTAGAACTCTCGTATTTACCTGTATTGTTTCTTTGTAGCACTTATCTTAGTAGTTATTTTATATTTGTTTCTGAAATTGCTTGTTTAAGCGCTGCCTGTTTCACAGATGGGAACTCCAGGACGGTGGAGACAAAAATCTTGTTTTTGCTGTGCCTTGTGTTGCCGATGCTTAACACAGTGCCTGGTATACAATAGAGGTGCTCAGTATGGTCATGTTCTTTGTGCCTCCCACATGGACTTCAACATTGTTGGACTATGAAATAATGTGTTGAAGATCCAGGAGCATGTCTAACTTGTTAGTCTTTTACTAAATTACTGATTACAGTTTTGTTAGAGCACAATGTTATATCACCTAACTGGAACATCAGAAGCAAAACAAACTTGAAATACACATAATAGAACTTTTATGGAGGAGGTAATTCAGAGTGATTAAAACGATACAGTAAGCTAATCATCTGGAATAGTGGAGAAGTATGCTGGAA
Source organism: Eulemur rufifrons (assembly GCF_041146395.1). Lineage (NCBI taxonomy): Eukaryota > Metazoa > Chordata > Mammalia > Primates > Lemuridae > Eulemur > Eulemur rufifrons. The sequence goes on along the minus strand of NC_090997.1, from coordinate 23,732,064 downwards.
AAAGGATACAGAGTAGATTTTTAGTCATTACAATAGTAGCTGAATTTTATTATATGTCAATAAAAGAATACAGAGCATGGTTGATAGTTCAGGACCCAGGATCCACTCAATCTTGAGTCAGCTTGCAAATTATGTGACCTTAGACAAGTTTTTTAACTCTCGAAGCCTCAGTTTCCTCATTTGGAAACAGGTTTTAATAATACCTACCACATTTAGTGGTTATGAATATGAGGAGAGGTAATATATGTAGAATGATTAGTTACTTTCCTCCACATAATAATTGCTTAATAAGTGCTAGGTGCTGCTGTTGTTGTTTTGAGCTGTTCTGTTTACTCACTATATTTGACATGGCACTCTCAAATTTTCCCTTTCTTGACTTCTGAAAAGAAAAATCTCTCTCCTTATCGTGGAGAAGCAACAGTTCGGCTTTCTAGTTTTGGTGGTAGGAAAATATTTAGGAGGTTGTTTGGATAAATACCTCCATTTTTCTTGATGCAACAGGTTTTTTGGCATTGACCATGTATCACAAATAATAGCTACATGGCACGGGACTGTGTAAAAGACAAATGGGAAAGAGCCAATGTTCTTATGCCATGTAACAACCTATAGAAAGGAAAAACAAGCAAGGACAAATTGAATTTGCATCAATACTCTACTTGGTACTTTGGCTTTTAAAAATGTAATGTAACTATAGTAAGTTAGAAGTAACATTACTGAGAACATGTTACATAAAAAAAGGTAAATGGATAATTTTCCAGTTAATTTAACCTAATAAACAAATGACATGGTGATTAAAATGGAAATGTATTTTGTTTCTCATCAAATTCATTTGTTTATAGGTACTCGATGATGTCTAGCTTTTTGCCTTTGTTATGTTATCCAACACAGACCTGGCCCTTTGCAGAAGTCAGGCCATGATCGAATATTTGTGTTCTTGTAGCCGATGGTTTGTATTGCCAGAATAATCTTTACTTGCTGTACCTGGGCTTCTGTGAGGCATCTGGGTTGTTTTTTAGGTGGTTGCAATTGGATGACTCTTTGTGAAAATATTTGGCATATCTTTTCCAGGGACGCCCAAATCACTCTGCTTTGTCTGTACTTGTAGGGTTTTAATGCAAGCCACAAAAGGCAAACCTCAGCTAGCAAACGATGGCTTTAGGCGAGATTCTTTTGAATAGTTATCAGCATATTATTTGCTGTGTGTTGCATATGCATGTTGAAGCATATTTAAGGAGCCATTAAAAGCTGTAACATTCAGCTGCCGCTTTTCACCGTTAGAAGTAGAGCTTTTTTCCTAGACCTTCTAAAAGTCTACTTTGAATCGTCAAAGAAAGAATAGCATTTCAGGAGTAAAAATGCACAGTAGTAGTTATAGTTACCATAGCAGTGATTCTGTGTTTAGTAATACCACCAGTACTCGAACTAGTCTTGATTCAAATGAAAATCTTCTCTCGGTTCATTGTGGTCCCACATTGATCAACTCCTGCATTAGCTTCGGCAATGAATCCTTTGGTGGACGAAGGTATTGAATCATTGGTGTGGGATTGTGTATTACTTTTAGTGGGCAGCGTTTTTCAGGAATGGTAAGCCTTTGACTTCAAAGGGAGAAGCTTTATTTTTTTTTTGTCTCGTCTTTTAGGTTGGAAATGTTGCAGCAGATTGCCAACCGAGTTCAGAGGGACAGTGTCATCTGTGAAGACAAACTGATTCTTGCCCGAAATGCTCTCCAGTCTGTAAGTTAATTTTGGGAATCATTGAGGTTGTGGTAGAGGGGTCAGTGCGGGTTTGGATGAACTAAAACTTTTGTGTAATGTTTGGTTGATTCTTGGTATATTTTGTCCACTAAAACTTAAAGTTTGTTAAAGATTATGATCGGTGTGCTCTCTTGAGGGACAATAAGCAAAGGGAAAACATGTTTTTGAACCAACAAGGAAAACTAAGGAAAGCACAAGTGGGCTTCTGTTCTAATATTTGGAGTTTCATATTTAGGGATGATTTTGAAACTTGTTTCACAGAATTAATATTGAGTTCTTTTAAAATACAGGATTCTAAAAGGTTAGAATCAGGGGTACAATTTCAGAATGAAGCAGAAATTGCCGGGTATATACTTGAATGTGAGAACCTTTTACGCCAGCATGTAATTGATGTACAGATTCTTATTGATGGAAAATATTACCAGGCAGATCAATTGGTACAGAGGTAAGAGTGCCACTTATTCCTATCCTGTCCTTTTGTATTACTGTTTTATGGGCATTTGCAATAGGAATATAGAGTATGACAATTTAATGAAATATATTTCTTAGCTCTTTTCAGTTGAAAATGTGTGTCACATTAATTCTGGTATATTTTGGTATGTTAAATAGGTATTTGTTCTTCAAAGATTAGTAATAGAAAAAATATTTTATGATGCATATAATATTTACTGCTGCAGTAACTAACATATTCATTAAAATGAATACTTTAAAGGTATATATGTTTCATATATGTATTCATTTATACATTTACATATAAGCATTCATTTTAAATGTATATATGTACATATATGTAACACACATACACTTAAAGTATTTATATGTGACATTTTAAAAGAGGAAAAATATAAGAAAAATGTCATTTTTAATTCAATTTTTCAGTTTTTTGTTTATCTTATGAAAATATTTATAACAAAATTTTGGAAAAAATATATGTGTATAAAAATTTATGTCTCTGAGAAGTGGGTTTGGGAGTAGGTATGGAACCTTTCAGGCTGTAGACTCTCTCTCTGTATCCATCCATCCATCTATCTATATGTAAAGGCAAAATTTTTAAATGATACTTTGACCCAGTAATTTTACTTTTAGGAATCTATAGTAGTTCTAAATATGGCAAATATATAAATAAATGTAGGAAAAAAAGCTTTATGTTCATGACAGAAGTATTTTATAATAACAAAAGTTTGGAACTATCCTAAATGTCAAATAATAGGAGAATGATCACATTATAATAGTATTCATTATAAATTATAGTTATAAATACTAATGATATGGAAAGTCCTCACAGGACAATGTTCCCTGAAAAAAATTATGATGCACAATTTTACTGATATGATTACAATGACCTTCTTTTTTTTAAAGGCTTTATTTTTTTGAGCAGTTTAAGTTTACAGGAAAATTGAGTGGAAAATACAGAGTTACCATATGTCCCCCATACCTCCCTCTTCCCCAATTATTAATATCTTGCCTTAGTGTGGTACATTTGTTATAATTGGTAAGCCAACATTGAAACATTATTATTAACTAAAGCCCATAGTTTACATTAGGGTTCACTTTTTGTGGCCAGTGCCTTTATATTGTACCTTATGCTTTTTTGGGTTTTTTTCAGGGTTGCAAAACTACGTGATGAAATTATGGCCTTAAGGAATGAATGTTCCTCTGTGTACAGCAAAGGACGCCTGCTGACGACAGAACAGACGAAGCTCATGATATCCGGAATCACCCAGAGTTTAAACTCAGGATTTTCACAGACCTTACACCCCAGTCTGAACTCAGGGTTGACCCAGAGTTTAACACCTTCCCTGACCTCCTCTAGTGTGACTTCTGGCCTGTCATCAGGGATGACTTCCCGCCTAACTCCGTCTGTCACTCCAGCTTATACACCTGGTTTCCCATCAGGAGTGGTTTCAAATTTCAGTTCAGGAGTAGAGCCAAATTCATTGCAAACTCTGAAGTTGATGCAGATTCGAAAACCCCTTCTAAAGTCTTCTTTGCTGGATCAAAATTTAACAGAAGAGGAAATCAACATGAAATTTGTTCAGGATCTTTTGAATTGGGTTGATGAGATGCAGGTAAAAAAAAAGTTTACTTTATCTGAGTGTTTCAGTCTTTATTGCTATCAATTTCTTTTTTTAACCTAGTATTTTGCTGTTTGAAGGTACAGCTGGACCGCACTGAGTGGGGCTCAGATTTGCCAAGTGTTGAAAGCCATTTAGAAAATCATAAAAATGTTCACAAAGCTATTGAAGAATTTGAATCTAGCCTTAAAGAAGCTAAAATCAGTGAGGTATGTGACTTCTGAATTTGGGAATATTTCATTTTAGTTTATTGTTGGTTTGCTCCTTACATAAAGACCTTGTAACTCAATAATAGATATGTTAAGTGTAGTCAGGATTCCTTCATATTCCTAATTTTGATGTCTTTTTATTCCATGTTATAGATTCAAATGACAGCACCTCTTAAACTAACTTATGCAGAAAAATTGCACAGATTAGAGAGTCAGTATGCAAAACTCTTGGTAAGTGGTGTTTCTTTCTTTCTTTTTTTCTTTTTTTTTTTACCTGCTGGTTCCTTTATCTATGTTTGGTAAAGACATATAATTCTTGTAATGATTTTCCTCATAAAGAATACATCCAGGAATCAGGAACGGCACCTTGATACACTCCATAATTTTGTGAGTCGTGCAACTAATGAACTTATTTGGCTGAATGAAAAAGAAGAAGAGGAAGTTGCTTATGACTGGAGTGAGAGAAATACTAACATAGCTCGGAAAAAAGAATACCATGCCGTAAGTGTGACCTCTGCCGTTGCATACTAAGGTTGTATTTCCAGTTTAGATCTTTTTCTAACACATTTCTTAATTCTTTCTTCATAGGAGCTAATGAGAGAACTCGATCAAAAGGAAGAAAATATTAAATCAGTTCAGGAGATAGCAGAGCAGTTACTTCTAGAAAATCACCCAGCCCGGCTAACTATAGAAGTAAGTCAGAAAGTGTAACGGTCTTGGTTGAATACTGACATGTGATTATTGTCCTTCAGAATCTTTTATTGCTGATAAATTGACAAATACAAACCATCAAGCTTTTATTACACTGACTCAGGTGCCTTTGATTAATTTCACAGTTTAATTTAATAGCTGTTATTAATTATTATTTAATTTAATAATTTTCCAATCTGGTTTTATGAAATGGTTTTGTGAGGTGTATTGCAACAGCATCCTGGCAAGGCTTCATGGTGTACAGTGAACCTTTCAAATATAGAAGTGTATAAGTGATACGGGATTTATCAGGTTACTCGTACAGTTGTGGTGTTTTTAATTTTTAGGCCTGATATTTACTAGGCAGAGTTAGTGACTTTCTGAATGGGAAAGGAGGTTAGATAAGAGGACTGGGAGTGGCACTCCTGGACAGACGGATGTGGCATATTGCTAGGGGAAAAAAATGATGCCTTGCATAAAAGATGACATGCTTCAAACTCACTCACAGTTAAGGGAAGGAATCTGATAGTCGTTGCTGAAATCATCATGACAAAAGATTAGTAAAACTCTAGGCCTCATTAGGAAGTTTTGGGAATATTATATTTTGACCTTCTTTAATGCCACATATGAATGTTAAAGATGTAGAGAAGATCAGGGAACTGCTAGGGAAAGGAAAGTAGAATAATACAGGGTCTGGGATATAGTTTTGTATGATAATAAACTAAAAACAGAGTGTTCCTTAGGGTAGAGAGAGGAAAGCTGTTAGGAAATGGGATTGTAGGTTAAGAGTTTTGATGGGAAGGGAAAATGTGAATGTTAGTCTGATCACTTGTATGTAAAATGATAATCCAATTAACGAAAAGTTTCTTAAGGGGTAAAATGAATCCTTAGTAATCTTTATGATGCTATTGTCTTGTTCTGTGTCTTGTTTCGGGTACATGGATAATGTTTAGTTAATTTATCAACACTTTGATCTTTTATATAAAAAAGTAACTAGTAATCTAACAATGATATGTCTCCTATGGTCAGTTTACTCAAAGTAGCTTAATTTGAGGGCACACATAATATGATCATGATATGTTGCCAGATTTCCAATGCTGCACTGTACATTCGGTTCAGAAAGGCTGCCTGAGCATAGCTCAGCAGGAATTGGTTTTTCCAAAAGGAGGAAAAATGACAGGCTTGCTTAAAATAGTCATTAAAGCATCTAGAGCGCCCTCTCCTGGAAGTCATTGAATTGCACCTTAAATACACAGGGAGTTTCATGTTTCCATAATGAAGTTGATATCCTTTCTACAATATTTTTTGCCCTCATGAAAGATATACCCTGCATTAAATTAAAAGTTTAAGCAAATGAAATTTTTAATAAAAATTCTTGGTGTTATCATCATTATAATTCCAGAATTACCCTAGTTTGGGAGGGCATGCACTCCTTTTTCCACCTCCCAAAACCTTTCCCCAGCAAAAACAAAGAGAAAACTACAGAACCATATATTTCTGTGTTAGAAGGTGTCTTTCATGATCCAATAATATAAAAATTCAGAAAAAAAGAGTCATGAAGGAAAAGCATAGATGTGGATTCCGCACAGCAGGTATAAGGATGGGTAGCAAAGGAGTAGAGGGTTGGTTTTTCTCAATAGGAGGGACAGCTTACATTGATTTCAATGGGGGTTAAATATTTTTTCATGTAAAATAGCCAGTGTTAACTTTTTCTTTACATTTTAAGAAGAAATTTCAAGAAGTTTAAAATTGGAAAGAAATAAACTGGCCTGATTAAAAAATGTTATATTTAAACTTTAGGACTGGCTTTGTGCAAGTAGGAACTCTTAGATAAGACGGGCATTTTATTACCATGATGTGTAAGTCTTACTGTTTTCAATGTCATCATCTGTTGAGATAGCAGAGTATTTGAGTGTTTAAAAGAATCCATGTATACATACCTTATTACCCTCTAGCCAGTCACGATGGCTGTGTTCTGTCTTCCAGGCCTACAGAGCGGCAATGCAGACGCAGTGGAGCTGGATCTTACAGCTCTGCCAGTGTGTGGAGCAGCACATAAAGGAGAACACCGCATATTTCGAGGTCTGTGAATGAAGTCATAGCTTCAATAGATGGTATTGTGATTTTGGCTGACTTGCAGAAATCTTCTTCATCGTTTATTGTTAGGATATGTAAACATATATGTAATGTGCAGGGGCAGTAAATGGAAATGTTTTCTTGGTAGGACATAAGGGTTAGTTTCATGGTCTATAGGATGAATTGAAGCATTCTGTTAAGGAAGAAATCCTTTAAAAATCCCTTCCGATAACACAAAATCTTTATTCTACGAATGTGTCTCTTATTAAGGAAATGTTTTCATCATAGAGAGTTAACCAAATGAGCTCTTTGTTTTATTTTTATGAATTTTTAAACTATTCCTGGAATTATACCCCTACTTAAAAATTGTTTGAACCCTAAAGTAAAACGGATGTTTAATCAAAATAATATAGAGCCAGGACATAATATACACATAAACTTTGGACACTGACTATTCATTCATAACCCTCTGAATTCGAGGATTGTTGTCTGGGTCAAGGAAGGATGGGGCTATCAAGTTGTCTTGTGTTTTTATTCTGTTTTCACTTATGGGGGGCACACACAGGGCCCTGGTTTCTGAACTTGACAACTCTGTGCTTTACTGGCATTTACCACACTTTAACTGCCAGATTTTATCTTCTTTCCTTAGTTTTTCAATGATGCCAAAGAAGCTACTGATTACTTAAGGAATCTCAAAGATGCTATTCAGCGGAAGTACAGCTGTGATAGATCAAGCAGCATTCACAAGCTGGAAGACCTTGTTCAGGAATCAATGGTACTCATACAAAAACTTCTGCATTTTATCAATAATGTATAATAGTGATTAGTTTTTTATTATATTTTTGTGTATAGAACTTTATATTTTATTGGCACTCTTGCTATTTCTATCTCAGTCAAGCATTTAAACATTGAGTTTTAGTATTTTTTTGGTAACAAATACAACAATCATGTTTTTTACGTGATAGCTTTGATATCTGATAGCCTTGTGATATGCTTTCACAGTGCTCTGTTGGTGTTTAGCCATTCATTCCACAAATGCTTCTTAAGTACTTTCTATAGCCTAGGCACTGTTTTAGGTTCTGAAGATACAGCAGGAACAAAGCAGATAAAAATCTGTACTCTGATGGTGCTAATATGCTAGAGGGAGAGCTAGACAATAAGCATGATAAATAAGTAAAATATATGCAATCTGTTAGATAGTGGTAAATGCTAAAGAGAAAAGAGACAGCCAAACAGACAAAATAAAGAAAGAGGGATGCAAGAGGGGGAGGGGAGTGATAGAAGGGTTAGACCAGGTGGGCAGGGAAGACTTTTCTGATGAAGTTTCATTTGTGTAAAGCCCTGAAGGAATGGAGAGTGCAAGCCTTATTTTTAAAAATCCATCGCTTTTATTACTTAGGAAGAGAAAGAAGAACTTCTGCAGTACAAAAGCACAGTGGCAACCTTGATGGGGAAAGCGAAAACAATAATTCAGCTGAAGCCAAGGAATTCCGACTGTCCACTCAAAACTTCTATTCCAATCAAAGCTATTTGTGACTACAGACAAATTGAGGTACTTGTAACTCCCTGGAATAGACCTATTTCTGTCTTTACTCATCTATTTAAAAAAATGAGATCATATTGCTTATTAGTGGTAAAGTTTTTCTACTTGATAAAGCAAAAAAAAAAAAAAAAACAAGGTGAAGTATGGAAAATGATTAGTTAACAACGACCTCATTTAGTTTTTCTGTTCTTCATTTAAAACCAGATAACCATTTACAAAGATGATGAATGTGTTTTGGCGAACAACTCTCATCGTGCTAAATGGAAGGTCATTAGTCCTACTGGGAATGAGGCTATGGTCCCATCCGTGTGCTTCACCGTTCCTCCACCAAACAAAGAAGCGGTTGACCTTGCAAACAGGTTTGTAGGGATTAGCTAAAAACATACAGCTGTTTTGGGGGCTCTCTGAAGATTGAAGAAACAAATCACTACTTTATCAAGGCCCTGCAGAATCAAAAGGCTCTAGAACTAATAAACATGGGATATTTCACACAGAAAAACAATTATAGTAGCATGTTTTCAGAGGGAGTAAATGTCTTTTCTTTCATATATTTCAGAATTGAGCAACAGTACCAGAATGTCCTGAGTCTTTGGCATGAGTCTCACATAAACATGAAGAGTGTAGTATCCTGGCATTATCTCATCAATGAAATTGATAAAATTCGAGCTAGCAATGTGGCTTCAGTAAGTATAAATCTACATGTCAACCCAATGTGTCCTAAAATGTGGGACACTGTGTCATGTGTAGGGAGGAGTTTATATTTGTTCTAGAATAGGATGGAGCCCAGCAAATCAATGCTAATATTCATTCATTAAATGAGTATTTGTTATATGCCTGCTGTATACTAGGCACTTTCTAAGAATTGGGGAAGTCTGGAGATCACAGATTTCTTCCAGTGCTTACTGGGAGATAGGGAGACAGGACAGTGTTTGGACATACAAAGATAGGTATAGTTGATTTCATTTATTGAATTTTGTAGACTTGTTTTTCCTTGTCTTTTAAAACCTGAAATTTTTAGTGAAAAAAATTAATTTCAAATGGTTCTTCTATTTATCACTGTTAATTTAAACTTGCATATACTATGAGACCATATTGAGATCTGTCCCATTCAAATTTAACTCTTAGTACTATACTTGTTTAATTACATGTACCTTTGGTCTTCTTTAGATAAAGACAATGTTACCTGGTGAACATCAGCAAGTTCTGAGTAATCTACAGTCTCGTTTTGAAGATTTTCTAGAAGACAGCCAGGAATCCCAAATATTTTCAGGCTCAGATATAACACAACTGGAAAAAGAGGTTAATGTATGTAAGCAGTATTATCAAGAACTTCTTAAATCTGCAGAAAGAGGTAAAGCATGGGAATCCTTGTCTTTTTTCTCCATAGGTATTTAGCTCAGGCTATTTTTTGCTCTCAGTGGGAATTTAAATCTTAGGTGAATTGTGTCACTCAGCCTATGATACGTAGACACAATTGCTGGAACGTTAAAAGTGTGTTTGAGGTACAAAGATGCAAGGAGGGATTCATTTATTTCCAAATGATGAATTAACAAAAAGGTGCCAACCAAATAGTATGACAAACATTCTTACTACATCTACTTTTCAGTGTTTTCACCGTTTTGCAATGTAATGTTCAGAATGGTGATCCTTTAGTTTCAGAAAAGATTCAATTATTTTCCCATTTACTAAACTGTGATTTCATATCGTAATTAAAGCAAAAGTTTTTGTGTGGTTTACTTTTGGTTTTTTTGTTTTTTTTTTGTTTTTTTTTTTGAGACAGAGTCTCGCTCTGTTGCCCGGGCTAGAGTGAGTGCCGTGGCGTCAGCCTAGCTCACAGCAACCTCAAACTCCTGGGCTTAAGTAATCCTACTGCCTCAGCCTCCCCAGTAGCTGGGACTACAGGCATGCGCCACCATGCCCGGCTAATTTTTTCTATATATATTTTTTTTAGTTGGCCAGATAATTTCTTTCTATTTTTAGTAGAGACGGGGTCTCGCTCTTGCTCAGGCTGGTCTCGAACTCCTGAGCTCAAACGATCCGCCCACCTCGGCCTCCCAGAGTGCTAGGATTACAGGCGTGAGCCACCGCGCCCGGCCGGTTTACTTTTGTTAAATATAGATTTTATATTGAAATCTTGTGATATTAATTAGAAACAAATTTTATTAGTAAATGTTCTATTTCTTTAAATCTGAACCATTAACACATTCTTTACCTACTTTTTAATTTGATTTTTATAATTAATCTGCAACTAATATAATTCATATTTTTGTGAACATAAAAGAGCAATATATTACTTTCTTTGGACATTGTTAATCAGAAATTGGTACTTGAAATGGTATTAGGGAAATTTTATTAACACTTCTTAAATTTTAAAATTTATATTTCAAGGTTTGTACGTTTTGGATAGGTTTGTGATAAAATCAGGAACCATTAGTTTGACTAGCTATGTCCCAGTAATAGTAAAATTGCCATATTAAAACATGAAAAAGAGCATCCAAAAGATAGAAAACAAGGTATTTGCTAAACATTATATTTATTTTCACAGAGGAGCAAGAGGAATCAATTTATAATCTCTATATCTCTGAAGTTCGAAACATCAGACTTCGGTTAGAGAACTGTGAAGATCGATTGATCAGACAGATCCGAACTCCCCTGGAAAGAGATGATTTGCATGAAAGTGTGTTCAGAATCACAGAGCAGGAGGTGAGAGTTCTAATGTGTTGGGGGAAAAAATAAGGTAATTTTTCTGTCTTAATGGCCTTAGGCATCAACTACCATGACCACACTGGTCACGTTGTGAGGTTTTAGTATGTATTTGTTGCTGATTGTAAACTAGGATTCTGTAAATCAGTTCAATCTCTGACTCAGGTAAACACGGGAACATGTACCTGCTCACCTGTTGTAGTGGAGGCTATAAAGGCTTCTCATAATGAGAGTCATTATATACCTGCTATATGCTAAAGCACTAAGTTAGATCTTGGGGCTGAGCAGTAAGGGAATTATTGATTCTAAAACTTTAATGTCATGGATTATTCTCTTTGATAAAGAAAAAGTAAAGAATATGTAGATTTTTAAGTCAATGGTCATAATGTGAAATGGGTGTTTTTAAACTGTTTTAAGAAAAATGCCTCATCTGAGGTGATTGCCTAATTCTTATGTTTGTTCTCTGTTTTATAGAAACTAAAGAAAGAACTGGAACGACTTAAAGATGATTTGGGAACAATCACAAATAAATGTGAAGAATTTTTCAGTCAAGCGGCAGCCTCTCCTTCAGTTCCTACCCTGCGGTCTGAGCTCAGTGTGGTCGTTCAGAATATGAACCAAGTCTACTCTATGTCTTCCACTTACATAGATAAGTATGTAACTGCTACCTCAATATATAAGTGGCTTCATACAACTGTCATTTTTATAGGCTGTTAATTTAAAAATTCATTTTTATGAATGTAAATATTCAATTTTATTTTGTCTAAAGAAATACATTAAATTTTTTATGGGTTTATGACATTTCTCTATGTTAAAAGGGGATATACCTCAGAGATTATTGCATGATGTATTATCCTCCCAGTAGTTTTGGTAGCTCAGCTGCTCTAGCCTACAGGATTTTCCTCTCATGCTTAGCCTAAACAAGGTCCGGAAGAAACTGTCTTGTGTTGGAATCTCTTGCTAAATACCGCTTGTAGGGTAGGGCGTGGGGTGGAGCACATGCTGTCTTTTAAGTAGAGAGTCAGATAAATGTTAATCTTATAGTAAATGTGTCAGTGTTCCAAGATGAAGAACATACTATGTCATAACAGTGCTTTAGGACGGCATTATGTGAAATAAACATTTAACAATAGGTGACTATTGTTTAACTCCCTCTTTCAGGTTGAAAACTGTCAATTTGGTGTTAAAAAACACTCAAGCTGCAGAAGCCCTTGTAAAACTCTATGAAACTAAACTGTGTGAAGAAGAAGCAGTTATAGCTGACAAGAATAATATTGAGAATCTAATAAGTACTTTAAAGGTATGAATCTCACTTTTGGCTATTTTTCAAGATTATAATCTGCAAGTATTTCTCTCGCACTAGTTCAGATCTTCAAACATCAAGCATTAAGCATCTTACTTTGAAGGTATTTTTGAATGGATTTATTCCATTTCATGTCTCTGTAATTCCATGGCTTACTGTAAATAAGTATGGCTAGTCACTTCAGTTTGAGGAGAGTTCTTCTCATTTGAAGTTTAAACTTTTTTGGCAGCAGCTTTTTGGTAGTCAGTTCATCTTGGCAGAAAGAGGAGTTGAAGCTAAAAATTAAATCATTTGTAATAGATACACTTGCTAAAAGTGGCACTTATTTTAAAATATCAAGGAGGTAAATAGAGCATTTAATCTAAGAAAAGAAAAAGACTAGTAATTGTGTTCCTCTGTATCTATATTTCTATATATAAAACACTTAGTAAAACTATTGCAAAGCAATTGTGAAAAGTTATCTCAGTGATTTTTCATGCATGTGTTCATTTTTTAACAACAGAATTAGTAGGCATTGAAAAATAGACAATAAAAAAGACTTATTTTACTTATTGATGTAAAAATCTTGCTTATGGAATATATTTTATTTTATTGATGTGTAAATTCTGTTAAGTTGAACTTTACAAAATTGTCATTTTGGAAAAATCAAAGTATAGTCAAATATTGGCAGTTTCATAAGGTTCAACCTAATATAATACCTTGTAAATGAAAGATAGTCTTTCCTTTATCTGATTTTATATCAGTCATTTGTAAATAAATTTTAAAAATAGGTAAATGTTGTGTTTACCCAGCAAGTACTTGACATTTTTATAACTTCTATCAATTAATGTATTTTAGCAATGGAGATCTGAAGTAGATGAAAAGAGAGAGGTATTCCATGCATTAGAGGATGAGTTGCAGAAAGCTAAAGCCATCAGTGATGAAATGTTTAAAACATATAAAGAACGGGACCTTGATTTTGACTGGCACAAAGAAAAAGCAGATCAATTAGTTGAAAGATGGCAAAATGTTCACGCGCAGATTGACAACAGGTTAGTATCCTTTTCTGTTTAGTTTTAGTACAGATTTAATGTCCATCTGTGTATTAGGTAAAATCTAAATTTATTGGGCTTTTTTTTTTTTACTTCCACAGTTCATTCGTTCTTTCTTTCTTATACAGTAGACAATAGTAAGACATTTAACTCAAATAAGCATTTTTTCATTTATCTCCCTCCTCTACCCTCCCCTCTCTTAATGGATACTGTTGGAAACTATGACTATTCTGTTACTATTCTCTTAGGTTACGAGACTTAGAAGGCATTGGCAAATCGCTGAAGTACTACAGAGATACCTATCACCTTTTAGATGATTGGATCCAGCAGGTTGAAACTACTCAGAGAAAAATTCAGGAAAATCAACCTGAAAATAGCAAAACCCTAGCCACACAGCTGAATCAACAGAAGGTATGTAAAAATAGTTGCTTGTACTAAGATTGTGTCTGCATTTGGTCAGTCATGATCCTTATTTTCCTATATTAGAAGAAAAAGTCAGCAACTCTTTAGAGAAAGGTGGGGATTATATCGTAAATATTAAAATCCTGCTACCCAAACCTGCATACATCACTTATCTTGATTTCTTGGAAGTCATTTTTGAAAGTATAGGTAATGAGAAAGTAACATGTTGGGATAGTTTTCAAATTCCTAATGATCTTTTAATGATAGGTCTGGAAATCTCTTTGATACTTTGCTGGCCACAATAGTCTTGTGGGTTCCTAAATAAATAAAAATGGTTAGTGGTAGAAAATTAAACAGTCATGTCTGACAGAAAGTTGAATTCTTTGAAAATTTTGTTCTATCTTTAGGAGCTGGTAATTTCTAGCTCTGTTTTTATCAGGAATGGGTGGTGGCCAAGGGCATCAAGTCTGTTTTTGGATAATTCCTGTGGGGTTTAATAATTTCTGCTTTGGAAGCCCCATAAGGGTGGGTCATTTATGTGGCTTCGGCTGAAATTTGTTATTTACCCATAAGGTAAGTTGCATATTAAGTGCAAAGGGCTAAGGATATATATTGTTAAATGATGTGCATATTTCTTAGTTCCTGAGTATTTTAAATACTGGAATAGCATAGAGTTCTTTGTGCTTTTTCCTTCTAAACTAAACTGTATGTATTTATAGATGCTGGTGTCCGAAATAGAAATGAAACAGAGCAAAATGGATGAGTGTCAAAAATATGCGGAACAGTACTCAGCTACAGTGAAGGTAAGAAGACTCATTTACTCTAGGCAAATTTAATATTCAGGTATGTGATTCTACAATATACTTTTAAAGCCATACAAGTCATTTCACACAGTGTTAAAAAGTAAAAAGAGGGAATACTCACAACTTCTTTGACACTTATCTAATAATTCTTTGTGAAATCTGAGTCAAATAACAGCCCTGATTCATTCATATTCTCTGTGTCACACCTGTGCATGAGCTTGTGGGCACCCCCCAACACATACACCCACACACACCTGAATGAATACAGAGCTCTCAAGTTAGTTTCTTATCACTTTTTGCTTTCTCTTTCTTTTTTATCATTGCTAGAGTATTCAAAGTTTCTCATTTAGGGGACATTTCTCATGCTTTTCAATTTACCATTGACAACTTCTCAGTTTTAGCCTTCCAGATCCACAGTTCCATTGCCTAGCTGGAGGAAAGGAAGGCTGCATATAACTATTTTCATGAGCTTCCAGACAGACTTGGGAAATTACCTAACCACGCTACATGTTTCTGATTTTATTACCACCTTGGAAACAGCTCCAGGATTGGATAGATTTCTAAAAATGTAGTGTGGTTTTTGTGTGTTTGTTTGTTTTGTTTTTTATTTTTGTTTTTTTTTGAGACAGACAGAGTCCCACTTTGTTTCCCAGGCTGGAGTGCAGTGGTACAATCATAGCTCACTGATACCTGGAACTCCTGGGCTCAAAGAGTTCTCCTGTCTCAGCTTCTTGAGTAGCTGGGACTACAGGCATGCACCTCCATGTCTGGCTACAAATGTAGTTTCGCAGTACAGTCATGTGTCACTTAACAACAGGGATATGTTCTGAGAAATTCATCATCAGGTGATTTTGTCCTTGTGTAAACATCATAGAGTATACTTTAACCTCGAGGGTATAGTCTATTACACACCTAGGCTGTATAGTACAGCCCATTGCTCGTAGGCTACAAACTTATATAGCATGTTTCTGTACTGAATACTGTAGGCAATTATAACACAATGGTAAGTATTTGTGTTTGTAAACATATCTAAACATAGAAAAGGTACAGTAAAGGTGGGGAATAAAAGATAAAAATAATACACCTTTATAGGGCACTTACCATGAATGGAGCTTGCAGGCCTGGAAGTTGCTCTATATGAGTTGAGTGGTGAGTGAATGTGAAGGCCTAGGACACTACTGTCGACTTTATAAACACTGTACACTTAGGCTACACTAATTGATAAGAAAGAAATTTTCTTTTTTCAATCATAAATTAGCCTTAGCTTACTGTTAAACTTTTTGATTTATATGTGCTTTAATTTTTTAAACTGTATTACTCTTTTGTAATAACACAGTTTAAAACACAAACACATTGTACAACTGTACAAAAATATTTTCTTTATATTTTTATTCTATCGGCTTTTTAAAATTTTCTATTAAAATTTTTTTTTTTTACTTTTTAAACTTCTTTGTTAGAAACTAAGACCCAAATGCACAGGGTCAGGATCATCATCACTGTCTTCCACCTCCGCATCTTGACCCATTGGAAGGTCTTCAGGACAGTAACACTCCTGAAGGACCTGCCTGAGGTTAATTCTTTTTTTTTTTTTTTTTTTCCCCCCCGAGACAGAGTCTCACTCTGTTGCCTGGGCTAGAGTGCTGTGGTGTCATCCTAGCTCACAGCAACCTCAAACTCCTGGGCTCAAGCAATCCTCCTGCCTTAGCCTCCCGAGTAGCTGGGACTACAGGCATGTACCACCACGCCCAGCTAATTTTTTCTATATATTTTTTAGTTGTCCAGCTAACTTCTTTCTATTTTTTTAGTAGAGGTAGGATCTCGCTCTTGCTCAGGCTGGTCTCGAACTTCTAAGCTCAAATGATCCTCCTGCCTCAGCCTCCCAGAGTGCTAGGATTATAGGCGTGAGCCACTGCACCCGGCCAGTTCTTTTTCTTTTTTTTTAAATAAGTAGAAGTAATGCACTCTAAAATAATGATAACAAGTATAATATAGTAAATACATAAACCAGTAACTTAGTCATTTATTATCATTATCAAATACATTATATATTGTATGTGCTCTACTTTTATATGACTGGCAGAACAGTAGATTTATTTATACCAGCATCACCACAAACATGTGAATAATGTGTTATGCCATGGTATCACTAGGAATTTTTTAGCTCCATTATAATATTTTGAGACCACTGTCATATATAAAGTCTGTCCTTGACTAAAACATTGTTTTACAGCACATGACTGTATTTTCTTTATTTAAAATTCATTCAGTGACACTAGATTCTAATTATCTGCATCAAATCACGATAGCATGAAGCTTTAGTGCTTTGCTTTAATTAATTTTATCTTATTAACTCCATTCTATAGGACTATGAGTTACAAACAATGACCTACCGGGCCATGGTAGATTCACAACAAAAGTCTCCAGTGAAACGCCGAAGAATGCAGAGCTCAGCAGATCTCATTATTCAAGAGGTAATAAGAGTATGAGAGAGAGAGAGAGAGGAAGGAGTATAAAAGAAAGAAACAACACTTTTTAAAACAATTTTATTTATTTTCATTGTGGCAAAGTACACATAATATAAAAGTTACCATTTTAACCATTTTAAAGGTATAATTTAATGGCATTTCAGTAGACCACGGTGTTGTGCAACCATCACCACTATTCATTACCAGAACTTTTCTATCATCCCAGACAGAATGTACCCCAAACAATACCTTTTTATTAATGGTTTTTAAAAAACCTTTAAAAATCTTTAACTATAGAGCTAAATAAATGTACTGCATGGCTAAATTTAGAAGAGAAATATCATTTAGTGTGGTTTGCATAGCAGTAATAAGCTCATTCCTACCATTTATTATTGGGGAGTTGTGAGCTTTACTATTCCGAAGCCCAGTAAGTATTATAATTATTACTCAAAGTTCATTTAATTTAATAAGGGCAGCTGGAGATTATGTTTTTATTATTTTTTTCCTTACTTGCAGTTCATGGATCTAAGGACTCGGTATACTGCTCTGGTCACTCTCATGACACAATATGTTAAATTTGCTGGTGATTCATTGAAGAGGCTGGAAGAGGAGGAGGTAATCGTTAACGATGAACAGATAAATGAAAGGGAGCTAGATATGAGCAGAAGCTACAAAATTGTTTGTGAAAGCAAAAAAGGTTTCATGATAAATTTATGTGGCTGATAGCGGATACACAAGTAATTATTTAATTATAAAATTACGGTGAAAATAAGTCAAGGCCTAGGATATTTGTTTGTTTTTTAGATTCTCTCACATAGAAAGGCATTTTAAAAATTTCACTTCAGGACTCTATAGGGTTAATGTCTTAAATGGTTCTGTTTAAATTATGAAATGTTGGCAGTTTAGTGGAATTTTTTTCATCTTTCTCACAGCTCAGAAGTATATTTCTTTGAAGTATAGTTATTGCCATTATGAAGTCTGCAGAGATACTATGTGGACATTTTTTTTATGTATTGTAAATTGATTTACAGCGTCAAGAAATTAAAATTATGCAGCTCAGAAATATATTTCTTTGAAGTATAGTTATTGCTATTATGAAGTCTGCAGAGATACTATATGGACATATTTTTTTATGTATTGTAAATTGATTTACAGCATCAAGAAATTAAAATTATTATAAATAACAAATATATTAAAAAGACATTAACCTAGAAGTAGTAGGTATTTGTGCAAAACAATATTATTTTTTTGAGAATGATGCACTTTTTAGTTTTGTTTTTGTTTTTGCCAAAAAGGTAATGGTGCGTAGTAATAAAACTATTTAAGTACCATACTGATTTGGAGGACTTTTGCAGCCTTGATGCTGCATTTAAAAATTATATTCAGAAATGAGAAGAGTAAGGAGTTACTTATAAAAATCAGTTGTCATAAAAGACTATTGTATCTAATCTTAAAGGGATTATGCTATGCTGTATTATCTCAGTATGCTTTCTATTCCTCAGAACAGACAAAAATAGTACACTGAATGCTGAAATAAGTAAATTGGGTGACATTAGCCATTTTAAATTAGACTGTTGTTGAAATTCTGAAGATGATTATACTTGGTGCAACTCCATTCACATAATAAGAGAGCAGAATATTAGTAAATGTCTATTAGGTGTTACTTTCTTAGGTTCTAAAAATGTGATTTCTTTGTGAACTATTTTAGTCTGTTCAAAGTTAAGTTTTCTGCAATAAAGGCACTAACACAGCTAATTGCAAGACTTTATAACCAGCTTCCTCTGTGCTTGAAAAGGAGAACCAGAATGTCTATGAAAGAACATCCATCATTTTTTTTACATTTTTAGTTTTTGAGAGATCTGATACCATTTTAAATGGTATTCAGATCTTGTAAATTGTCTATACAGTAGTTAAATGTAAAATAAAATAATTTAAGTCCTTTTCCTTTCTTATATCTGATTATATATGTATGGATCACTTTGCTCAGTTTATCTGATGAGGCAAAATACTAGCAATTGATAGAAACAAAAGATATTTCAGAAGGCCTAAAACATATATAAATTATTATTGTCATTCTTTGAAATATTAAAGATTTATAGTTAATTGAAAAGCAAAACAATATAGTTATGAATGAACATGCAAAGACTAAAAGATAGAAAAGAGAACCGCCATTAAGGAACATATTGTCTTGTAAAAGACATATAGCTCAGTTTTTAAAATCAAAGGCGTAGTGTTTCTGAAACTAAGTCTTGAAAGACCCACATGAGAAACCTTGGTCTAAGACAGAATTTTCCGTAATATAAAATCAAAGATAGATGCAAATTAATTTCAGAAGTAATACCAAATTAGCTAGAGAAATGTTGGTAGACTATCTATAATAGATCATAGATGTGATAAAGAGATTCTGTAGTCTATGTTCAGAGCAAAATAGATGAAATATTATTATATATTAATCTTTGAGATTAAAGGACAACATTGAAGAACATTTAGGAAAAGCTTGAGTAAGTTATTTTTATGTAAGTAAGTTTGAGATCTACAAGAAGGCAAATCAGCCATTGGACTATTATTCCTAGTAATTTTTTTGCATTTGTTAAAAATTCAAGAGTTATCCAGGAAACTGAGATTATTAACAAATCATTTTAACTGTAATTAAAAGGTACTGAAGGTTCAACAACAGATATTTTTTTCTGAGAGAATTTTTGTTTTCTTAAACCTGAAAACATGACCGGGGGGAAAAAAAGACTTAAAGGCTCTTAGCAGTAGCTAAGTTTTAAAGGAGGTTTGATAACTGAAAATGAACCTTTTAGAAATAATCTTCTAAAAATATTGAAAACTCAATATTTCAATAGATAAAATGCCTCAGTGTCACAAAGAGTTGACCTTGATACCAAAATAAAGAAGATAGAGCCCTGAGCATAGCAGATTGTGATGAGATTTTGTTTCTGTATGAATTATTATTAGAAACCATATTTAGGTTAGCAGAGCAAATTCTCATCAAAATTATTGAGGACCAAGAAATCAGAGGAAACAAAATAAGACGTAGGGTTTAAAATGAAAACAAATCTATTGTCTAAAATAATTTCTGTACTACTTTTTAAATTGTTTCTAATTATTTTGAGTTGATGATACAAAACTAACAACTTATGGTATTAATAAAGAGAAATTAAATTGTGATTATAAACTAACCTTGATCATGTAGTTGTGTAGTTAATGTAAAGTGTACTCCTCCCAGCTGAGATTGATTCTATCATGAGTGGAGTAAAAAGGGTTTTTGATATTTTATTCTACAAATTGAAGCTGAATCCCTAAGTACATTTGAAAGAAGCTATTATATTTAACAAATATCTTTATATTTATGGAGTATCTAAATTAGGTACTTGTCAAGGTGGATTCATATGAGGCATGTCATTATCAACAGCAACAAAATCTGTGAGTATATGAAGCATATCTTTTCTAAAGCCATCAGGGACTGTACCTGCCTTTGCATTAGCAATTCTGATCATTATAATTGTCATAATATGGCAAATATAAATAAGTAAGGAATTTGACTTTAGAAATTTCAAGTTTTTATACATTTTCTTTTTTCCCTATGTCAAGTATTATTTCTTAATTTGGCTCTCTGTTCTAAAGTTCTTTGTTTTGTTTCCTTTACCATCAAATATGGGAATGTAAATACCATTTTTTAATTTCCATCAGGGTAGATAAAGAAAACTAAATTCTTTTGTGTCTTTCAGTTCCTATAGGTTGTCTGTTCTTAGCTCGTAGGACTAAGTTGTGTGCAAGAGCAGAAAGAGCACCATTGTGAGAGTTGTAGTTCCCACTTTGTCACTCACCCATTGTGAGTTTGCAAAATTATTTAACCTTCCAGTATGTCCATTTCCTCATCTATAAAAGGTTGGAGTCATGCTATATGTTTCGTGAGGTCTCCTTTCTTGCTAAAAAATCCTGAGCTAGCTAATTTGTAAAATAAAATTATTTCTGAGAGACAAAATGAAATTCTTCAGAAAGCCTGTCATGAAGGGTTTTTTGTCTTCTCCTGCTAACTTTCTGAAGCTTCCTCTGAAGAAGGTGGTGCTGGTGGTGGCGATAGTGCTTGTTCTGCATTTGGGTTCACTTGGTTTTGTAAGTACGTTTATGAACATTGCTTCCGATTTTGTTAAGATAAATTTGAGTAGAACAGGTTTGACACTCTCAAAACATCTCTTGTAGATGAAAAGGTGTAAGGAGACTTCTGAACATGGGGCATACTCAGATCTGCTTCAGCGTCAGAAGGCAACAGTGATTGAGAATAGCAAACTCACGGGGAAGATAAGCGAACTGGAAAAAATGGTAGCCGAACTAAAGAGACAAAAGTCTCGAGTCGAGGAAGAACTTCCTAAGGTCAAGGAGGCTGCAGAAAATGAATTGAGAAAGCAGCAGAGAAACGTAGAAGACATTGCCCTGCAGAAGATAAGGGCTGAAAGTGAAGCCAAGCAGTACCGCAGGGAACTTGAGACCATCGTGAGAGAGAAGGAAGCTGCAGAACGGGAGCTGGAGCGGGTGAGACAGCTCACCATCGAGGCCGAGGCTAAAAGAGCGGCCGTGGAAGACAACCTGCTGAATTTTCGGAGTCAGTTAGAGGAAAACACCTTTACCAGAAGAACACTGGAAGATCATCTTAAAAGGAAAGATTTAAGCCTCAATGATCTGGAGCAACAAAAAAATAAGTTAGTGGAAGAACTAAGAAGAAAGAGAGACAATGAGGAGGAACTCTTAAAGCTGATAAAGCAGATGGAAAAAGACCTTGCATTTCAAAAACAGGTAGCAGAGAAACAGTTGAAAGAAAAGCAGAAGATTGAATTGGAAGCAAGAAGAAAAATAACTGAAATTCAATATGCATGTAGAGAAACTGCATTGCCAACTTATGCGATCACACAGGCCACGTCATGCGGGGCAGTAGCTGGTCTTCAGAAAGAACGTGACAAACAGAAAGCAGAAGAACTCAAACAGCAGGTAGACGAACTAACAGTCGCCAACAGGAAGGCCGAAAAAGACATGAGGGAGCTGAAGTATGAACTTGATGCCCTCCAGCTTGAAAAAACGTCGTCTGAGGAAAAGGCTCGTTTGCTAAAAGATAAACTGGATGAAACAAATAATACACTAAAGTGCCTTAAGTTGGAGTTGGAAAGGAAGAATCAAGTAGAGGAAGGGTATTCTCAACAACTCCGAGAACTTAGTAGGCAGTTAAACCAAACCACAGGTAAAGCTGAAGAAGCCATGCAAGAAGCGAATGATCTCAAGAAAATAAAGCACAATTATCAGTTAGAATTAGAATCTCTTCATCATGAAAAAGGGAAACTGCAAAGAGAAGTAGACAGAATCACTAGGGCACACGCTGTAGCTGAGAGGGATATTCAGCATTTAAATTCACAAGTTCATTCTTTGCAGGATAAGAAGGAATTTGAAAGAGTACGAATCTGCCAGAGAAAATCAGATCATCTAAAAGAACAATTTGAGAAAAGCCACGAGCAGTTGCTTCAAAATATTAAAGCTGAAAAAGAAAATAATGATAAAATCCAAAAGCTTAATGAAGACTTAGAGAAAAGTAACCAGTGTGCAGAATTGATGAAACAAAAAGTGGATGAGCTGACTAGGCAGAATAATGAAACCAAATTAATGATGCAGAGAATTCAGGCAGAATCAGAGAAAGTAGTTTTGGAGAAACAAGCTATCCAGCAACGATGTGAAACACTGAAAATTCAGGCAGATGGTTTTAAAGATCAGCTACGCAGCACAAATGAACACTTGCATAAACAGACAAAAACAGAACAGGATTTCCAAAGACGAATTAAATGCCTCGAAGAAGATCTGGCCAAAAGTCAAAGTTTAGTAAGTGAGTTTAAGCAAAAGTGTGACCAGCAGAACATTATCATCCAGAATACCGAGAAAGAAGTGAGAAATCTGAATGCAGAGCTCAATGCTTCCAAAGAAGAAAAGCGACGGGGAGAGCAGAAAGTTCAGCTACAACAAGCTCAGGTGCAAGAGTTAAACAACAGGTTGAAAAAGGTACAAGATGAATTGCACTTAAAGACCATAGAGGAGCAGATGACTCACAGAAAGATGGTTCTGTTTCAGGAAGAATCTGATAAATTCAAGCGTTCAGCAGAGGAGTTTCGGAAAAAGATGGAAAAATTAATGGAGTCCAAAGTCATCACTGAAAATGATATTTCAGGCATTAAGCTTGACTTTGTGTCTCTTCAGCAAGAAAACTACAGAGCTCAAGAGAACGCTAAGCTTTGTGAAACAAATATTAAAGAACTTGAAAAACAGCTTCAACAATATCGTGAGCAAGTGCAACAAGGGCGGCACGTGGAAGCAAACCATTACCAAAAATGTCGGAAGCTTGAGGATGAGCTGATAGCCCAGAAACGTGAAGTTGAACACCTGAAGCAAAAAATGGACCAACAGGTAAAGGAGCATGAGCATCAGTTAGTTTTGCTCCAGTGTGAAATCCAAAAAAAGAACACAGCCAAAGACTGTACCTTCAAACCAGATTTTGAGACCACAGTGAAGGAGTGTCAACAATCTGGAGAGCTCTCCTCTAGGAACACTGGACACCTTCAGCCAGCAGCCACAACTCCTCTGTTGAGATGGACTCAAGAACCAAAGCAGTTAGAGGAGAAATGGCAGCATCGGGTTGTGGAGCAAATACCAAAAGAGGTTCCACTCTGGCCACCCGGGGCTCCCCTTGAGAAAGAGAAAAGCCAGCAGTGTTACTCCGAGTACTTTTCTCAAACAAGCACTGAATTACAGATAACTTTTGATGAGACAAACCCTATGACAAGACTATCAGAAATTGAGAAGATAAGAGATCAAGCCCTGCACAATTCCAGACCACCTGTTAAGTATCAAGATAGCAAATGTGAAATGGAACTGGTGAAGCTTTTGACGCCCTTAGAGGTATACTCTGTGTTCTGAGCCCCTGTCAGCTCCCTAATGTCAGGTTTCCTCTGTTGTTTCCTTTCTTTCCTAGACTAAATTTTTCACAATTTTTAACGTGATCGGCTCTTTCTAGTTCCGACAGGAAAATAACATTGTAATGTTTCTAGTGATTTACCGGAATCCTTATTACAAATTATCATTCTTTAATTTTTGAATATTTGAGATTAAACACACGGATGTAGTGGGTATACTGTTCTATCTGAGGAAATACGTTATGAAAAATATGACTATAAAAACGCTAGAAGAACCAAGCAGTTAACTTTAACTTCTAACATATTCTGTGGCTAAATTTCATCTCAATCTTTTTTCAACATACCATTTTAATACCTTTCATTGTTGTCTAAAGTAAACTTCAGTCTCTCAAAATAATATTATTCGTGATCCCACCTTGGTTTGAAAGTTTTTCTTCTCTTCACTTATCTCATTTTTGTAATCCAAGGAAGAATGTTTGGATTGAGAATGGGTGAAGTGAAATAATGTTCTTTAGGTGACTTTTAACATCTTACGAATTCCTGTTACAGATAGCTAAGAACAAGCAGTGTGAGATGCATACGGAAGTCACAATCTTAAAACAAGAAAAGAATCCAGTTCCGAGTGCCGAAGAATGGATGCTTGAAGGGTACAGAGCGTCTGGTGGACTCAAGAGAGATTTCCTTAAGAAAGGCTTAGAACCAGACACGTTCCAGAACTTTGATGGCGATCATGCGTGTTCAGTTAGGGATGACGAGTTTACATTCCAGGGGCTCAGGCACACTGTGACTGCCAGGCAGTTGGTTGAAGCTAAGCTTCTGGACATGAGAACGATCGAGCAGCTGCGACTTGGTCTTAAGACTGTTGAAGAAGTTCAGAGAACTCTTAGCAAGTTTTTGACAAAAGCCACCTCAATTGCAGGGCTTTACCTGGAATCTACAAAAGAAAAGATTTCATTTTCCTCCGCAGCCAAGAGAATCATAATAGACAAAATGATGGCTTTGGCGTTTTTAGAGGCTCAGGCTGCAACAGGTTTTATAATCGATCCCGTTTCAGGTCAGACACACTCTGTTGAAGATGCGGTTCTGAAAGGAGTTGTTGACTCTGAATTTAGAGTTAGGCTTCTTGAGGCAGAGAAGGCAGCTGTGGGGTATTCACATTCTTCTAAGACGTTGTCCGTGTTTCAGGCTATGGAAAATAGAATGCTTGACCGACAAAAAGGCAAACATATCTTGGAGGCGCAGATTGCCAGTGGGGGCGTCATTGACCCTGTGAGAGGCATCCGTGTTCCTCCAGAAATTGCTGTGCAGCAAGGGCTATTAAATAATGCCATCTTACAGTTTTTACACGAGCCCTCCAGCAACACAAGAGTTTTTCCTAATCCCAATAACAGGCAAGCTCTGTATTACTCAGAATTACTGCGAATGTGTGTATTTGATATAGATTGCCAGTGCCTTCTGTTTCCATTTGGGGAGAGGAACATTTCCAATCTCAATGTAGAGAAAACTCATAAAATTTCTGTAGTGGATATTAAAACAGGAGCAGAACTGACTGCATATGAGGCTTTCCAGAGAAGCCTCATTGAAAAAAGTATATATCTTGAACTTTCAGGGCAGCAATATCAGTGGAAGGAAGCCACGTTTTTTGAATCCTATGGGCATCCTTCCCATATGCTGACTGATACTAAAACAGGATTACAGTTCAATATTAATGAGGCTATCGAGCAGGGAACAGTTGACAAAGCCATGGTCAAGAAGTATCAGGAAGGCCTCATCACACTTACAGAACTTGCTGATTCTTTGCTCTGTCGGGTAGTTCCCAAGAAGGATTTGCATAGTCCTGTTGCAGGGTATTGGCTGACTACTAGTGGGGAAAGGATCTCTGTCCTAAAGGCCTCCCGTAGAAATTTGGTTGATCGGATTACTGCACTCAGATGCCTGGAAGCCCAAGTCAGTACAGGGGGGATCATTGATCCTCTCACTGGCAAAAAGTACCGGGTGGCTGAAGCTTTACACAGAGGCCTAGTGGATGAGGGGTTTGCCCAGCAACTGCGACAGTGTGAATTAGTAATCACAGGGATTGGCCATCCCGTCACTAAGAAAGTGATGTCAGTGTTGGAAGCTGTGAATGCAAATATCATAAGTAAGGAAATGGGAATCCGATGTCTGGAATTTCAGTACTTGACAGGGGGGTTGATAGAGCCGCAGGTTCACTCTCGGTTGTCAATAGAAGAGGCTCTCCAAGTAGGTATTATAGATGTCCTCATCGCTACCAAACTCAAAGATCAAAAGTCCTACGTCAGAAATATAATATGTCCCCAGACAAAAAGAAAGTTGACATATAAAGAAGCCTTAGAAAAAGCTGATTTTGATTTCCACACAGGACTTAAACTGTTAGAAGTGTCAGAACCCTTGATAACAGGAATTTCTAGCCTCTACTATTCTTCTTGATAGGACATGTTTAAAAACTCCGTGCAAGGGGTGATGCCGGCTGATTCATGCTATCTGTCCAGAGCACGATGACATCGGCTAAATACGCCATCTGGGAATTGTGTGTAACATACTCTGTTTACTTCTTGAGGGCTGGAAATTACCTAGTGCTCAGAAGAGAGAATAATTTTTACATTTAAAATAGCAAAAGCTCTACTGCCCTTAAAATGGTTCCATGTAGCTTTGAGAATAGTTTTTTGAATCTTGCCCACACTGAAATAAACATGTTTTACCTGGAATATGGCATAAGCTTGATGCACTGCAACAAGTTCACAGCATCATTTCTTTAAAATTCCCCTTCACGGAGTAGATCCAGCCTGGTGTTAGTTTTCCCGTTTAGTAAAGACTACATTGCACTCACTGAAAGAGCACTTCACAAAGCACCGTGGAATCAAGAGAAAGGTAATAATTCATTCCCACATCCATGAGGCTGCAGGGTTTTGGATTGCTTCCAAAAATGAAAAAGCTTTGAATTTTCCCGTAGATAGTGACTTTCTTTACATATTAAAATGTTTACCACAATCTCTCATTTCTAGTTAATACTTTGGAATTAAAAACTAACATTATGAATGCATTGTGTGTTTGAGGAAGGGAAGGATTTTTCTTCATTCTGTGTATTTTTCTTATGTTTATAGACATTTTCTATTCTTTCTTCTTCCCATTTTCTGATACCTTTCTGTTAAGACAATCATGACTGTAATGCTAATGCAAAGGCAGCAATTCAAAGATCTTCTAGTGCCTCATGAATAAAGTTGAATTTTTAAATTTGTCATATTGATGGAACAGCTGGGAGGTTGGACCGATCACTAAAGAGTGTTTGTCACAGCTTTTTTTGCTACTATAAACATTCTGGAGATACATATGCTATATAACATGGTAAACATGGTTAAGTGAATGAATAAAATATTTCAGTAACCTGTGTGTGGTGAAAAAACATTTTGACATTTTTGTTTTCTATGGAGAGGTCAGTTTAATAGCACAGTCATTTACTGGAATGTATCTTTTTTTTAACCACTCACACTTGTCAGAAGTCACTGGAAGAAGAAAAGAAAGAGCATGTTGATAAAGCCAAAGAATTGCAGAAATGGGTATCAAATATCAGCAAGACATTGAAAGATGGAGAGAAGGCTGGAAAATCTCCCTTCTCTAAGCAAAAGGTATCCACAGAGGTCGTGGTTTAATAATAGTGGGTAGACTTTACTGAGATGATATAGTCCACCTAACACAGTGTTTAATTCTTTACCTTAATTTTCTCCATTTTTATTGGCAATTATAATGAAGATCAGAGAGGCTAAGTAACTTGCCCAAAGAATCAAAGTTAGTATGTGGCAGAAGGTATCTCTGATTCCCAAACCTAAACTCTATATATTGGCCCTACTATTAGTAAACTAATATGGTATACTGTTTTTCCTAATAGTTATATCTGCTTCCTGATTATTATAATGAGAATTGCTGAAGAGCAGAGTCATCCTGTTTGAGTATCCATGCACTCCATATCATAAAGATGTAAACATAACAAAGTTTCAAGAACATTGAAAATACAAACTGGGATATTAACATTCTTGAGTATTAACATTAGTTGTGCTTTTCTGGATCTTTTCTATTTCATAAGGAAGTATCTACAGTCAATCACTGCAAATTCTAGTTTCTTTCCCTTACCCAAGTGAATTTCTTTAGTCCTATGAGCTACCTTCTGTTCCCCAACTACTTAGCATTAGGCTGCAGCTTGTGAGATGTTAGTGCTCCATTGCACTGCAATGCTTGAAGCTCTTAGCACATTGGTGGTTAAGGTTTAAATTCTAGTACTTCTGCTGCTGTTGATAGCACTGGAACTGCTGCTGAATTTTTTAAAAATAAATTTCCACTAAGATAAGCATTTTTCTCAAGGAATATTTTTCCTCTATTGCCTTCCTGCTCTTGCCTCACATTTGGAAATTTCATGGGCTATCGTCTAATTTCAATATTTAGCTCCCCCTTATAGCTCTGCATCAGTACATACTTGTCATCAGTTAAAACAGACATTGTTGACACGAGTAAATAGGGGAAAATGTCAACGTCTTGTCTAATTTTGTCTATGAGATCAGGCAAATCTACATTATCTGGGAATCTTTTTTGGTGAAATGTACAGACCTGAGTATGTACTTGAAATATTATTTAATTGAAATAAAGTTGTATTAGCTCATAGACTTACATACACTATATATGCTATATTGTGGAAGAAAAGAGAAGTTGGAAAGCAATTACATTTGGTGCTTTAAATCGAAAAACCCTCAAAGTAATTTAATGCATATATTTCATTTAAAATATATTATTCCCTTTTGTTTTCTCATCAGATAAGAAGACGACTAAAATAAATACATAAACCTTTATAAAAATATCTTGGGAGAACAAGTTTCTTTTGTGAAATGTGGATTATAAACCCTTGGTATTTTCACATTCTGTGGTTCTAAGTGCTCCAAAACATTACTAGATCAGATTTAGACCTGGTCCACATTAAAGTAGAGAGATACTTTTTTAATGCAGATAGTGATCTTAATTATAACTTTCTAAGAACCTTGATTATCTCTTGTTAAATGAAATTTAAGGTAATTTGATGTGAATGTGTTCTTCAAAAATCAGTATGGCCTCATGATTACCTGTAACTGTGAAAAATAGATTTTAAGTTGACTCTAAATAGAATACACAGGGGAAAAATATATCTTTACATTGGATCATTATTTCTGCTCATTTAAAAGAATGGCAATTAATTTCTGAAATGAGAAATTCAGAAGTGAAACACTGAGAGATTAGGAGAAAGTGTTAAGACCTATTGCTTTCCCTCAAACAGAGGAATTTTATTTCTCTAACCTTCACGGGCAACTTTAACAAAGGAGGGTCTTAGCATTAGAAATGATTTGTTCTTGATCTGCATACCTACAGATCACCATAATTTTTTCAAAAGGAGCATTGTATCTAGGAACCTAGGAAGAGGAAGATACTCTTTGGAAGCCGTGTTCCACATTCATGTATCTTTTTGAATTCTATGATGTATCAATACAAGAATGACGTGGGGCCAGTGCTGAACCTCGGGCCACCTGGGTGTTAAAGCCACCTGTATTAATGGTTGGGTTGGTATAAATTTAAGAATGTTATAATGTTGTATGTTTATTTCCTAATGAAAATGATGGCATTAAGGATAGAGAGAGGAGCTTTCCTTAAACAAGCATTGTAAATAAAGTACTCTTTTTGTATCCAGGCCTATAGATTACTAATAACTGATAGATTATTGACTTGAGTCACCCAGAAAGTAGGCCCATCATTTGGGTCTTCATTAAAATTTGATTAGTTTCTTTAAAAACTAGTGTTGTTTAGTTCTTTTGAGGGGAGAGTTTGAATGTGACTTCTTTACCTTACAGATATCCAGTGAGGAAATATCAACCAAGAAGGAACAATTATCTGAAACACTTCAAACCATGCAGCTTTTTTTGGCTAAACATGGAGACAAGTATGTTGGTTGTCATTAGCTCTTTGAGTCAAAGTGGGGAAGGGTTGTTATTAATAAAAACATTCAGCAAAGCAGAAGATGGAAGATTTTCATTGAGATTTTTAAAATGGAACTCAAACTAATCACATTTTGCTTAATATGGTAACATAAGGAATATAAACTTAGCAATTTAATTAATTGCCACTTTTAGTCTTTACCACAACTCTGAAATGTACCTGTTATCCCCATACATTACTAATAAAGAAACAGGCCCAGAAAGGTTTTATGGTTTAATAGCTAGTGAAGGATAGAATAAGGTCTCCAAGTTAAGTTTTAATGCTAAGTAGCACTCTATGAGACTTACTTACCTTTTGGAAAATATGTGTAATATCTTCTTAATTTTCTTAGCTGAGACCTATGGCACCCTGATTTCTCATATTTTGGTCCTACTTTTTGCAAAAAGGCACCTCATATATTTCAACCAATGCCTCAGTCAAGGAAGGAATTTGTCCTTTTCTTAAACCCTTTTTGGATGACCTCTTTAGGATTATTCCAGAATGACTTTGTATTAGAGAGTCAGGTTAATTTCCTTGTAAATTTCCTCTTTATTTATCCTTTAGTTGAAACAAATTTCATCTTGAGAAATGGTACCTTATTGTCCCTTTTCCGTTTTAGGACTAACAATGGAGTCTTTCATTCTGTCAGATAATAGCGATTGTTATTCTGGAAATTTGTATGTTTGAGAAGTGCCAATATATTATTAAAGTTTACATCTTTTCCTTCAGTGCTTTTCTCAGGCAAGGCAAAGACTCCTATACATTCATACCAAGAGCTGAGAAATATGTATGTGAGGTTGTATTTTATTTTGTAATCATGTGGCAAAGTTATTGAACCGAATATATCATCTTTATCACTTGAAGACTTGTGCTACCCTTTTCATACTTTCTGGTTATTTTAGAATGACAGATGAAGAAAGAAATGAACTGGAAAAACAAATGAAAACTCTCCAAGAAGGTTATAATTTATTATTCAGTGAATCTCTGAAACAACTGCAAGAATCACAAACCTCAGGAGATATAAAGGTAGAGGAAAAGGTAATGTTGTTTATTTAAACGTGAAGCTGTTTCAAGAAGCTTAGTCTTATTGCATGGCTGTGGAAATATATGTCAATAATAAAGAAATATAACTGAATTTTGTACATGGATAAAACATGAATGGAGTTTATTTAAATGTTTGGAGATCTTGGTGTTTATTAAATGCAGTCTTACACATGCTGATCATCAGTTTCTGTGACATCTTAATCTCTGCCTTGCATGGTAAAAGAAAGATATCATTCATTTTTCTAACTCTTCTCTTTAAAAGCCATTCTTCTAGTATATTAGATATTATATAATATGATATTTTAAAAGAGCCTGTGAGTCATCTCTAAAGGTGACATTGATGTGTTATGGAGTTTGTTTGATTTTCAGAGATAGCCATGAGAGTTATTTGAGTAATACAAGGCCATATGTTATAGTGAGGATGCCCTAGCATCTTCTTAAAATATAACAAATCATTTAAAATTTGAGTGGTACTTAAACTTTCTGAACTTGACTGTAC
Source organism: Eulemur rufifrons (assembly GCF_041146395.1). Lineage (NCBI taxonomy): Eukaryota > Metazoa > Chordata > Mammalia > Primates > Lemuridae > Eulemur > Eulemur rufifrons. The sequence goes on along the minus strand of NC_090997.1, from coordinate 23,700,508 downwards.
ATATCAACATGCCCAACATAATTTTCAATATTCAAAAAGTTATCTTTATATTTAATTTTTTTACTCCCGGGAATACTTTCCACATAATTTTTCATGTTTTGGGGGTACGTAACAATTTTTCTGGTTTCTTAGTTTTTTACTGTCTTTGAGGAAGTCCATATGCTGTAAACATCAATAGCATGGGGTTTGATACTCTCTTTCATGCCACTAGACTCTAATCTCACCCAAGTGCAGAAAGCATGATTTGCCTTCTAGGTATGTGTTCTGTTTTCTCACTGTCATCATCTACTCTGTGTGTCTTCACTAACCTTGTTAATATACACGATATTAAGTTTTCAATTCACAGATGCATGTTGTTTTCAAAGCTTTTATCACATCCTGTGCTGTTGAATAGATCACTGACATAGATCACTTGTGCATTTGAGCTGCCTAACATTCACAGCATTGCTGCACCTTGGTAAGTAGAGGATTTTTATGTTGAAGTGTATTATTAATTTTTAAAAAAAAAAAAAACCTAAGTTGCATGAAACTCTGCCCACCCTCGTATGACAGACTGACCTGAAATTTTTTGTATTTTCCTTTCAGCTGGATAAAGTGATTGCAGGCACCGTTGATCAGACAACTGGAGAAGTCCTTTCCATCTTTCAGGCAGTTTTAAGAGGCCTCATTGACTATGACACAGGAATTAGGTTGCTTGAGACACAGCTAATGATTTCTGGTCTAATTTCACCAGAATTAAAAAAGTGCTTTGATCTTAAAGATGCTGAAAGTCATGGCCTTATTGATGAACAAATTCTGTGCCAACTCCAAGAACTAAATAAAGCTAAGGAGATTATTTCTGCTGTGTCATCTACTACAATTCCAGTACTGGATGCTCTGGCTCAAAGCGTGATATCAGAATCCATGGCCATCAAAGTTCTTGAGATACTGCTTTCCACAGGCTTTCTGGTTATTCCAGCCACAGGAGAACAGTTGACCCTACAGAAGGCTTTCCAACAGAACTTGATTTCCTCCACATTATTTTCTAAAGTCCTGGAAAGACAAAATATGTGCAAAGATCTTATTGACCCCTGCACCTCTGAGAAGGTGTCTTTAATAGATATGGTACAAAGAAGTATTTTACAAGAGAACACTGGAATGTGGCTTCTACCTGTGAGACCACAGGAAGGAGGTAGAATAACATTAAAATGTGGAAGAAACATAAGCATTTTAAGGGCAGCTCATGAAGGTCTCATAGACCGTGAAACCATGTTTAGGTTATTAGGGGCACAGCTTCTTTCTGGAGGGCTGATCAATGGCAACTCTGGTCAGAGAATGACTGTTGAAGAAGCTGTGGCAGAAGGGGTGATTGACAGAGACACTGCCAGCAGTGTTCTCACCTACCAGGTTCAGACTGGTGGAATCATCCACTCGAACCCTGCCAAACGTTTAACCGTAGACGAAGCAGTCCAGTGTGACTTAATCACTTCCAGTAGTGCTCTTCTGGTACTAGAGGCTCAGCGAGGCTACGTTGGACTCATTTGGCCCCACTCTGGTGAAATATTTCCCACATCTTCATCCTTGCAGCAAGAGTTGATTACGAATGAACTGGCCTACAAAATCCTGAATGGCAGGCAGAAAATAGCTGCTCTTTATATTCCAGAAAGTTCTCAAGTCATTGGTTTGGATGTTGCTAAACAGCTGGGGATTATAGATAATAACACAGCATTGATTTTAAAAAATATAATACTACCTGATAAAATGCCAGATTTAGGAGATTTAGAAACTTGTAAAAATGCCAGAAGATGGCTCTCTTTTTGTAAATTCCAGCCATCCACAGTTCATGATTATAGGCAAGAAGAGGATGTTTTTGATGGAGAAGAGCCAGTGGCAACTCAGAGCTCAGAGCAAACTAAAAAATTATTCCTATCTTATTTGATGATAAATAGCTATATGGATGCAAATACAGGGCAAAGGCTTTTGCTGTACGATGGAGATTTGGGTGAAGCTGTTGGCATGCTACTGGAAGGCTGTAGTACAGAATTAGATGGGGACACACCCATAAAGGATTGTCTTGATGTCTTAAGCTTCCCTGGTGTATTTCTTAATAATGCTTCAAGTAAAGAAAAGGTTGAATGTACAGTTTCACCAGGTCGTTTTGATCAATGTCATTGCAGAGAGCCTGAACATGAAGAGACCCCTGAAAATAAAAACTGTGCCATAGATGAAGAATTTCATGAAATGGGAAATAATGTTATCGATAGTGAATTTTGTCAGACAGAAAGCCCAGCAAATATAATACCAATTGATCATAAAGTTAACAGTTCCTCCAGTGTGTGCGTTCCCAATCCCGTATCATACTTAACACAGACTGAACTTGCAGAAGTTAGCATGCTTAGACATGACTCTGAAAACATATTTAAACACTGTGAAAATCAAACTCAAGTTGAAACTAATGAACATGCAAATGAATGTAGTCATTCTCAAGACATTAAAAACTTTGCAAGTGATTTGATAACAAATCCTATCGTGAAATCAAAAACGACTAGATTCTGTGATTTGAATGAAACAGAGAATGAAGATAATATAAACAAGGATTCACTTATCTTTGACTATTCACCCAGACTAAGTGCCTTGTTAACTCATGACAGATTGAGGCACAGTCAGGGAGGTTTTAATGATGCACACACACCAGACAGTAGTGGAAATAAATGTGACACCTCTACATTGTCATTCAGTGACCAAACCACGTTACTGGGTCATAGAATGGGAGAAAAATTTCAAGACCAGTTTCTGGGAATCGCAGCTATTAACATTAGTTTACAGGGAGAGCACTCTGGACAGAAAGCTTTAAATACTGGTTGTCATAATCCTCAAGTACAATATCACAATGATAAATACATTTCATATACTTCTGGTGAGGATGAAAACATACATACTGCTTCTCAGTGGAAACCTGAAGATGAGCAAAATGAGGCTGAATTAGAAGAGTACCCCTGTGCAGCTCCTATTTGTGGGATGCTATTGCTTGAAGAAACTGTCAGTGCTGGTGACTATGAAACGTCGCTGCTGGATGGTCAGAAGAGCGACACGGGAACAGACACTGATAGTGACGATGACTTTTACGATACTCCCTTGTTTGAAGATGATGACCATGATTCTCTGCTGCTTGAAGGTGATGATCGGGATGGTCTGCAACCTGAGGACTATGACACACTGCGAGAGGAAAATGATGGGATGACTTCTCCGGATGATGTTTTTTATGAGGTTTCCAAAGGGAATGAAAATTCTGTGGTTCCCCAGGAGGGACTAGTTGGTAGCTCAAGTGTGAGGGGCAAAGCACAATGTCTTCAGGATTTTCTCACAGGTGTGGAGAAAGCTCAATTAGATTCTGGTGAAGGAATACATTTAAATTCATTTAGCTCAGAGAAAGTGAACGGACGGTCTCTGGAAACTATATTAGAAAGGGAATGCACAAATACCCTTGAAGGTGATGAGTCTGACTCTTTGACTGATTATGAAATTGTAGGAAAGGAAGAGAGCTTCGGTGCTTCATTAAAATTTGATGACACTGGCTGTTGGAGAGGAAGAAAAGAAGAGTATGGAACTGGACAAGAATTTCAATCTGATACTGATCATTTAGATTCTATGCAAAGTGAAGAAAGTTATGGGGATTATATATGTGACAGTAATGATCAGGATGATGACGATGATGATGGTAGTGCTGATGACCATGGCGATGGTGATGTCGATGTTGGTGTTGAAGAAGGAAGAGGAGGAGTGGGAGATGAGAACAGAAAGCCCAGGTGCCAAGATGAGACTGAAGATACGGATATCCAGTTGTGTTCCTCCATTGTAAGTGAAAAGGAAAACGAAGATGAAAGTCAAAGTATTAATAAAAAGATTCTCCTGGATAAAAGCCAAGATTATAGTTTTATAGAAAAACAGCAAAGTGCAAATGTTTTACAGATGGAATCAACTGGTAAGAGTAGCTTAGTTACTGAAAGAAGCAACGTTCCAGAATATACAACTGAGATTGTCGGAAAAAGCAAAGAAAATCTGTTGAATGATGAGATAACACTTAAGGACATATTGTTGCCTACCATTAAAGATGCTGAATCTGAAAAAACCTTTGACCCTGTAGATATTTCATATAATAATAATATCAGTTCAACTTCTGAATTAGATAATCTAACAAACACAGAGGTTAAGATGATTCAAGAGCCACAATCTACTGACTCTGTGAAAGGTAGAGATCAATATTTTGAGAATGTAACACCTAAAATTGACTCATCTTTGGATAAAATCATTTATTCTGAGCCTAATTTAATAGGAGAACCTGCTGAGGGAAGCCATTTTTCATCCATAGCTTCTGTCACTGACAAAGATCATGAAGGAAATGGAAGAGATCTTATTAAAGGGAGAGATGGAAAAAATGATGCACCAACAGAAGATGAAACATCAATTCAGAACACATACTTGGGTAAAGGAAAAATGCTTGTAGAGGGTCGAGTAGAAGGAGAAAATAAATATCTCAAACTTTTGCCTAGTAAAAGTGCAAGGGATGGTCTTGATCTGGTTAATAGTCCATTTCCACTTCCACAAATCACAAACACTGAAGAACTTAATCAGAAAGGAAGCCTTAAAAAAGCAACTGTGGCACTTGAAGATGAACCAGAGAATCTACAAACAACAGTTGGTAAAAGTCCTGTTCAGTTTGAGAACCTTGAAGAAATATTTGACACATCAGTTTCCAAAGTTATCAGTGATGACATTACTTCAGACATCCCATCCTCTGAAGGGAGTACACATACTGAGAAACATTCACTCATTGATGGACCTGAAAAAGAGGCTGATTTATTTACTTATTTAAAACATTGTGCTAAAAATATAAAAGCAAAAGATCTGCCGAAATCATATGAAAATGTCCCAAGCTGTGTTTTAATAGCTGCCCCTCCCATGAAAGAGCATTTACAATTAGGAGTTAATAATGCAGAAGAGAAGTCAACTCATTTCCAAGAAGACTCGCCTCTAAATGAGATGGTCCAAAGTAATGATCTTTGTACTGAAGAAAGCATCTCAGAAGGAGGAACAGAAATTCTTCAGTTCACACCAGCAAATAAAGAAACCACACTTTCAATCTTACCTCTTAAAAATGTGGAAGACCTTGGAAAAAATACTGATTTTGTGCCATCAGAGCTCTGTAGAAATGGAATAAGAAATGATAACTCCAGTAACACTTTAGATACTGACTACTCATCCTTAGAAATTAACAGTGAGAAAGAAAGAATTGAGAAACAGCCACCAAAAGAGCAAGGCTTGTCTCCAAGATCCCAAGAAAAGGAGTCTCAGATTCCTGAATTTGTTCAGGATGTAAAGGGTATCTTAAAAAGCAGGTTGAAAGAAAGTCATAGGAATCCTCAAGAGTTTGAAGAATCTTCAGCCTGTGTAGACACTAGGATTTTAATTCAGAACTTAATTAAAAGGGTTAGCACATCACAGTTGGTAAATGAAGCATCTAATATACCCAGTGACTCTAAAATCAGTGACCATACTGGAGTTTCCCCCATTAGTAGTTCATCGGAACTAAAATCGGAGAGTAGAGATGATCCTGTTGCAAATCTTAAGTCTCAACTTCTCCTTGCTATACTGAAGCAAAATCAACATAGCCAAAAGATTCCAGGAGCATTTGAATTGATGAGAGAATTAACTCAAATGGAGTATGACCTCAGCAAAAGAGGTATTACATCTAAAGTCCTTCCACTGCAACTTGAAAATATTTTCTGCAAGCTGCTTGCTGGCGGATATTCAGAAAAAGTAGAACAGGTTGGAGATTTGAATCAAAAAGCATGTACTTCTTCTGAGATGGGGGAAGAAAAGCCACACATTCTTGGTGATCTTAAAAGCAAAGAAGGAAGTCACTGTTCTCTTAATTTACAAACTACAGAAGAAATTGGACTAGAAAGTTCTGCTGTGTGTGCATCAGCATTGCAAAGAGATGAGAAGCTTGAGGAGCTATGTAATGATTCCCCAAACCATTTGGAATGTATTTCAGAGTCGAAACGAATGACTTCTGGAGATAGCTCAATGGAACAAGTAAGTTGACTTACACATTTTCTTATGGAAGTACCTGCATGAAACACTTGAGAATAATCTTATATATTTGATTTGCTTAAAAAATCTGCATAAAGGCTATTGAAGTAAAATATCCAAATTTGTTTTTAGTTTTCCAGCGAGTTGCAGCAGTGTTTACAGCACACTGAAAAAATGCATGAGTATTTGGCTTTGCTTCAAGATATGAAACCCCCTCTAGACAACCAGGAGTCTCTGGATAACAATCTAGAAACTTTGAAGAATCAGTTTAAACAGTTAGAGGTAAGAGTTGTCTGCGCCTATTTATAGATGGTAGTCAGCTGATGTTAGGTTTGGAAAAAGAAGCAGAGCCCTTTACTTTTATGTTTCATGTTTATATTTGTGTTTTTCACTAAACAGTAAATCTAAATAGATAAGTTTCTTTGCAGACATTTGAATTGGGATTGGCTCCAATTGCTGTTATTTTAAGAAAAGATATGAAGTTGGCAGAAGATTTCTTAAAGTCTGTTCCCAGTGACTTTCCCAGAGGATGTCTTGAGCAATTAAGTGTAAGCCACCAGAGTTTGCAGACCGCCTTCTCTTCCCTCAGCAACATGTCTTCAGAAAGAAGGAAACAGATCATGCTTGCAATCGACTCTGAAATGGTAGGCATATAAAATGTCAAATTCTGATTTTTGAAGAAAATTTGATTATTTGAGAATTTAGTCATAAGATGAAGTGTTTTATTTTTAGAGGGTTAAACTCTTACACTAGAATCACTATTTGTAAAGATTTGAAATTTGGGGGACAGACAGAAATGAATGCACAATTTTATTTTCTAGTCTAAACTAGCAGTTTCCCATGAAGAATTTCTGCATAAACTTAAGTCATTCTCAGACTGGATATCAGAGAAGAGCAAATCTGTGAAGGATATTGAGATTGTGAATGTTCAAGATACAGAACATGTGAAGAAGAATTTGGAGTTTCTCAAGGCAAGTATCAAAATAAATATGACATAATATATTCAAAAAACCTATGGATTTAATACAATTAATGTTTAGAAAATATGACTTTGCTAAGGCTATAAGGGATTATTATCTTTCTTTGTCTCTAGAGATGTTTGTTTACAACTATAATATAATCATAACTTTATGGATGCCATTCTACTGCTATGCCAAATGCCTTATCAAACTCTTACTACCACTGACATGTTGAGATTTGTATTTATGTGTTAGTTACATAAATGGGTAACAGTAGTAGTTAGTCATATAAAAATAAGGATAGAAATACGTAATAGTATAAGTAGTAAAGTTATATATCACTTAATGATGGGGCTACATCTCAGAAATGTGTCATTAGGCAATTTTGTCTCTGTGTGAACATCATAGACTGTAATTATAAGAACCTAGAAGGTATAGCTATGGTATAGCCTATTGCTTGTATGCTATAAACTTGTGAGCATGTTATGATACTAAATACTGTCGGCAACTGTAACATAATGTATTTGTGTATCTAAACATATCTAAACATAGAAAAGGAACAGTAAAAATATGGTATCATACTCTTATGAGACCACCATCATACATGTGGTTCATTGTTGACTGAAATATTGTTACATTGTTATCCAATGCATGACTGTATTTATATGTTAGTCCCTTTTGGCGTGCTGGATTTTTTTCCCAAGTTCTTAATTTGAACAGAATGCCTCATGAACATGGTTAGGCTTCCAGCCTGGGAAGTCAGAAAACTGAAATTCTGGCTCATTTAATTCATATTTCAGATTTCCCATAGTCTTGTTTATGTGTTACCACAGTTTCAAGGATGTTGTAAATATTAGCAAGAAACATTTTAATGCAGATGTTTCCCTTCAATGTGCTAAATGTACCTAAATTGGATCTTTGCCTTTTGTCATTTTAAGTGTGATGTAACCTTCTTAGAGGTTATATATCTTTTCATATAAGACCAGTTACCATAGTATTTAAACAATTAATTATCATTGTCTATTACTAGATGATGAATAGATTTTTGACGAATAACAAAAAAGTCAATAAACCTTTCAGTCACTGATATAAGAAGCATATTTTAAAAATATTATTGTTAATGTAAAATTTATCATGGCTTAGCTCTCTACTGGTAACTTGTACTGCTTTGTCCACAGAATGTAATAAAAGAACTTGGACATACCAAAATGCAGCTGGAAACTACTGCCTTTGATGTGCAGTTCTTCATTTCTGAATATGCACAAGATCTGTCTCCCAACCAAAACAAACAACTGCTGGGGCTCTTAAACACAACTCAGAAGTGTTTTCTGGATGTACAGGAATCAGTAACTACTCAGGTGGAACGTTTAGAGACTCAGTTACAGCTAGAACAAGATCTTGATGATCAGAAGGTTTGCCTTTCTTTGTGGAGTTGGAATTCTTTGCTTTTAGTGTGAAACTGTAGTGTAGATACCCAGGGATTATAGCATGATGGGAAAGATTTTCTGTAAAGGCATTAATGGACAGCGTATAGCACAGAGATCCTACAGCGTATAACAATATACTTAAAGATTCTTTTTTTCCATAATGATGTTGCAATTTAGTTGATTTTAATTTTCATGACTCTCAAAAATACTCATTTCAGGTGAGAGTCTTGAATTTTCCCCTAAGACTAGAAAATATGTATGCACTCAGAAACTGCAAGGAATAAATTGATAAATGTATGGCTAAAGAAGGTTAGGAGTTTCCTTTTCTTCTGGGAGGTGAAATGGCAAAGCAGTTCAGAGCATGGCTTTGAAGCCAAGTTTAGTTTACATCCCAGCTGTACTACTCACTCGTGTGACCCAGGGCAAGCCGCTTAAGCTCAGTTATCTTACTGGGAAATTGGAAATAGTAATAGTGCTTATCTGGTAGTGTTGTGAACATTGATAAAAGAACGTATATTTAAAAGAAAAACACTTTGTACTTTGCCTAGCATGTGTTAGACTTTTAGTAAACATGATCTATAAGATGAATAATTAGTGTATATATAACAGGAAAATGAAAGATGCAGGTTGTTAGTACTGATTTTTTTAAGTTAATCTTTTAGAAGATTTAACGAATTGTATTAGCGTGCTAATAGCAACAATGAGCAAAGAGGTAGGATTGCAATTAGACATAGTGATTAAGTAAAAATATTGCATGCAATGTTCCTTTTATTATTTCTTGAAGCACCAGGCATTGTCTCTAGCATGATAACCTATATACACATATCAAATATGTTAACTGACAAATCACGACTAACTTCTCTTTTGATGTCCTTTTGCAGAATTAATTCTGTGTGTCGCAGTTTTCAAGAGCTTAAGAAAACGGGATGTTTCTTCCTGTTGGTCAGAAGTTCCATCTCTTACACATATGCATGGCCAGTATTCTGTTGAGCAGTTTCATCTAAACATGGTCTCTTTCCTTTTATAAGGGACAAGCTCACGTTCTGTCTCACCTTGCTCAGTTTGTACCCCACTGCTATCATGTTTACAGCATACTTGTGAAAGCTTATTAGAGGAAACTTGAAAATGTGTTCTAATAAAGAGCTATCATGATGGTGCATGATAGTGATATTTATGACCACACATTTAAGATGTTTTGGTGTTTCCTCACTTTAGATTGTGGCAGAGCGTCAGCAGGAGTACAAAGAGAAACTCCAGGGCATTTGTGATCTCCTCACCCAAACTGAAAACCGGCTGATTGGTCACCAAGAAGCCTTTGTGATTGGAGACGGCACAGTTGAGTTAAAGAAGTACCAGTCCAAGCAAGAGGTAGAATTTGGTTTTGTATCAGCAGCCCTGTGTTGATGATAGGTTTGATTACTATCATTTGGAAGGTAGTTAGGATTATTGAAAAATACCAGTAATTTTAGCATTTCAGAAGCAAGGCATACTTAGATGCCCCGAGCTTGAGCTTTAAACTTCATATTAAAAGTGAGATTTCCAAGTTCAAGCAAGCCAGGAAATTTTCTTCACTTTTTTGGTGAGAGTTGCTGAGTGGAGGAGATATAAAGGAGATTTGATAACGGAAATATCACGTGATGAATTAAAATTTGGGTCGATTTAAGACCAACTTGCTCACATGCAGATCAGGAATAATAGCCATCAGTTTGAGTTCTTTCTCTTTCTTAGTTCCTTCATATTTCTTTACTTTTTCTCTGCAATTTGTTCCTTTGTATTGAAGGAAGGTGAAAAAAATAATGAAAATGACAAATAAAGATATCTTTATTTTGGGATCAGGAGAGAAAACATTCTCATTGTAACTAGATAGCTCTTGGTTCAAATTCCAGACTCTATACATTGTTAGCTTTATAACTTAATCTCTCTGATTCTCAGTTTCTTCACTGGTCATACTTCCATTGCTATTTTATTGTAGAAGTTAAGTAAATATTGTGTAAGTCACTAGCACAGTTAATGTCACATGTTAATGGCTCAATTAATGGGATTTCTTTTGATTCAGATACCTCTCAGAAAAATTTGAGGGTTAAAATAAAGTATGGAGAGAAATAATATTAAAACTCAAACAGTATAATATAGGGAATTAAAATGCATAATAAAGGGAGAAAAGAAGAGGAAAAATTACATAGAGAAATCTAGACAGAGGAACACTATAACTACTGAAGAGAGATCTTAATCTTGAGCTTCCTAGCAGCCAGGGCAAGGAAGCAAACATAACATATTATAGAGGCTAGTGTTTAGATGAAGAAAGTATCTTAGTTCACTGGGGAAACTATTTGTTTTTATCCTGAGCAGTAGGTATGTATTTAAAAATAAAGGTTTAGAAACAATAAATATTATCATATATTTACAAGCTTAAAAATCTGGTGCGTACAAATTTGTATAGATTAGATAATGAATGCTTCAGTGTTTTCAATATTTCACAGACTACATTCTTTTGTTAAACATGAAAAGCCATGCTTTTCTTTAATGTTTGAGATTTTAAATTATATTAAATATCATAATTTAAGTAAACCAACTCAAGTTAACATATTGAATTTGTTTTTCAAACTACGTGGGCTAGACTTTCATCTCTGTGCTTTCTCCTCGTTTTACAATTACACCTCTGAAAGAGTTAAATAGATAATAATTTAATATTTTTTTCTTTTTATAAGGAATTACAGAATGATATACAAGGAAGTGCACAGGCATTGGCAGAACTAGTGAAAAATACAGAGAACTTCTTGAAAGAGAATGGTGAAAAGCTGTCACAAGAAGATAAGGCTTTGATTGAACAGAAACTTAATGAAGCTAAGATAAAGTGTGAACAGCTTAATTTAAAAGCAGAACAGTCGAAAAAGGAGCTGGATAAAGTTGTGACGACAGCAATCAAGGAAGAAACTGAAAAGGTCTTTATTCAAATATGTGGCACACTATTGCTATGTCAACAATGATTAGCTCAACTGCTACTTGAGTTATTAAGGGAAACCAGGTGGTAGTAAGTAATGATTAGCACCAAGGGCTAGAATTCTGGGTTTCTAGGTATGGAACTGACCAAATATTACAAAAGGTTTGACGAGTTGGCTTTGCTTAACTTTTTCTTAAAATGTAAGTGGGGCGGTGAGACTTTCCACTTGTGAAATATGTGATCACTCATCAATGATAAGATTTTGGAATGCACTTTTAGGAACAGTGAAAACTTCAAAGTAACTTCCTGTTGCTCTCACATTTAATTTCAATGAGCTAAGTTTTCAATGTGTGTCAGTTTTTTAGCATCCTCGTTCTAATTTAAAATGATCTGATCACTTCTGGAATGTCTTAAAACTGCCTCAGCCCATGTTCAGATGACCTCTTGTGAACTTTCCCTGCCCAGGTTGCAGCTGTGAAGCAGCTGGAAGAAAGCAAAACCAAGATAGAAAACCTTTTAGACTGGTTGTCCAATGTCGACAAAGACTCAGAAAGGGCAGAGACAAAACACAAACAGGTAATTGAGCAGAATGGGACCCATTTTCAAGAAAGTGATGGCAAGTCGATGATGGGAGAAGAGGATGAAGTTAACGGTAACCTGCTGGAAACTGATGTTGATGGGCAAGTTGGAACCACCGAGGAGAATCTGAACCAGCAATACCAGAAAGTTAAGGTACGCTGTTGTAAATGTAATGATATTGTTAAATTCTATTTCCAGGTCAGTAAAGGTGGAAAAAACCTAGCACATGAGTTATCTTTTCAAATCTTAATGACCACGGAGAGTAAAGTCCTTTTTTTTCTAGATTCATCATTATGTCAAATATAAATTATTGTGAGACTTCTAAGAAAGTAAAAAAAAAGTAATGAGAAATAAATCATTAGATATGGCATTCTCCATGTAAGTGAAGCCGAATTATAAGGAATTAATTTTAGAAATAATAATAGTTAATATTTATTAGAGCAATTGCAGTGGGCCAGGCACTCTTCCAAGCAATTTCCATCCTAACACATTTAGTCATCCCAGTTACTCTTTGAGGTTTTTATTTTCATTTTACAGATGGGGAAACTGTAACTTACAGTATTAAAGGAGCTTTCTGAAGTTACACATCTACTAAGGGGTAGAGTTGGGATTTAAAACTGGGCCACGTGCTCAGTTGCTCTGCTAAATGCTAATCCATGTTCATGGACTAGCTTGCTGTGCAATCCTGAGCTCATTTAAGTTCTTCCTGAGCTCAGCTCATCTATACGGTGAAGGCTATTTTTAAGAAGAGGTATAAAAGTCCTTCTAAAAGTTAACTGCATGATGGAAATTAAAGCTAACATTAATGGTACTCTAGGAACAAGGGCAACTTTCGTAGAACCATTTCTCAAGTGTCATGTAACTGATACTTTTATTTCCATGTTTGGCTTTTGGTAGTTGGATGACTGGACTTTAGAAATTTTTGCAGTTCAGTTTATTTTCCTTTCACTATTTGTCTTTGGAATCTTTAGAGTAGGATGCTGTCTGTGAGGTTCTTACAGAAAATATAAATTATGCCAGAAGAAGTGTGGAAGTATTTATTGTGTCCCAGTATTAAGGGACTATTATAGGACCTTACTATAAAAAATAAGATTTCTTAAAATGGAAAAAACTGATGAATTCTTAAAGGAACTTTATGAGTCAGTTACAAAGAAGTCAGGGAAGTTTAGTAACTTGCCCAAAGTAGTGACAAATACCAGTGGGTGGACTTAAACAATAAAGATGTCACACAGGAAAGCCCTTGTTTTTAGCGACAGTATGACAATTCCCTTCTGATCTTTTTACCTCTAAGAATATAGGAATCTGAATGCGTTTTAGGAAGTCCTAATCTCCTGGTGGAGTGGAGAGATGGCCAAAGGGCCTGAACCAAGATTTCTAGCTCTCAGTACTTGTGCCACATGTCCTCAGCTAAGCCATTCTCCTCCTTAAGCTGAGATTCCTCCACTGTAAAAGGAAGGGGATGGATTTGATAATTTATAAGGTATTCTATGTATCTATCCATGATATTATGTGCAAAGCTCTTTGGAGTGTAGCATATGAATATAATTCAAATACCAAAGACAGTCGGTGGAAGAAGTGTTATTTAGTCAAAAATATTTATCATGCGCCCACAATGCGGCAGGCATTGTTACAGATGAGGGTCCTGATGTTAATGAGCCTGTTCTCAGCTGACTAATGGGGATCAGTGAACGGTTGCCCTGTAGCAGTGCTTCTAAGTCCTTTTCACTTCACAGCATATAGTCATTTGTACGCAGCCCCCATGTGCCAGCACTGTTCTAGGTGCTTGGGACTCCCCAGTGGGCAAAGTAAGTTCCTGTCCTGGTGCTTGCATGCTAGGGGGGTGAGGGCGATACAGCACCCGATAACTAAGTTAGACGGTGTGTTAGACGGTGGTGAGTGCTAAGCGAGAGACATTAAGGAGTTAGGTGAAGATGGTTGAGCGTGGGTTTGGGGGCCAGTTTTCCATGTTTAAATAGGACTTCAAGGAGACGACTGATGAAAGATGTGTTACTAGACAAAGAACAACAGAGAAAAAGACCCTAAAGTCTACCAAGGTGGGGAGGGCGGTAGAGGTGGGAGCAGCAAAGAGGTTGGAGGTAGTAGAAGGAGCTAGGAGGTAACAGGATCAGGTTATTTGGCTCCATGTAAGCCATTATAAGAAACACAGAAAATTGCCCAAAAGGATTATTTTCCTTTCTGCCTCATTTGTGTGGCATATTGGGGTGAATGGGAAAAGATGCTTATGGCTGGAGGGAAAGGGACTCTAGCCACCTGAGGCCCACTTGCTGCCCTAGAGGCTGAGGGGACCAGTAGCTCATACCTGTGACCTGCTCACAGCACGCCTGCCCGGGAGCCCGGCTTTCCTGCCTTCAGAGTGGATTTGAATCTCTGGCACGTGCCAGGCTCTGCGGGAAGTACTCTGCGTGTGTGATCTCATGTACTCCTTCCAGCAAACCTGTGATGTGTGGGAGTTATTGTCTCCATTTTCACATGCAGGAAACTGAGGCGTAGTGAAGCTGATAGCTCCCTCTCGTATTCTCTCTTATCTGTCCCTGTAACTTTCACTGAGCTTCTCTGAATGTACAGTGTCCTTGCTTAATCATTGTTGAAATGTTTTTATAGCTTTAAAATTACAGATTCTTTTTCCTATTTAAATGCTTTTCCAGGATCATTTCCTAATAAAAAACATTTTGTACTTATTTGCTCAATAATTAGGTACAGACATTAGCGGTCCTTTCTGGGTAACTGTAAGGAAGCAGTGAGCAAAATGAGATCAGATTATAGATGCTTGTGTTAGAATTGGAGTAGAAATTTATCACATTTTTTCCAAACTTCTCCAAAACAATATCTGTCCTATGTGATTGTCTAAATACTTTCTAGAGAAGGTTGCAAACTTCCTTAAAAATAAGGTTGGAGTGCTCAAAATGCAGCTCTGCCTATTCTGAAATTCATGCATAAAAGGGGAATATTGTGCAGCTTGAAAAGGGGAATGAGAAGCAAGTTATAGCCCTGTCGATCATTGAGTCCTGCCAGTCCTGAAGCAACAGGGAGCTGTCTACAGTGTAACCCTGTCACTGCTTGAAGGTTACAGTGAATTTGTTTCTACATAGGCCCAACATGAGAAGATCATCTCTCAGCACCAAGCAGTCATCATAGCCACTCAGTCTGCACAAGCCTTGCTCGAGAAACAGGGTCACTATCTCTCCCCTGAGGAGAAGGAGAAACTGCAAAAGAACATGAAAGAACTGAAAGCACATTATGAAACTGCGCTGGCTGAGTCAGAGAAGAAAATGAAGTTAACGCACTCTCTGCAGGAAGAATTAGAAAAGTTCGACTCTGATTATGCCGAGTTTGAGCACTGGCTACAGCAGTCAGAGCAAGAACTTGAAAACCTGGAGGCAGGTGCAGATGACTTCAGTGGTTTAATGACCAAATTGAAGAGGCAGAAGAGTTTCTCAGAAGATGTTATTTCTCACAAAGGTGACTTGAGGTACATCACCATTTCCGGAAACAGAGTGTTAGAAGCTGCCAAATCTTGCAGCAAGAGAGACGGCAGCAAGGTTGACAAGGCCAATATTGACACTTCTGCAACCCACAGAGAAGTTCAGAGCAAACTGGATCATGCTACTGATCGGTTCAGGTCTCTCTACTCTAAGGTAATTTTAATTTTGTTTTTTAAAGGAAAGATAATTCTGTGATTATAGATATTTTCACTCTGTCCTCTTTGTTTTGGAATTAGATGCAGGAAATCTAAAAACCGAAGCAGAGAGAAAAGGTAGTTTTATCACATTTCAGTCTTATTCATACTCTCTACCTCTGAGAAATGTGCTTAAAGATTAGGTGCTTAAAGTTAGTTAGTTTTGAGAGTGATTTCCAGGAAGCTCTCTCTCTGAAACGGTCTAATATCCAATATGACCACCAGATGGCGTTTACGTATTGGCTAAGCAAAGAGAGTATTTCTAGTCTGCTGCCTCTCAAGCTTGGGGACAGAAATTTCGTCTCAGATTATTCTCTTCACAAATACTACAAGTATTTGTCTTACAGATATTGGATCAGGATATTATTTCAATACTTAATGACTAGCAGACTGGTTTGCTTCTTTTTCTTCTGTGGACAAGTAAAAGAGTGCTGTTTAAAAAGAAAAGCTTAGAATATATTTCTCTGTTTGCAACATAAACTGAACAGACTTACCAGGTAGCATAAATGATTTGAAGACCATCGTTGGCTCTTGGGCGTTACTTCATTCAAATAGACTATTTGCCTTCCTTGTGTTAATCTTGTGCAACATGTGGAAACAATTTATTAAGCACCTTAAAAACCTTCCCATCAAATGCATGTCTATACACATGGTGTATAAAACCCACTGGGAATGTGCCCTGTAGATCTGCCTCCACTGATGATTGATATCTTTATCCTTCATTCAGAGTTAAGACCCAGCCCTCGTAAATATGTTTTTGACTTGGTAAAATCTAGAACTATCTCCTGATTTTTATGGTTACTTTTTGGCTTCTTAGAGAATGCTTCTTCATATGAAGGAGAAAATCTTAGCCCTACAGAGTTTTCCTTAACTTTGGTTGAAGTCTCGTTTTTTCCAAGTTACGTAGTTCAGAGGTCCTAAAGTTACTTGAAGCAAATGAAAATAATGGGTTTTAATCTCCTACCCCTTTTCTCTTTTGAATTTTAGTGCAATGTTCTTGGAAATAATCTTAAGGATCTGGTGGATAAATATCAACACTATGAAGACGCTTCCTGTGGACTTATTTCCGGGCTCCAGGCCTGTGAGGCCACAGCGAGCAAACACTTATCTGAACCTATTGCTGTGGACCCCAAAAATCTGCAAAGACAATTGGAAGAGACCAAGGTAAAAAGAGAGAGAGAGAGAGAGAGAGAGAGAGATTGAGTGTGCACAAGAGAGAGATCCAATCCTTCAATAGTCTCACTGAAAGGATTCCAGTTTCCCATACTTTTGTGATAGTTTCACCTAGGGTAGGGGAAAAATGATGTGCAAAGTATACTTCTTCCTCCAGAGGGAGTTATGACTCTGTTTCTCCACAGTCCATTCATTTTTTTTTTTCCCTCTTCTGTTATTTAACCGATTTGACATTGCCGTTAGGGTTTGTTACCTGCGTTCCACAGCCCCTCCTCCCTACACAAAACTGAATATTGTCCAGGCCACTTATTTATCTTTCTCATTGTTTATGCTCCCACCTCAGTGGATACCAGGGAGGTTCCCTGGGCCAGGTCAGCACCCTCAGATGGATGAAGCCTTCCCAGGGATCGCCTCTTTCCTTCAGATGTGTGTTTTCAGTCCTGGATTTTTGTCTTTTCTCCAACTCCTGGCCTCAAGTGATCCTCCTGCCTTGTCCTCCCAGAGCGCTAGGATTATAGTCAGTGTGCCTGGCCTGGATTTTTGTCTTTGTTTTTATTTTTCTTCTTCTTTTCCACAAGTACAAAAACAGATCTGTTTTAATTAAGTTTTCAGTTCCCACCTGATTGTATGTTCACGGACAGTGTATGTAATGGGAGCAGAGGAGATACTGTGACATTAAGGCCATTATTTTGGTAGGAAATGTCAGTAGTTTAAAATGATTAAGATTGCCTGTATTACATTTAGTTAGTAAATTCGATATTTTTAGTATGGGAAATATATAAAATAGAAATACGTTTAAAGTGAGATCTATATTAGGTAATTGATTATATCCTGTATAAAATAATTTTTATATAATTAGAGGAAAGAAAAAGAAAGAAAAATCCAAAAGAATGCTAGAATGCTATGACTTTTTAATTAAACAGATGCATGGATTAATTTTAAAACAGAAGAACTTACTTGGCAAGTGCCGTAAAAGAAGACTCCTCTAGTCCTAAGGCAGTTAAAGAATATAAAATGGAGAGAGACATCTGAAAGGAAAATGAATTCTAATTAAGCCACAGCATAATTTTAAAAATTACATATATAATAAAGTCCTTCCTGGCATATGTATACATCTTTGTTGCAGGGGATCTCAGAATGTATCAAGGATAAATTTTTATGAGGATTAGGTTGTCTCCATTTCTTTCTTTATTATTAACAACGTTTTACAATTACTTTTCTTTTAACCATAACATAAATACATAAGACTACTATAAAAATCACTCCTTTCTACATTTAACATACTATGTCCTACTTAGATTCTATTGTATAATAAATGGAATTTTGGGACACCCAATTAGTTTATTTGAAATAATTCTGTCCAATAGTATGGTGTTATTAACATTATTATTCGAAGAACTGTGAACTTTGTTGTCAGTAGTCTGATACCGCTGTGCTGTAACATTCCTCAAGATCCCCTTCCAGGGACATCAGTGGATAAAACAAGATTTTAGCCGCATAAGACGCACAGAAGACAGGATTCTGGGACCAGTCTAGAGGCCTGGGTTTGAAACCAGCCCTGGGGTCAGAGCGTGTTGACTGACGATGTCTACCTTCCAGATTTGCACCGATCCCTGGAAGGGTGTGAAAGTCAGAAACCTTGATTAACTGGACAAATGCCCACAGTTTTATAGATTTCACTCTTTTCTGGTCCAGGCAAGGAGACCCAGGGCATAATCTTGGAGTATTTCCTGTCAGAAATGCTTCTTTCGTGTTGTAATTTCCTTGAAATCCATTCAAAACAATGTAAGGGTACCTATTTGAGTACTTATAAGTAGCAGTTTTGTTTCAAAGTGGCACTATAAACCACTATTTTCATTAAATTATAACTTGATACAGGTTAGGAATTAAAAACTATTAACTCTATCAAATATAATTATCAAGAGTAATGGCATAGAATGTTTTGAAAAGAAGTGAAGAGGAGCTGCTGCTTTTATGTTTCACTTCTAAGCTAGAAGGTGATAGGCAGGACCATCTTTGGCATTGGATGTTTTTATAGAACCGTGATAACTTTTACATTCATTTATTCATATATATATACATTTGTGTGCTGGGTTTTGTGAAGACACAATGATATGAACACTCTGCCTTTGCCCTTGGTGAACTCACACTGAAAAATAATTTTCTTGTGGGGGGTGCCTTTAACTTTATTTCATCTCCTAAATAAACTTGTGATGTGAATAAGCTGTCCCTGTAGCCTAGACTTCAGTTTGGTTATAGATAAAATTCATATCCTGGGGTATTTCTGAGACTTTCTGTAACAAAACCTCTAGGAGAATTTCCCAACAGATCCACTCTGATGAGGATTCTCTGGTCTCTTGGCACAACTGTAGGATCTGGTATTCAGATGACATGTTGAACATAGTGGGCCTTTTGACATGTACCTGCATGTCGTCACTGTTTCTTGGATTATGATTAGTTGAGGACATTTTTGTCATTAGCTTTAAGCATTTTTTAAAAATAATAATAATAAATACCACTGAAATAGAAGAGTCCCTATTTAGGGCTTGCACTTAATATCTTCATTTATTTACTTACTCATTCATTCCAGAAAATTTTACTGGAGCCTGCTATGGGTCAGTC
The DNA here is from genome assembly GCF_041146395.1 of Eulemur rufifrons. Lineage (NCBI taxonomy): Eukaryota > Metazoa > Chordata > Mammalia > Primates > Lemuridae > Eulemur > Eulemur rufifrons. The sequence continues at coordinate 23,681,038 of NC_090997.1, read as the reverse complement.
AAGCACTGGTCTAGGCACTGATATTAGAAAGCTGACTAGGAGACATTCCTTAGTTCTCAAGTCGGGGATATAATAGTTTGATAGAAGAGACAAATAAATTCAGTAATAGTCACCAGGTATTTATGGGAGCTCCTACTGGAGAGTACTTCACAAAACTGGGAGTGAGGAGACAGTTAGGGAAGGTTTCCCAGCTGAGTATTAAAGGGCGAATAAGAGCCAGGTTCAGGACGGTAGGGGGTCAGTTGCATGAAAAGGTTGATATGTAGAGAAGTTAAGGCATTGGGTCCAGTGGGAGTAAGTAGCTAAGAAATAGCTGTGTTGTTGGATTTTTCTGGAACAAGAAGTAGAGAAAGATGAGAGTGAAAATAGAATTAGGGAATAGATTTCATTGGACCTTTTACAGCATGCTCAAGTCTTGGCCTTTATTATGAAGGGAAGCTACTGAAGGATTTTAAACAGGGGAGTGATATATGGTCAGATATATATTTTAGATAAAATATGTTGGGACCTATAGCAAAGAAGTGGCTGGAGACAGGAGCACAGTAGGAGTCTTTCTGCAGTAATCTAACTGAGAAATTATACTGCAGTGATCCAGAAATTTTGATCAGAGCAAAAGTTAGTTTTAAAAAAATATTAAGCAGGTAAAATAGTCATGACTTGATGGTTGATTTGCATGTGGAAAAGAAGCCTTAGAGAGGATGGTGTCTAGGAGGAGCTTCAGGTTTACTATTAGGGTGATTAGATTTGACCCCAGAAGGAAATACAGCTATAGGGAATGAGAAGATGAGTTCAGATTTAGCTTTTTTGAGTTTGAGTTGACTGTTGGAAACACCCAGATGGAAACATTCAAGAGGCAGTTGGAAACCTGGGCCCATCGCCAGGAATGAGTTCATCGTAATTGAACATACGGGACTGGGAAATCTGAATGTAGGAGTAGAAGCGGAGCTAGTACCTTGAGTGAAATCAAAGCCAAGCATAGGACCTGTGTGATCAGGCAGCCCACTTGGGCAGGGCTCTGTCAGCGGTGTTAGGAATGTAGGGCCAAACTTCTGGAAGACTTATCTGTGGCTCCTGCTTCTACCTTTTTTCTCCTCATTCTCACTGTTGAACTGCATCTGCTCACTCAGAGATCAGCAGGGACTTCTATTCAGTAAATTCAAGGACTCATTAGTCTTGGTTTACATTATCCTTTCTGAAGCAATTGACACCGTTAACCTTTTTCCCTTTCCCTTTTCCTTTAAGCTTTGGGGACAGAATTATTCTGGGCCCATTTCCACCTCCCTGGTCACATTTGTTCTATCTCTTTCTCTATATTTAAATATAAACATTCTTCATGATTCTTTGAAATCTCCTTTTCTAGTGTTCCTGTGCTGTCTCATTGTCTTGTCATGTATATTGGCCTCCGGTTCTTTCTGTTTAGCTCCAGCTTGTGTTCAGAGGCTCCTCAGTTCCCAGCTTTGCTGTTTTTTCCTATATGAGGGTCCTAAGACCACTTTCAAAGTCATGAACTCCAAAACAGCCTCTCCTTTTCTCCTAAACTCGCTCTCACTTTTGTTTACAAGTTCTGCTAATGTCTAGCTCAAAATCTTTGGATACTTCTTTCAGCTTGTCTCCTCTTGTCCTTTGTTCCTGCCCCTTCAAGCAGTGCTGTCTAATAGACTGTTCTATGATGATGGAAATGTTCTATAATTGCTCTATCCATTCTGGTAGGCAGGCACTAGTCACCACACATGGCTTCTTAGCATTTGAAATGTGGCTAGTACAACTGAGGGATTGAATTTTTCATTTTATTCAATTTCAACTAATTTAAATTTGAAAAGCCACACGTTGTTAGTCCTTACCATATTGGGCAATTTTGGTAACATTTTACCAATTCCTTTGGACTCTTCCCAACTCTGTAACTAATTCCACTTTCTTAATCCAGATGACTGAGGAGTAGAGTTATCCTTAGTCCTCAGTGGTCCTCACTGCTTTGTTACTGCTGAAGTTGCCCCCAACTGGTGTCTATCTCTGCCTTGCTTCTTCCCCATTGACTTTTTCCCATGCAGTGGGAAATTAGCCCTGCTATCGGACACCCCTGAGCATGTCAACATCTTACTCAAAAGCCTTGAATAATTCCCATTGCTACGGGAAAAAATGTAAACTCCTTAGCCTGACATTTGAGGCTTTTCCAGCCCTATTTTTGTTTTTTCACCCATACATATTTTCAAACTAGTAGGACTCTCCCCTTCTCCTGTGATTTTTCTGTACCCATCTTGGTGTCCTCTTTTTGTTTTGCAGGGAAATGTTCTCCCAGATCCATACTTTTCTTGAGGACCCATCACCATTGAGGTGACCCCTCATTTCCCTCCCGAATATTTCTTCCTCTGCACTTCCAGTAACATTTTTCTTACTCGCCGTTGGCTCTTATCACTTCCTGCCTTAGAGTGTAAGATCCCTGTGGGTTAGCTTTGTGTCTGGTTTTGTTTTTGTATTTTCACAAATATAGCAAGACTTTTTGAATTTTTTAAATGTTCAGTAACTTTTATTGATTTATTTTTGTTTGTTTTATTTTAATAGATTTAGGGGGTACAAGTTGAATTCTGTTATGTGTATATATCGTATAGTGGTGGACTTTTGGTGTACCCATGACCTGAGTAGTATACATTGTACTTCATAGGTAATTCTTCATCCCTCGCTCCCTCCCAACCACCCCTCATGTGAGTCTCCAGTGTCCATTATACCACACTATGTGCCCTTGTGTAGCCATAGTTTAGCTCTCACTTATAAGTGAGAACATGCAGCATTTATTTTTCTGTTCCTGAGTGACTTCACTAAGGATAATGGCCTCCAGTTCCATCCAAGTTACTGCAGATGCCTTTATTTCATTCTTTCTTATCACTGAGTAGTATTCCATCATATGTGTGTGTGTATATATGTGTATATATACACATATGTACTTATACACATACATATATATATGTGATATATATATATATACCACATCTTCTTTATCCACTCATCAGTTGATGGGCACTTAGGTCGATTCCATATCTTTGTGATTGTGAATTGTGCTGTAATAAACATGAGTGTAGGCATCTTTTTGATATAATGATTTCTTTTCCTCTGAGTAGGTACCCAGTAGTGTGATTGCAGGATCAAATGGTAGATCTACTTTTAGTTCTTTGAGAAATCTCTGTACCCATCTCCACAGAGTTTAAACTAATTTGCATTCCCACAACAGTGTATAAGTATTCCCTTTTCACCGCCTCCTTGCCAAAATCTATTTTTTTTATTTTTTAATAATGTCCATTCTAATTGAAGTAAGATGGCAACTTTTATTGAATTAACAGATATAAACATGACTCAGCATTGAGTCAAGATCTACTGATAGGGACGTCATTGATTATCTCTTTACCTGAAGTAAGAAATAGTCCAGAAGGTTTTTATTTTTTGTCCTTCCTTCCTTTCCTTTCTTTTTCATTTTTTTTGGTGGTAGCTGGGATATTGCACAAGGCCTAGAAGTGGAGACTGAGGGATAACTCAGGCTAAAGTTAGAGGGTTGTAAGATCAGGCAAATTATTATGAACATATGCCCAGGGGTTTATTGTAAAACTGAGTTTGCATTATCCAGCTTGTCTGATGCTTTTGCTAATGCTGCTTTATAACTGGCTTTATTTTAAGAACAATGGAATAAGTTTATGATGGTGAAAGTTCATATGATGAAAAGTTTACTCTGTCCAATTTAACTTTTATCTTTTAAATCATTTTTTTCCATATTAGAAATCTATTATTTAGTCCTACTGAGTATAATTGAAAAGCATTTAATCCTACAGGCTCTGCAAGGACAAATATCAAGTCAGCAGGTTGCTGTAGAGAAACTGAAAAAAACAGCTGAAGTGCTTTTAGATGCCAGGGGATCTTTACTTCCAGCCAAGAATGATATCCAGAAAACACTTGGTAAGATATTCATTGCCTTGTTTCCTGTCTCACAGGTGAATTCTAAATAAAGATGTTCTGATAGATAGGGAGAAAATGTTCACGACTATCTATTATGTCGTTTGTGATCGTTGTGGAATGGTGTTGCTGAATCTGGGAAAAGGCATGCCTTCTTTGACAAGTATATTAGAGTCTTAGGGGTGGGGCTATGTCTCGTGAAATGAGTATATTTAAATTTAAATTTTATATTTATAAAATGTAACAGAAACTCTTTATGTAATGTCCACCACAAGAAGTAGAACTTTACAAAATTCTCTTGGTTGATGGGATTGGGCAGAGGATAGACTTTCAACCTAGATAGACTTTCAAACCTAGAGATAGACTTTCAAAATAGACTTTCTGAGGGTCTTTATCAATAGTGGGAGTTTAAGGAGTTGAGAGATATGCTTTAAAGCAGTGCTTCTCTATGCTCTACAGGAAGTTTTTGAGTGGTCTCACTCAAACTTAGGGTCCCTGTTACCCCAATTCTTCAGTGATGCTAGAAATTTGTTAGTAGTTATAGTGATACTTTTGTGCCCTCTTGCATTAGGTGAATGTATTTCTTGAGAGAACTACTGGGTATTATTCTTTTTATCTACTCACAGTATTTAGTTTATGCTAAATGTACAATGGATTATCTCAGTGTTTTTTACTGTCTTATTGTATGTATTTTTGTATTTACTTTGCTGCTTTTCATAATATTTAATGTGTGGGTTGAGGTTATTATATATTTCTATGTGGGAATGTGTGAAATAAAAACCTTCACAGCAGATGATGAGACATATGTTTCACCCCAGACAGAGCATGAATTAAAATCTGGGTAGAAATTTTATATGAAGGGAAGGATGGAACTTTGCTTTTCTAAGACCACTCTGTAGAAGGGAAACGCTTTTTTTCATTCTTACAGACATCCAAACTTTTTTGATCATGTGTCCTTATCAAAAATGATTTTCAGCCTGTACCCTCAAATGTACACATATATATGCACATAAATTATATGTAATATTACTATACTATTATATTATATGTACTATAATTATAAAACACAAAAATATAGAATTTTAAAGTATAAGATGAAAATATGAATGAATTTCTAACATTGTTTCCCTGTCCCAATGTACCATCTTGTGTATCCATACTGGAGGCCATTGCTGTAAGGACCTACTTGGGTACAGGGATTTGAAGGAGAAAGACAGACTAATCTTACTTATATTTTTGTTATTTGAAGAAGCATTTTGACATTTTCCCATTGTTAAGTGTATACAGTTCCATTCTTAGTTTTTTAAAAGTCATTTGTTACATTATTTTAAGACATTAAAACTCTCTGGCACAATTTTCTAGGAATATGTGAAACTGTATTTAAGATATAGAGGAGTTTCTCCAAGATATATCTGACTTCTAAGTACACCAATGACTTTGAAAAAAATAACATTCTTACAGTAGATTTTTTGTACCTTTTCTAAAATAATTTTTAGAAAAAGAATTTACTTCAGTGACAATATTTTATCACTAAGAAGTATAGAATAAACAGTGTTTTCATTCAGACTGCTGTAACAAAAATACTTTAGACTGGGTTACTTAAACACCAAACGTTTATTTCTCATAGTTTTGGATGCTGGAAGGCTGAGATCTGGGTGCCAGTGTGGTCAGATTCCTGGTGAGGGCCTCCTCTTGGCTTACGGATGGCTTCTTTCTTGCTGTATCCCCACATGGTCGAGAGTGATGGAGAGAGATCATCTCTCTCACGTCTCTTCTTATAAGGACACTCATCCCATTCACAAGGGCTCCACCCTCAGGACCTCATTACCTCCTCAGAGAGATAGGAAAACCCTGTGGTTTTCCTCCTCTCTCATGCCATTCAGCACAACAAAGAACACTTCTATGAACAGATGTGTGGGGTGTTTTCCCCCCACTCCAAGCAATTCTCAAGTGGTTACCAGCTGGGGGTCCTGCAATTCAATTCTGATACTATCTGCCTGAAGTTAGCATCACATGCTAAAAGTTAAGGGCTCAGTGTCACAAGACTGCCCCCATTTCAGGGGCCAGTCACCAATCCTAGGTTGTGACCTATACTTTGGACTGATCAGCTATAAATCAGGGTTCCCATGACCCTTTTGGGTTCAATTAATTTGCTAAAGTAGCTCACAGAATTAGGGAAACACTTTAGTTACATTTACCCATTTATTATAAAGGATATTACAAAGGATACAGATGAATGGCCAGATGGAAGAGATGAGTAGGGTGAGGTATGGGAGAAGGGGAGCAGAGTTTCTGTGCCCTCTCTGAGCCACCCTCCAGACACTAACATTTGTTCGGCTATCTGGAAGTTCCCCGAGCCCAGTCCTTTATGGAGACATCATTACATAGGCATGACTGATTACGTCATTGACCATGGATATATTAACTCAGCTCTCAGATGCTCTACACTCCCTGGAGGTTAGGGGATGAGACTGAAAGTTCCAACACTCTTGATGACATGATTGCTTCCCCTGTCAACCAGCCCCCATCCTGAGACTGTCCAGGAGTCCACTGATCATTACCTGTTTAGAACAAAAGATGCTCCTATCACCCAGGAAATTCAAGGGATTTAGGAACTGTGTCAGATGCCCTTATTACTTAGGAAATCACAAAGGTCTTAGGAGCTCTGTGTCAGGAACTGTGTCAGGAACTGAGGTCAGAGACCTAATATTTCTTATTATATCATAATAGGACGCCTTCCAAAGGCCCCACTTCCAAATGCCATCACATTGGGGGTTAGGCTTCAACACACAAATTTGGGGGGACACAGACATTCAGTCCATAGCAAACAGTAGCACTTAAAGTGTGTTTGTTATATGACAATAGCCGACTTTGTTTGGAAAAATCACTTACCATGGCTAAACAGATCACAGAGTTGCCTAACTGAGTAGCAGCTAACCTGCCAATCTCCAGCTGCAATTCAGAGCATCTGCTCTTGTGACTTTAAAATTAGGGCTCATATTTGAACCCACTGCTTGTTTCCTCTGCTTATAGCATCTTGGTGCATGTTAAATGCCTTAGCCCTCCCCACAAACATTCTTGTGGGCTTCATTGTGTTTAGTCAGAGGAGCATGATTGTCTCTTTAAATCATCTAAACTTAACCTCTCAATTCAGTGAAAATTTGACCAGCTGTTTTCTCATGATGTAGCATTAAAATAATCTAAAAGAAATATTGTTTTGGTATATGGATTATGTTTCATGGACAAAACACAGCATGTAAGATATTTCTTTTATAGAGATGTTTCAAGTCACAACTTTCTCCTCTTGAAGCATTCTACAATGTTTCAGACTAAAGCATTCAGAAATAATTCAAATACTTTCTGAATTCTTGAACAATAGATGACGAATTAAATTCATGGTTAAAAAATTGTATTTCAGAGAGATGAATACATGAAAAACCATTGTTCTTTGAACTACTTATTGGTCTGCAATATAGAATGCAGGATGTTAAAATGTAGTCAAATGAAAACTAAGCCAGAAAGGGTTTTTTTTTTTTTTTTTTTTTACCATCTAAAATCTTTAGAAATGAAAGTAAAGCTTATCTCATATGAGATAGGTTAGTTAGCCTGTTAAGTTTATTTTTCCCTTTTTCCTGCTATTAAACTTTTAAATAAATTCAATTTTTGTCTATTTTAGAAGCAAATCTCAATTTTCTCTAAGTGGATTTTCATTATTTTCTCAATTCATTTGTATCTGCCAATTGCTGTGTATTTGAGTACTTTGCTTAAGTTGTGAAGGATGACAAAGCTTAGCATATGTGTATGAGGGAGGAAGAGAGGGAGAGTGATAATTTTTACATGTAAAAGTTAATTCTTGATAAATATAACAGTGTATTGTCTATTCAGGATAGCTGTGTATTGACTGTCACTTTTTTTTCCTCCAAATAGTTATCAATAAGGATGGCTAATTTGAAATGTTAGATTGAGAACCAATATTTATTCCAAAGGTTTGCTGTTTGGACTGCTCTTTCATCTAGGATAATTCAAATGTTTATGCATCCAAAAAATCTGGTTTCAAATGCAGTTATTATGATATACATAATATTTTTTTTAAGACTTCAATTTTTCATTTTCCATCAGGCTCTCTTCTTTCTTTACTTCTTAAGGTTTTAGGTGGTATCCTGATTATGCATTATGAGTTTATCATTTAAACTTTTTTCTGTTTTAAATTTTTGTGTAGAAAATTTTTGGTGTACCTTGGTGTATTTTTGAAAAGGAATAGGGCAAATAGAACTTGGGGTGGTTAACATTTCCTGATCTGTTTGGATTAGATGACATTGTTGGGAGATACGACGATCTGTCCAAGTCTGTTAATGAACGAAATGAAAAACTCCAGATAACCCTGACGCGTTCGCTGAGTGTGCAGGACGGCTTGGATGAAATGCTGGACTGGATGGGGAGTGTGGAAAGTTCTCTGAAAGAACAAGGCCAAGTGCCCTTAAACTCTGCTGCTCTTCAGGATATCATCAGTAAAAACATTGTAAGTGACTTTGTAAAAAGAAAAAAAATCCCACTTACAGTTAAAAAAAAAAACAGTTTTATAAGCTTAAAGAATAAGTAGATTTAAGATAAATCTAAGGATACAAAAAAAAAAAAAAAAAGATGTTTCCTGAATATAACAGTATGGGAAGTAGTGCTTGCAGGAAATAAAGTATATAAAACTGTTTTCCTGTAAAGAAGTATAGAAAAGGGTTTTGTGTACTTTTTCTTGAATATTATTCATTATGGAGGGCTTATACAGACATTGAGTCTTATCTTGTTTATCGTTGCTTCAGCCAGCTGCACATGAGGCTAATCAGATCAATCATGTTGTTGTCTGGCCTTTTAAAAATTAGGACCATGGCTAATCCCCAGGCTCCATTAGATCTTGGGGGTTTGCTGAGTAGCAGCAGCCTCCTGCTTCGTTCAGGCAACTAGCCAGCTGTTATCCACGCTCCCTTGAAGAGATTTGGGATGAGATTCCTCAAGGGACAGCTCAAACTTGTCATTCAGTTTCCACTGTTAACCCTCTTAGTCACAGGTGGTTCAAATTTATGTTGTTATGAGTAGTCATTTTTTTAAAAAATTCTGTCACATTATTTGTAAACATCGTTATAAAACATGTGCAATACTTGATTTGTTTCAGTTGTTGGAACAGGATATTGCAGGTCGTCAGAGCAGTATCAATGCCATGAGTGAAAAAGTAAAGAAATTTATGGAAACAACAGACCCATCCACCGCATCCTCACTGCAAGCCAAAATGAAGGACTTGTCTGTTCGGTTTGCGGAAGCAAGTCATAAACACAAAGAAAAACTTGCCAAAATGGAGGAGCTAAAAACCAAAGTAGAACTGTTTGAGAACCTCTCAGAAAAGCTCCAGACATTTTTGGAAACAAAAACTCAGGCTCTTACTGAAGTAGATGTGCCAGGAAAAGATGTTACTGAATTGTCTCAGCATATGCAGGTGTGTCTCCCTAAATCCTCATGACGCTGATCAAGTAGATTAACAGTTAAGACAAACTCATATGCTTATTGGCAGAATTATAATTAATTAGTAATTGTCATTTTAATTGCTTACAGATTAATGAAGATCTATGTTTTCTCTTTTTAAAAATCTCAAAACCCTATCTTCTCCTTTAAAGCCTTTGCTCATTGATTAGAAATAAATACTATTTATCACACATATCATAGATGGTAATGAGTATCATCTTATGTGCCAGAACCCACAAAGAGACAAAATATAGAATGCATTTTTAAATTAAATAAAGTTTACTGTATTCTCTTTCAAATAGCCTATCTGTGTTTAGTTATATTTAGAGTACTGATCATAGGCAGACTTATTCTTCTGTGAAATTCTGAATAGAGCTATTTTGATCCCTTACATATGTCTGGATGGAATGTCAGTTGAAGATCTAGCAACATCTGTATTGACTGAGTATCTAAATGCTTTGTAGGAATCAACTTCTGAATTCTTAGAACATAAGAAAGACCTTGAAGTTTTGCATAGTCTCCTGAAGGAGATATCCAGCCATGGCTTACCAGGTGATAAGGCTCTGGTTTTTGAAAAAACAAATAATTTGTCAAAGAAATTCAAAGAAATGGAGGATACCATCAAAGAAAAGTAAGCACCACTTAAAAAACTGTGTTTTCTTCTACTCGATACTAATTAGAATGAATTCCTTTTTTTTTTTTTTACTTATATAGATAACTGAAACAATTTTGAAAACTTAAGAATAAGCATACAGCTACTTTATAAGTATTTTTTGATAATTTTTTTGCTATTAAACTTAAGTATATTTGTTAAAATGTTTAAGAGGAAAATTCAATACTTCTTATATAAAGCAGAAAGCATTATATAAACAATGGTGGTGATAGTGTATTTCTGAAAATGATCTAAACTGGCTATATCTGAAGCCGTTAGCAAATATCACATTTTTATTTGCAAAGGCAGAAATAGCCTTGAAAGACAGCTCTTGTTTCTTTACTTTCTGAGCTGAATTCATAAACTAAGTGCAATTTCAGTGTGGCCTTTTTTATGTAATAGTTTATTTTTTAAAGAGTAGCAGATGAGACATGAGTCCATGAAAAAACAAGAAATAAGAGAATGAACCTAAGTTGAGCCAAAATGCTATACAGGGCCTTGTGACTTAACTTTTGTATTTTTAATCTTGTGTTGCTTTAGAATATACCTCAGATTTTCCTGGAGTTGATATAGAAGACCCCCAAGAGATAGAAAATAGTCATTTCTCTTTCAGCTAGTCTTCTTTCTTTATTCAAAATTCTCTACCTAAAACTTTTGAGTGATGTCTGTACTTCTCACAAAGCTGTATTTTCCATCATGTCATGGGATATTTGGTTCACATTGCCACAGAAATGTTCTTGGTTTCCTTAGGTAATCTCTAGGTTTTTTTCTTTCAAATGGGTCCAACTTTAGAACCATGTAGTCATCAGTAATCAGTCCCACTGTGGTGTATTCTTATTTGCCTATGTGTCTGCACACTTGCATGTGTGCACATGTCATCCACATGCTCCATGTGATTGTCCTTGTGGTGGTTTGCGTGCTGGGTGTGTATGCTCCCTCCGTGGTGCTCAGCGTGCAAAAAGATCCATATGGTTCATCATGGAGCTTCCTGAGTCTCTCCAGTCACTAGGTTACATCTCATTTTGGGAGACTTCAATCTGTACTCCCGAAGCACTCGTTTATCCGTCCATTAACATGCCTGTAGTGGCGTGTACAAACCACTAGGTGGCATTAGGTTTTTCTCAAGTCGGTGATTTGTAAATGTTTCCCTCTGGGTCTGTGCCTGCTGGCATTAAGCATCACATAAAGTAGACAGATCAAAGCTCATTGAATCTAAATAATGTTAAAACTGTTTATGTAGTCTTAGAGTTTATGTAACATTACAGAGTGCCATTACATATGGGTTACAGATTCTTGACTGCTGCTGTCTTTATCTGTGAACCTTGCCTGAGGAACAAAGAGTTATTTAGCCGATTTCACTTACCACCTATGATAGCTTTCCTCCTATATCAAAGGACTAGATTGCACGTGGAAGATGTTTTCTTAATATTAAGCCTGAGATGGGAATAAGAATTTATTTATTAGTAATTAGTCCTTTGGAGCATCTTCTTTCTGTGGCTTAAATTTTTATGACTTTTGTTATCTAGAAAAGAAGCTGTAACTTCTTGTCAAGAACAGTTGGATGTTTTCCAAGTCCATGTGAAATCATTGAAATCATGGATAAAAGAAACAACAGAAAGAGTTCCCATTGTGCAGCCTTCTTTTGGTGCAGAGGATTTAGGAAAATCTTTGGAAGAAACTAAGGTGAATGATTGTATCTAATACTAATTTTTCATTTGACTGTCAGTAACGAAAGGTTAAAAGACTAATGGTGATTTTCTTTGATCTAATATCTAATGTAAGTTAGATCCTCATCTATATACTGTATATTTTGTTGATCTTTGGAAATCATAACATGGGGTTAACTGGTCATTTGAGGAAGGACGTATACTTTCAGTTAATTTGCTTTTTTAAAAAAGATGTATTGAGTTGCTGACAGCTCTAGGATCCAAGTTTCTTTCCTTACTAAATCTCTACTTAGTTTCAGTTATTTTTGATACCATTTCTCATGATATTTAGTAAAAGATCTTTCTCTTCACTCAGCATTTTATGCTAGCTTGTAAAAGTCACTATAATCCATATTTGAAGATAGAAATTATTTGAATCTCCTGCATAAATAGTGCACAAGTATTTTGTTATCTGACTCAAGTTATGACACCTGTGACCAGTTATGGCAATTTTCCACTCCAAATTTGTGGAGGTGTATGTTTTTAAAAATTCATTGAAATTTTGATAACTAAAACACGCTATAAAGTAGAATTCTGAATTCCCATTTATTTTTAATGTTCCTAAGACATTTTGTTTTGTCCTGTAACTTGGCTGTGACCTACAGTTTTACAGACTTAACAGTTGACAGTTGCTTTGGAACCCGTAGCAGCTAGGAATAACCTTACTTCCACTGTGGCAAGGAGCAGAATGCAGAATGGGCCATACCCTACTTCTCACTGCTAACAGCGCTAACAGTCACCTGGCTGTGGGAACAAATAGGGATGGTGCCTTTTTCTTTCCTCAACTCCCCCCAAAATCAGGGCCCACAATTATTACAGCTTTAAGATATGTTTAAGAACTTGAGTTATAATGTACAACTTTGAAACTATTAAGAAGACTGAAAAATAATGTGTTTTTATATCTCAAGAAATTACAAGAAAAGTGGAGTTTAAAAACACCAGAGATTCAGAAAGTGAACAACAGTGGGATCTCACTATGTAACCTAATAAGTGCTGTGACTACCCCTGCAAAGGCAATAGCAGCAGTTAAATCAGGTATGTGCTTTATTTACGTTTTGGCAAAAACTATAAGAATCAGTCATGTTAATTTCATTTGTGTGTGTGTTTGTTATTTTTTAATTAATGCATAAAATAACCTCAGAAATAACGAAGTGAAAGTGACAAGAAAGATGGCATCTATAAATACACTAAAGCCTGCCATGGAAAAGTATCTGTACTAGTCAAATTTCAGATCCCTCTTATGTTTCCTTTTATTATAGACCACAATTAAAATGTAACCGAATTAATATATAAGAGTAAGGAGTGTTATATTGAGGTAGGGGGCAGATCAAATTCAAATTTATTTGTTTTTTACCTTAATGAAATGAGTATATTGAAATTCTATTTGAAATATTTCTATTCTCATTATAATCTTTAATGAAGAAATGAGTCTGGGCTCCTGGGAAAGAAGTGGGGGAAGGAAATGGCTCTTTTCTGCAGAGGGGCCCTCTCTTATTTTATTCCCATCCTCTTTATTCGGTATACTATTCCTAAAGAAAACAATTATTCAACATGTTGGCCAGCATATCTAAATCACAATCTAAGTCATGGTTGAGCCACTCTTCTCAACAAAACGGGAGAGTTGCATATAAATACTGATTCTAAAATTAAGTAAGTTGTGGGTATAGTTTTTAGTTTAAAACATGCAATATTAAATAAAAAAAAAACAAAAAAAACTCCGAGCATAGACAGAAGGCAGTCTCATATCTTTATTCTGAGAGTTCTGTGTATCCTCTGTGGTTTATCTAGTCCGATCAGGCCCCCAGCTGTCTCTATTGTGATACTCTTGTTCCAGCTGGGCCTTTCTCAACCAACCATTTATTCCACTCTATTAATCCCATTTCAGGGAATGCTCATATTATATATGGTGTGATGATTTCTCCTTTCTCTTCTAATCAGACTTCCTAAAGTGTCAAGTTGGTTTTTAATTTTAAGAAAAGGAGTTCTCTTGTGTTTTATTTATTTTAGCTCTTTATGTCCCCTTTATATTTGCAATATAAGTACCAAGTGGGTTTTTGTGTGTGTGTGTGTGTTTTTTGTTTGTTTGTTTCTTTTTTATTTCTTTGACTCTTGATAACTACCAAGCATGGTAGGAATTAGTCTTGAGCATCTATGGGGTATTTCCACTTCCATCTGAAATGCCATTGTGTGTGATTTTTTTTTAAAGGACAAAAGTTAAGTTTCAGATATTTAAATGTTTCTATTATATGTGTTTATACTTATTCTTGTGTGGTTGATTTGGGAAATGAGTTTGTGTTTTGAATAGGTAGCCAATGGGTTCTAGTATGAGAAAGTCTAATTGATTTTTTAAGATTCTGGTTATGAAAAGATCCCAACGCTAGATTGTAATAGATTAATAATAAAAGAGAAATATTAGTTGACTACTCACTGAGTAGTTCCTGTTTGCTAGACAGTGGGTCTTGAGTTCTCACAGTGGTCTTTAGTTCCCATAGTTAGGTATTGTTATTCCCATCGGTGTGGTTGATTAGTTTGTCCAGTCACATGGCTAGGAATTAGTGGGGCTGGAATTTAAATTCGGGTGCGTCACACACCAAGACTCAGGTACTTCTAACCACTGTGTGCGTGCTCTCTCTCTCTCTCTCTCTCTCTCTCAGCATTGCTGTAGTGTCAGTTTAGTAATAGAGTTGTTTGTTTTTTAACTTTTAGGTTTTTTTATGTCTTTAAAAAAATCATTCTGCCTCCATTAAACCCATGACAACACCGTGTAACTGCACCAGCCAATTTTCAATCCCTAAGTAAGACAGATGCTCCTTGGTTTGTCAGTGATTTATACTGTGTTCAACACTCTTCTATGTTGAGCACCTTCTGAGCTTCAGGACCTTTATCATTAAGATAACATTAGCAATAAAGCAACTTTGTCACAGATTTTTTTATGGATTAATATTTAATGATTAATTTATATTATAATAATATAAACATATTGAAACTCTAGTATTTAAGATGATGTTACTACTTTAAGAATAAATTTTACATAGAAGAGAGGATATAATTAAGGCCAGGCGCGGTGGCTCACGCCTATAATTCTAGTGCTCTGGGAGGCTAAGGCAGGAGGATTGCTTGAGGTCAGGAGTTCAAGACCAGCCTGAGCAAGAGCAAGACCCCGTCTCTACTAAAAATAGAAAAAATTAGCCCGGCATCGTGGCTCAAGCCTGTAGTCCCAGCTACTTGGGAGGCTGAGGCAGGAGAATCACCTGAGCCCAGGAGTTTGAGGTTGCTGTGAGCTGGGCTGACGCCACGGCACTCTAGCCCGGGCAACAGAGTGAGACTCTGTCTCAAAAAAAAAAAAAGAGAGAGGATATAGTTCATATTTAAATTTTAGATTTTCATTTGATTTTGAAGTTGAATCATTTTGTGTTTCCAAGTAGTAATAACATTTTTGAATGATTACTGTTTAATAGGATTTGATGTAATGCTATCTACTATTAATGTATAGAAATATATGGAGATCTACTATTACTTCAGTTTTAATATTTTTACAGGTGGAGTAGTAAATGGTGAAGGAACAGCTGCAAATACTCAGGAATTTTTGGCAAATAAAGGTAATAATAATTTTAATTGTTTATTGATTAATGTAACTTGATATTTTTTTGAGAGAGAAAACCTTCTTAGAGGCGACCAGTAGTTATATTTGAAATTTCAAACCTGAATTAAAATGGTATTTAATCTAATAGTCACAAATCTCTATAAATATCATTTATATGACATTCCATGCATTTTTGTTCATCTGAAATTAGTAAAAATCTAGTTCAGTTTGGCACTTGATTTTGTTTTCTTTTTTATTTGGTTAATTTGAGAAATTTTGTCAGTTGAGATAACATTATCTGACCTAATTTATTGAGTTTGGTGTCTGAGGAATTAGTAAGTAACATTTTGTCATTTGAGTTTTTTATTCCATTTAAAATACCTTTTTCCTTTCACTTGTATTATTCAATGTTATTGAATTATTTGTGATTAAATACATTATAAGGTGATCCAACCTTTTAATTCTAAAAAGTCTATGACTTTATTGTAGTAGGCTTAATAGTGACAAAATAAAAGAGTATACTATGTAAAACAAACTTTTATTTCTAGACCTCTGCTCCAAATGTCCTGAAAATGTGTCAGTATAACTTTTTTTTCTCCCTCTTAGGTATAACATCCATTAAAAAGGATATGACTGACATAAATCATGATTATGAAGATCTTGGCCTCTTACTCAAGGACAAAATAGCAGAATTGAATTCTAAACTCTCCAAATTGCAAAAAGCTCAGGAAGAATCAAGTGCAATGATGCAGTGGTTACAGAAAATGAACAAAACTGCAACAAAATGGCATGAGACACCCCCACCTACAGATACTGAAGCTGTGAAGACTCAGGTTGAGCAGAATAAGGTATATTCTATGGGGGAACCTACTGAAGACATGAAAGAAAACAGATTAGCATTCAAAACTGAGCCCTTGTGGTCAGCAGCTTTGTTCTGTTTTCTAGCTCTATAACCTTCAGCACAAAATTTGATAGTTTTGTTTAATGTGCCTTTGTGTAGAGATTGATGATAATAGTCACTTTTTTTTTTTGCATACCCACATTATGAAGATGAGCAAACTATTAGGTATAAGCAACTTTTACCACCTTTAAATCAGTTGAAGTCTGGGATATTAACCAGCCAACTATTGGAAAAGATTTATTTAAGGGCTAAAGTATTAGGGATCTGTTCTGTCTAGTGTAAAATAGGGTAACTAATGCCTTCCCTTTCTTTAATAGGCAACATTTCTTTCTATAGTTGTCAAGGTTGGGAGAATGGTTTTACATGGCGGCAATGACGGCAAAAATTTCTATAAGTAACCTGTAATTGAACTCTTATGTGTTGTCCAAAAAACTGCTTATTCACTAGTAGATTCTCAAATGCTAGCAGCCTTTATCAAGGCTGATTTTTTTTTATTAATTACAATCTTGATGCCATCTTGCTTTTTTCCAAAGTGGTTGCTTTGAAAATATGAAATTCTTCCTCAGTAATGGGGATGAGAGTCATTATCTCCGTAGGTAGAGTGCTCCTCTGTGGGATTTCTTTGTCACACAGTTGAAGACTGGCTGAGAAGAGGAAAGGAAAATAACTACTGAATCCACGTCCTCACCAGCTTGATCATTTAGCAGTGGATTTTTTCCTCTTTTGGTCATGCTAGAGAAAAAAAAATGCTGTATCATAATTGTGTTTTGGTCTTTTGCTGTTGGCACACTTTAATGTCGTTACTTTTTTTTTTTTCCTTGTTAGTCATTTGAAGCTGAACTGAAGCAAAATGTAAACAAAGTACAGGAGTTGAAAGACAAATTAACAGAACTATTGGAGGAGAACCCAGATACTCCTGAGGCCCCCAAATGGAAACAGATGTTGACAGAAATAGGTATGTTGTATTACTTACATGAAAGCCCTTGAACAGAAGCTCATTCATTCATTTTTCATTTGTATCACAATCTTTATCAGAAAACATCCAACAGCCTCACACGTTTTTGGATTTGCCTTAATGTTTGAGAATCTATTTTTTCCATATTTAAAGGTGTCATTTCAAATTATATTGTGCAGAGAACTGGCATAGCTTATGTTTATATGTATCTTATCTTAAGTTTTATATACTTATGTTTTATATCTTATCTTGTGTTTTTCTTGGTAAACACAGTAACTAAATTTATTTTTCTGAAGAAGGTAGATACTAGTTAGTAAAATGCTGTGCATTGAGTAACATTGTACTCATTAATGATTATTGACTTTTTTACTAGTTTTATGGTGCTTTGTGCTTTATTATTTTTTTAAAGTTTTATTATCTTTTTAGCTTAAATATTCCTTTCATTTACTTGTTTGGAAAAAGTAGGCTCCCTTCTTTATGGACTTATTCCTGGGACTGCTCCAGACCCATATTTTACTCTTGTCTTCTCTCTCCCAATCAGTATTAAAAAGTAGCCCATCACTGAAGACTGGTAGTTTTGATTCTTTACTAGAATTATCTTCCCACCTCTATACTGTGCCTGTACAAACTGCTCCTCACAGTTGCAGAATTTTCTTCACTAGCCCTATTGTCTTAAAATTTTTATAATGATGTGGAAAACTAGTATAAGAGAAGGAAAATAATTTTCCCTACTTCATAGTATTGTTTGGACAACTCAGTAAGTTAGTATGTGTATAGCTTAGATGAATAATACCAGGCACATAGTAAGTGCTATTTAGGTATATATTGTGATTATAATAATTATTTTACTTTCCATTGTTCTATTGTATTTATCTAAATATTGTCCTTCCTTTAGAGTCAGGTGTGCTGTGATAAATTTAGAAATCTGGAAGTATGTTTAAGTTTGAAAAAGGTTACTCTAAGGGATATTAATGTTCAAAGATATATTTAATGCAACTATAGAGACTCCTGTTGCATTGTAATTAATTTGGCCCTAATTGAGTGGCTCTCCCTTGGGATATCAGAATTACATGGGAAGAGTGTTATCAAGACATTTTAGAATAGGGGTAGGAATGAGGAATGTGCATTTTAAAAAAGCTTCCTGATGACTTTGATGTTTCTCTTTCCTGATTGATTGCTCTGATTGCATTATTTTGTTGTCGGATTACATTTGACTAGTACATGCCATATAGAATGATGTCAGTAGATAAGGTTTCAGGGATTAGGTGGTATGAAAATCATCCCTTTAGTGTATTATGCTAAGTGAAAAAAATCTCTCAAATCAACTAAACATAACCATCAATGAATATTTATTGAGCAACTAATGTATCCAAGTGCTGGACTAAGTGCTCTGAGCAATAACCCTTGGCTGCAGGGAGCGTGCAGTCTTGAGGGTGGTGAGAGCAGGAAAGACTTCCTCACAGAGGATAAGATCTGTTGGAATTATGAAGGGAGGGTAGGGTTGGGATATGTGACCAGGTGGTAGAGCATCTCAGACATGGGACCAGCGTGAGCAAAAAGCCTGTTTGGATGGTTATGATAGTATCAGCAGGGCTGGATTAGAGGATTCATCTCAAAGTACAGACTCTCCAAGATTAGTAGACTAGGGCCATCACTTCTTGGCCTTGTGGCTAAGATCAAGTGTGCAGTAGACTAGGGCCAGATTGCAGGAGGCCCTGAATGTCAGGCAAAAGTCTTCAGATTTTATCGTCTACGGGGTGAAGAGTTAGTTACTGAAGGATTTAAACAGGGAAGTGATGTGTTTAAAAGTGATCTTTCTTTGTAGGGAAATTATTTTAGAAACAAATGGTTAGCAGCTGAGAAACGCTAATAATGGAGAACCAGTTAGAGGACTGGTAGTCTAGATGTGTAGTTCTCAAAGCGTGCTCCTGGAACCAGCAGCAACAGCATCGCCTGGGAACTTTTTAGAAACACAGAATTTCAGACCCCACTCCAGACCTACTGAATCAGAAACTTTGTGGGTGGGGCCCAGCAGTGTGTGCCAAGGATGCCTCCAGGTGATTCTAATGCAGCTCAAGTCTGAGAACTGCTGGTTCAGGCAAAACATGGTGAGGTTAACTCATCACTTGGGGGGATCGTATTAAATTATCACATGTGCCCCCAAAATATGTACATCTATTATGTAGCAATAAAAAAGTTTTACAAAACAACATATGATGAGGGCCAAAATGGAATTAGAGCATAAGGAATGTAAAGGAGGGGCTTAAGGTTTTATGATCAAGAATATTAGAGAGTTAGGAAACTCATGAAAGAACATTCTGAATTATTGCATCTCAGTGGCACGAGAGAGATGATAACCTTTGAAAGAAAACTAAAAGTCAGAAAATCCACCAGTTTTGAGAGATCTAATAAATTTTATTTTTTCATGTTGAGTTTAAAGGGTTGGTAAGATTTCCTACTGTAACTTTCCAGCAGCTGGTTGTTAATGTGTGATTTGAATAGGAGAGAGTAATTGGGGCTAAATAGACAAATTTGGGAGCCATTTACCTAGACCTGATAACTGAAGATTTGATATTAAAGAAAAGAATTAATGTTCATTGTTGTAGTAGGTTAGTTATGCTTAAATAAACAGACTCTACAGGACTTCTAGAAGCAATGAGGGATCTCAGGATCCTGTTTGCTCTAAGGACTATTCCATATTCTACAATATCTTCTAAAATCAGATTCAAATTTGTTTTCCTTTTCTTATACTTCAGTTGACACACACTACCAGGTCCATAAAATCTGTATCATTCAATGCAATTAATTCTCTTAGGTTAGACCTTTATTTAACTAGGTAAGAAGAGTTATAAAAATGGAATGATAGCCATTACATATCATTTTGAATGATATCATACAGTCTTCCTAGATATATTCATATAAAATGCATAAAAACCAAACACCAGTTTCATCCTTTTTTCTTTCAGAGTCTAAGTGGCAAGAACTCAATCAATTAACAATTGATAGACAACAAAAGCTGGAAGAATCCTCCAATAACTTAACCCAATTCCAGACTATAGAGGCCCAGTTAAAACAGTGGCTTGTGGAAAAAGAACTGATGGTCAGTGTTCTTGGGCCCTTGTCAATTGACCCAAATATGCTGAACACGCAAAGGCAGCAGGTGCAGGTGAGTATTACCTAGTAACCTACCTCATGCACAGCAACTTGACTTAACAAATGTTTTCATTTTCATTATAAATACATTAGCTCTGGGCAGTGTGTGCGTTACCTGCTTTGAAGTATATTTGTAATGCTTCAGATGCCCATAAGGTACCATCCTGAGGTTATTGGGAAACCCTCAGAGAACTAAAGCTATGAGGCATCCCAGAGTAGTCCCCGTGAGCCTGTGAGTAGGCCAAGTCCTCCAATTATTTCAGTCATATCGTGGGTGGTACAGATCCTGTTAAAAAGGGCTTTCTTTGAAGTATTAATGTGATTAAGTAATTTTTTTATGAGAAGCTAGTATATGCTCTTTACTGTTCAGAAATTACTCCTTTGATGTTTTATTCATTTTGATTGTGGTAGTAGATAATGAAACTTGTAAAGCCCATGCAGTAGGGTCCTGAGAGGGAGAGAGACAGAATAAGAAGGGGACAAAGAATAAGGAAAGCAGAGGGGAACCCCGAAACCCAGTGCCTTAGTCAGATGTTCCTGTATTTACAAAGCAGAGAAATCCACAAGGGGAAAAAAAAAAATCATGAAATTTAAGTCAGGTGTAATAGCAAAAGCTCCGTTGTGGTTTCAGTTCGTTTTTCTTATGTTAGAGTACTGGCTTTAGAGCAGGGAGGCTAATTCTATAAGCTGAAAATACAAATAAGTCTTGGTAAGAGTCACATGTTCTGGTTCATATCCATAATATGAAGAGAATGAAAACAAAAGATAAAAATAAATATCTGGGGATAAGTAATTGCCTTTCATCTTGGTAGTCTCCCAGAAATAGATAGATAAAATATAGATAAAAATAGAAAATAAAAGATAGATAAAATATTATACTACAAGAAATTTTGGGATCATTCATTTTATAACAAGAGTCATGTTGAGCCTATACATTCTGAGCAGCATGATTTGTTGGCTAAAACCTTTATAATAAAGACCATAAACATCATTAAATCTTATGTTAAAAAACCTTTGTAAATCAATGCATCATGAATTAATATGTTCTATCACTATTATCTCTGTGGATTTTCTTTAAAGTAAAATGCTCCAGAGTAGTCCAAAAATCCTACAAAGAGAAAAAATTGAGTAGGAAAATACATATTTGGTGTTAGTGCAGTGTGAACTTGTCCAATAGCAGTGTTTTCCCTTTGTATATGCAAATTTGTTCATGAATTTTTGTTCCTTTTGCCCACATTACCAAAAATATTTATTCTATTCTTTTTTGCTTTTAGGAGAATGTCATTAGTTTAGACAAGATATTATCTCTGTAAAGCACTAGTATGCTTTGGATTTGTTTAAGTTAGTTATACTGCCCTTTAAATAAAAATTAGGAAAGTGGTAATTTAAAAAATAAAAACAAAAACTGGATAAATAATTACCATTTCTGTCTGTTTGGATACTTAAAGCTATGTTTTCTATAATCAATTATATAATAATTTGTGTGTTTGTCCTCATTACCTTAGATTCTGCTGCAAGAATTTGATACTCGGAAACCTCAGTATGAACAGCTAACAGCAGCTGGCCAGGGCATTCTGAGCAGACCTGGAGAAGACCCTTCTTTACATGGGATTGTGAAAGAGCAACTGGCAGCTGTGACCCAAAAATGGGACAGCCTAACAGGACAATTGAGTGACAGATGCGACTGGATTGACCAAGCCATTGTGAAAAGCACACAGTATCAAAGCCTCCTGAGAAGCCTTTCTGATCAACTGAGTGACTTCGATAATAAACTCAGCAGCAGTCTGGCCGTGAGCACGCACCCTGATGCTATGAACCAACAGTTGGAAACAGCCCAAAAAATGAAGCAGGAAATAGAGCAGGAAACGAAGCAGATAAAAGTGGCCCAGGCACTCTGTGAGGAATTGTCAGCGCTGGTGAAAGAAGAGTACTTAAAAGCAGAACTGAGTAGGCAACTAGATGGCATCTTAAAATCGTTTAAAGATATTGAACAAAAAGCAGGTTTGTCTTCTTTTAGTACACATATTTCCTGGTTCGAAATAGATACACATTGCCTATTTCCAAGCTGTTGCCAGTAATCCAGGACCCTAAAGAAATCCCCCACCCCCATTGAGAACATAAGTGAAGACGAGGCTGAACACAGGAGCACGAAGAGCAGTTTTGTGTTCACAGGCACGCACAGTGTCAGGGCAATTCTATGCAGATAATACAGAGATGCTCTGTTGGCAAAATCCACTTAATGGAGGCTCATTAAAATTTCAGGTATCCCAAATTGATTTTTAAAAGATGTAAACATTCTTGTGGCGTGCCGTAGTCTTATTTTCCCAGAAAAAAACCCCAAATGAGTAGTTATTGAAAAGGCTTTGTATCATTTTATCATCTGCTATTACTGTGACAATTCTGTCACAGAAAACTTGTCTAGAGAAATGTGTGAAAGAGAAGCGTCTGACACTATTTTCCTCTCTCACCTACTGCGGCCATCGTTCTGTGGCAGGCGTCCTATTTGTCAGAGGCAGCAGTAATGAGTTATTGGGATTCAGAAAGGCCTGACAAACAAAGGCACATTTTGTAGCTCTGTTTATTCTGTTGGAAAAGTAACACTAGGCCGGGCGCGGTGGCTCACACCTGTAACCCTAGCACTCTGGGAGGCTGAGGCGGGTGGATTGTTCGAGGTCAGGAGTTCGAGACCAGCCTGAGCAAGAGCGAGACCCGGTCTCTACTAAAAATAGAAAGAAATTATCTGGCCAACTAAAAATATATATAGAAAAAATTAGCCAGGCATGGTGGCGCATGCCTGTAGTCCCAGCTACTCGGGAGGCTGAGGCAGGAGGATTGCCTGAGCCCAGGAGTTTGAGGTTGCTGTGAGCTAGGCTGACAGCACTCACTCTAGCCTAGGCAACAGAGCGAGACTCTGTCTAAAAAAAAAAAAAAAGAAAGAAAGAAAGAAAGGAAAGTAACACTAGTGTCTAGGCCATGTACCTAGTAAATATTCAATTTATGTTTTTTGATTGATTGGATTTGTTTATTGATCACAGCAACTATTTCATACATCTTTGTTTAACATGATATTGATAATAAAAATGATAGGTTATTATCATTATTATTCGTAATGTATGAACACTTTCACGTGATAGGCATTAAGCTAAGAACTTTTCATTTAATCCTCACAACAGCTACTGTTAACATTGCTAGTTTACAATTGGGGAAATGAGCCTAAGAGGTTTAGTCATTTTCCCAGGGTCTTCCAGCTCTGAAGAGGTGAAGCCAGGATACAAACTCATGCAGTTCTTATATGCTACGTTATGTGGCCTCCATGATATGTAAAAGTCATAGAAGTGCAAAAGTCCTATTGATAAGAGATGGATTATTTATCAATATAACCTAGAACTTTGTAGTTGTCACTTTCTCACACTGGAGTGGAGAAGACACTAGCACAGCAGGCTATGTGTGATGTGACTGCACCCTGCACCTTTATGCATTTTTACTTATTCCCATAGTCTTTGTTTTCCCCTCTCATCTGTTTCCTGCTTCTTGACTTGTCTGTCTCTTTTCTTTTTGTTGTGCCTGCCTCTTGCTTCTTTTTCCCCTTTGTCAATGACTTAAGCACACTTGCAGTTCCTACAGTCAGTGGTAAAAGCCCTTGCTTTCAGATAATTCCAGACATTCATTTAGAGATTTTTCTTTTGACTTTTCATAGATTAGATTAACATTTTGATGTAAAATGAACATATCTGTAATTTCATTTTTAGAGAACCACGTCCAGCACCTTCAGTCAGCCTGTGCAAGCTCTCATCAATTTCAGCAAATGTCCAGAGATTTTCAGGCTTGGCTGGATACGAAGAAAGAAGAGCAAAACAAGTCTCGTCCAATATCAGCCAAACTTGATGTCTTAGAGTCATTAATCAAAGATCAGAAGGACTTTAGTAAAACCTTGACGGCCCAGTCTAATATTTATGAAAAAACCATTGCAGAAGGTGAAAATCTGTTATTAAAAACACAAGGATCTGAGAAGGCAGCCTTACAGTTACAGCTTAACACGATTAAAACCAACTGGGATGGATTTAATAAGCAGGTGAAAGAAAGAGAAGACAAGTTAAAAGATTCATTGGAAAAAGCCCTCAAGTATAAAGAGCATGTGGAGACTCTCCGGCCGTGGATAGACAAATGTCAGAACGACCTGGAGGAAATAAAATTTTGCTTGGATCCTGCTGAAACGGAGAATTCTATTGCCAAGTTAAAGTCTCTGCAGAAGGAAATGGACCAACACTTTGGTATGGTAGAATTACTGAACAACACAGCCAATAGCCTGCTCAGTGTCTGTGAGATAGACAAAGAGGTTGTTACAGATGAGAATAAATCACTGATCCAGAAGGTAGACATGGTCACTGAACAACTTCACAGTAAGAAATTCTCTTTGGAGAATATGGCTCAGAAGTTTAAGGAATTTCAAGAAGTTTCCAAAGAAGCTCAAAGGCAGCTTCAGTGTGCAAAGGAACAGCTGGACATCCATGATTCCCTAGGACCCCAGGCTTACAGTAACAAAAACCTGACCATGTTGCAGACTCAGCAGAAATCACTGCAGACCTTGAAGCCCCAGGTAGATTTGGCCAAAAGACTTGCACAGGACCTTGTGGTGGAAACCTCAGACTCAAAGGGAACCTCTGATATTTTGTTACAAGCAGAAACTTTATCTCAAGAGCATAATGCAGTAAGTCAGCAGGTTGATGAAAAGTGTTCATTCTTAGAAACCAAGCTTCAAGGCATTGGGCATTTCCAGAATACCATCCGAGAAATGTTTTCTCAGTTTGCAGAGTTTGATGATGAACTGGATAGCATGGCTCCGGTAGGGAGAGATGTAGAAACATTGCAAAAGCAAAAGGAGGCTATAAAAGCTTTTCTGAAGAAACTAGAAGCCCTCATAGCAAGCAACGACAATGCCAATAAAACCTGCAAGATGATGCTGGCCACAGAAGAAACATCTCCTGACCTCGTTGGAATCAAAAGGGACTTGGAGGCTTTAAGCAAACAATGCAACAAGTTACTGGACCGAGCCCAAGCCAGAGAAGAGCAGGTTGAAGGGACAATTGAGCGTCTTGAAGAATTCTACAGCAAATTGAAAGACTTTTCTACTCTGCTTCAGAAAGCTGAAGAACATGAAGAGTCACAAGGTCCCGTTGGTATGGAAACGGAGACAATTAATCAGCAGCTCGATGTCTTCAAGGTAGGTAATTCTTCGTTTTTGCCAAGTGTGTTTGTTGTAAAAGAAATTTCTAATTGTATACAGAAAGGAGATTGCGTATTTTGTAGAACCTTCTAATATGACCGTCACACAGTATTTGAGCCTGAATGAGCATATAGGGGGTAACATCCAGAAATGTTGGGCAGTTTCAGGCTTACTGGGTGATTTCAGCCCTCATGGGATAAGGCCTGAGATAACATCATGAGGTCAGAAGCGTGTTTGATAAGTTTCCAGGCAAGCCTGAAACTGACATCACGGAGTCTGTGTCTGATGTCATTCACAACTGCCAGCTGTAGTGACGAGAGCTGTGCTTTGACCCCGCAGCAGATGTTCTTCTCCCAGCATTTTTAAGACACATTGACTGCCACACAAAAAAATCAGAAACTTTTCCCTGGGGCCACAGTGTTTTATTACGACAAAAATGGAATAAAAACTTCGAGTATAATTTAAAGGTAAATGTAAACAGAAAAATGAAATTTATTGACTTCATTTAATCCATTTTTTAAGAATTAAATTGTCAATATTAATTGTAACAATAAGAATGTCAACAAGTAAGATTTTAAATATGCTTCACGTGGCCCAAGGGTCAAAACTAGAGTGAATTAAATACAACTTTCATGGCAGTCAATGTGTTAAATCATGAATTATTATTATCTTTTCCTGCCCTTTCTCTAGTTTCTAGAGTCTTCTCATCCTTCTTAATTTAATTTCTTCTACAAACTTTTTTCTTCTAAAAGCTCATATTTTTAAAGGCAGTGTGGAGTTCCATGTTGTAATCCTGGTTTCACAAAACAAAGATCTTGGGCTCATGCCCTAGAGTTATTAGGAGTAAATTATTTTTGATTGGCCTGTATAAACTCCTCACTGCCAAGAAATGGCTGCTACTTGATAGCGCTCAGTAACACTTAATGAAAGGAACATTAGATAAAAATGGTGGGCCAGTTTCAGTGTGGTTGGATTTGGCCTTATTTATGATAGTGAGAGCAGAAGTTGCATCTTTACAGAAGAAAAAGATAGGTTCATCTGTAGAGACAGAGGGTCCTCAGTATCAAGAGGGTCCTATTTGCTACATAGGACTGGTATAAACCGTTGGGGTTGCCAAGGCCCCTGTTTTGTTGTATGAGGTGTGTTTTACTGGTGAAGGTATATTGTACCATTAGCACATAAAGGATAAACTAAGACCAAATAAAAACAGAATCGGTAAAACTACAAACTGTTTCCATGAGAAATGAATATAAATCAAATGGACTTCCAAATTTTATGCTGTTGTATTTGATATACTGTTTGCTTTGTTCATCTTTAATAATGTTATTTAGGTGACTGAATTTTGAAAAGTAACTTCTTTTTCTTGGTATTATTGTTATTGTTATGGTTATTTCATAATTATTAAATGGCTTTGAAGCCTATTTTCTTCAAGGCTAAAAAATCTATGATTCTTTAGATCTTGATTTTTTTTTTTTTTTTTTTTTGAGACAGAGTCTCACTCTGTTGCCCTGGGTAGAGTGCAGTGGCGTCATCATAGCTCACTGTGACCTTAAACTCCTGGGCTCAAGTGATCCTCTTGCCTCAGCCTCCTAAGTAGCTGGGACTGCAGGTGCCAGCCACCCTGCCTGGCTAATTTTTTCCATTTTTGGTAGAGACAGAATCTCCCTCTTGCTTAGGCTAGTCTCAAACTCCTGACCTCAAGCGATTCTCCTGCCTTGGCCTCCCAGAATGCTGGAATGAGGCATGAGCCACCATGCCCAGCCTAGATCTTACTTCTTGAAGGTGAAGGAAACTACCTTACCTTTGATCTTACTTCCTTCATTACTGTTAAATTTTCATATTTTTGACTTGCAAAATAAAGATTTTTGAGCAAATCCTTTATTAGAAGAACATAGTTCTGAGGCAATTGCTGCTTCAAAGACAGAGAGATCTTGTGAGTGACTCTTCCTTCATCAATAAAGTTTGAAATTTTCTATGAAACCCTGACAAACCTTTAAAGCTTAAATGACAGTAATCAAGCAGTCTTTGTACTAATGAAATTTAACCATGTTAAGTGCTTTTATGAAACATTATGATTTCTCTAGTTTTCTGTGAATTTGTGTGGAGAAAAGGGTACGCCTTTATTTCTCTTCGCTGCTTCAACTACTTGTAAGAAAATGGGGAAAAGTAATAATGTTGATGCTGTTACTTGTGGATGCTTTCCCTTTGTGTTCACAAGCATGAGTATAGTGAAGAAAATGTGGCTCTTCATGTGGAGAGTTGAAATAAGAGAAAGCAAGAGCTAGGAGGAGCTTTCTCACCATTGCATTGGAAGTGTTTTGCAAACTGTTATAAAAAGCACCAAATAAGCAACATCACCATTAATAGCTACAGAAATTATCTTATTTGATTATGAAGAAAAACAGAGTGATCATTTGTCCTAAAAGAAGCCACTTAGCATGCTGTGTTTGTTTGTTATTCTGATTACTTAGAAGGAGTTAATTGATTTCATTGAAGTTCAGCAATAAAGAGTATCATGACATACTGTTAGTGTCTGGAAACCCAGTGACTTCAAAACAACTTTTTTTCCAGTGGACAAATCTGCACGTAATATAGTCCAGTGCCACAGGTAAAAAAAGAACAAGAATATGATGGTAAATAAAGATGGTAGCTTACAAAACCAGTAATTCTATTTATTTGTGTATCTATTCTAAAAAATAGTGATTACAACAATTAACATTTATTGTGGGCCGACTATGTGTCAGGCACTATTTTAAACTCTCTGGCATTAATCCTGTTAACAGTCATAAGAAGTAGATGCTATTACTAGTCCCCAGCTTAATGTGAAAAAGCCAAGGTCCTGGGAGACTAAGTGACTTGCCCAGGGTCTCGCAGGTAGTAAGTGTCAGAACCTGAATGTTTTGACGGAAATAATGCAATGCTTTGTGTCAACTTTATTCATCATGTTTCACTTCTGATATTTTCTCTGGGAAATTTTCAAATCATCATTGCCGTAGCCTGATTTGGGCAGCCTGAATAACCATCCAGTGTTCACCTTAATCTAAAACGCCAGCAACACTCACTTAAGGGAAGTGTTCTATAAAACTGGATGCTATGACAAATGTGAGACAAACGTGTGTAGAACTGTCTTAGAAACTGATGTTATGTGGATGCTGTGGTGATCATGATGATGATGATGAGGGTGAGGATGATGACAGTGATTATCGTACTGCTACTACTGAGACAGAACCAAACATTTCATTGTCTTAGTGATTGTATCTTTCTTGATTAAAGCAGTCAATTAAGTTGCTTAACATTCAGAACTTAATTTAGTTTTTTTTGGGCCTTAGACTTTTGTTAAACTAAAAATATATTGAGAAAGTTTTTTTTTTATTTTTTGAGTGGAATAATTTGAGTGAAAAAGTGAAAAAGCTAGTTGTAATTTCTAAAAATGTAACAGAAAAGAAGAGGGAAGGGTTTCTTTTCATTATCGACTTTGAAATATAATCCAGTTTGACATTAATCTATCTGGTAGCTTCAGTTTAACCTAATGTGACAGATAAAATTCTATAATAGTTTCTTTTTAATACAAAATAAACTGCCTTCTGAGCAGGACTGAAACTTAATAATAGCTATTTCCCAGTTACTCAGTAGGGGGTGCTTTATACTCAGTGGGAGCTTAATAGATTATTTAAACCAGGTAAGACAGACTTCCCTGAGTCCATTTCTTTCCCCTAAAATTTAACCTGAGAAATAGCTATTAATATTTACTTCAGGTTTCCTTGAAAGGACAAAATTCATGTTTAAGATACCAACCCAAACATAATGATTAAAAACAAATGCTATTCTGAACCAAATGTCTCAACTCATTCTCGGTAAAAACTATTCTGAAATTTTGAAAATAGATTGGTGTTACCTTTTGTGTTAGTTAGCTTCAAGTTTTTTTTAACTATTTTGACTGTATAAGTTCTGTTGTTACATACGTTTTCCTATTTCTAAATACTAATCATTGGACTAATATGTCTGAAGAGTGGGGTATTTTCTATGCTGTTGGTAAGTCAGAGAACCATTTTTCTATTTATACTTCTCTAGTTGTAATTTAATTACAATTAAATTCTATGTATACTGTCATAAATTGGTAGATTGACTAGCAGAGCGATTGTGTGTATCTCTAGGCAGGAGGGAAAAAAGCCCCTTTGGTGTTCGCCCTATCCCTGAATTTAGATTTAAATTCAAATCTAAAGTACATTATTAAGTAACATTAATATTTCCACGTTTTTATTTATCAAAGACATGTGTACAGGGACACATCCCAGTAATTTCCATGATGTCATTAACAGCCAATCAGGTCTTCTGATCATCATGAAGGAATGATTATCACCATATTGAATTGATTTAATTTCAATAAAGATCAAAGAACCTTGATGTTTTAGTGAATATATATAGTCACATCCTAGCTAAATCTGTTCCCCTCCCCACCTCTATGTAGGCTGTGTAGGTTAAAAAAAAGTCTTACCTCAGAACCTGCTTACTGTTTATTTCTGGCCTCTCTGTTCCTGCCCCAATTATAATTCATTTTGTCCCCACAAATGAACACATCTCCAGTGCAAGTCTTTCTGAACTGAAGATTTCTTTTTATTTGCACAATGGAGATAGCATTATAGCATTACATATTACATAGAGCAGAGGATTTTTAAGCCAAGTTGAAATCAGAGACAAGAACCAGAACACATGCCTAATTATACTGTAATAAATTTTCTCTGGTCCAGGTGAACGCATTGTTTAATCCAGGTATCATTACTTGAATATTGGGTAAGCTAAAATGCCAAGTATCATGGGTCTAAAGAAGCCAGGTGGTTTGAACACAAATTTCTCATTAAGGTATTTATTAAATTATCCAAAAACAACCTCTGTGAGGTCCCCATAGTTTTAAAGATAAAATTAAACTATTCAGGCCGGGCGCGGTGGCTCACGCCTGTAATCCTAGCACTCTGGGAGGCCGAGGCGGGTGGATCGCTCAAGGTCAGGAGTTCGAGACCAGCCTGAGCAAGAGCGAGACCCTGTCTCTACTAAAAAAAATAGAAAGAAATTATCTGGCCAACTAAAATATATATAGAAAAAAAAAAAAATTAGCCGGGCATGGTGGCTCATGCCTGTAGTCCCAGCTACTCGGGAGGCTGAGGCAGGAGGATTGCTTGAGCCCAGGAGTTTGAGGTTGCTGTGAGCTAGGCTGACGCCACGGCACTCACTCTAGCCTGGGCAACAAAGCGAGACTCTGTCTCAAAAAAAAAAAAAAAAAAAAAAAATTAAACTATTCAAAGAATATTTTAATAGTAGTTTGTAAGTGTATTCATGTTGTTATATAAAGGTCAGTGACTAATTGTTCTCCATTTTTGTTGAGAACAGGGAAATTAGATAAAGCTGTTGCAGAAGAGGTTTTCGTTAGGGAAAATTTCTTAATAGACTGGATTTTTGTTAATGGGATTACATTAGCAAAGGGGTTGCATGATCCCTTCCTCTGGTATTTTTAAAGGTGAAAACATTTTCACTATAGAAACTGTAACTAGATGCGTGGGCTTTTATGGGAAGGTCACATTATTTAACAGCCCACATCAAGGTGACATTTAAGATTTTTAGGAAGAAAGAATACCCCATCTGCTGGGCAAAAGAGAAACCCTGACAAAACAGAGACCACACCTAGCTGTTAAGAGTTGGAGCTGATCTGCTGTGTGGTATTATTAATACCTCATATTCTCACCCACACAAACTAGGCATAGTTTGGATGGATGCCCTCTTTGCTACATTACACGAGGAATGTACCATACATACTTCTCTGAAAGGATTGTCAAAAGGGAACTTGGCAACATGGGTTCTCTTTCCAGTTTTGCTGCTGACTCATGCTGTGACCCTTTATGTCACTTAGCCCCTCTTAACTTCTGTTGCTTCATTTAAGATTGGAAAATTAAAGTAGGTTCTTTTGAAGATAGTTCCAGCCAGAGATTTTTTATAACATAGGATATTTCGGTGGTAGTTGTGTTGTTTTGCTTTTAACTGGATAAACCTATATCACCATTTTAAAGTGGTTCAAAAACAAGAGCCAAACTGTAGTTTCTACTGTCATTATCATAGGCCTCCCTTAGGTAAAGAGACACCTCTATAATTTGTTTTACTAATGTGGAAAGTTGCTTAAAGGTGTGTTTGTGTGTGTGAGAGAGAGAGAGACACAAGAATTTGCTTTGTAGTAGGAAATTATACATTGGCTTCTTGATAAGAAAATTTGACTTGTCAAGTAAATGTTACTTTTTAAATGTTTAGGTCTCTTATCATTCATTAAATATCAGCATAGGAGAGGTAAATGTTGCTATTGTAAATTAAGTGAAAATCTTTGGGAGCTGCTTAAGAATTGGGATACCTCCAAAATGTCTGTACTCACATGTCCTATTTCTGATATTTTAATTGTCTTAATTGCAAGATTAGTTTATGTCTTTTGTCAGTGTTTTAATACAAAAAGTATTTTTCAGATTTTGTTTCGTTTTTGTTTCTCTGAAGGAAATTGCCTGGGGTCAGTAACGTGTGCATTTGTTTTGCTTGCTGGATGGCTTTTAAAAAAAAATTTGAACTTTTAGACATTATATACCTGTATTAAAATATATGAAATATGTATATATTTCAATTAATAAGGTTTATATATAGAATCATCTTCTGTTACACAGAATACTTTTTATCCACTGTCACCTGGAAAACCTCATTGAAGATTTGGGAAAGGCATAGTCTTAGTATTGTAGTAACTTATAGGAAGAATAAAGATACTAACTTCACACCAAGATAAAGTCCCATCAGAATGTTACTGAATCTATTAAATGTTTCTAAATTTGTTTACTTTTGTGGTTGGGTCTGAATATTCTACTTTTTTTTAAATATAAACTATATTTCTGTGATATAAATAGCTATTGCGTATTCACCTGATGAATATCCTTGAAAACCCTCTAGTCATTTATGTGAGGAAGTTTATCAGTTTGAAAAGTAAAAATAAGGGATGCTTTTAGTTTTCGTTAGCCAATAGCTTATCTATTTTAGAAAGAACAATAGAAATTGTTGCTCTTATGGCCTGTTTACGTACTTGTGGCACAAAACACATATTTCTTGTTTGACTTCTAATCCAGATTTTAAGAGATATTGGGCCAGGAAGGTACTTTTGTTAGTTTTCATGGTTAATACTGCATTTATTTACACAGACACTTGCCACTTAACTACACATTGGAACTTAATACCTCCAGTCTTTCAACTCTAAAAAATCCAGGTTTTAATCGATAGAATTAGTCTTTAATTTTTCTGTGAAGTGAATTGTTGCACTTAGTGGTCAGATTTTTCAGGAACTTTCCTTTTTAAAGATTTAATTAAACTTTAGGAATGTAAAATGAGAAAATGGTATTATTTTGCTTATAATTCAGTTAGTATTTGTACTCTTTTCCCAAATCATCTGCTTTAGTAGATAATTTAGCTGAACTATATCTAGTAGGCTATGTAAAGTAAGTAAAATTACATTTTGAAAACATTTAGCGTTATGACTTCTGTATATATGAAATAATAATGTTGGCAATTTTTCAGGAAAACTTTGCTCATATTCATGTTATATTTCTCTCATTGTGAAAAAGTGAGAGATTTGGATATGATTAATATTTAACAGAGTTTAATATATTTTGATTTTATTAATATTAGAGACTATGACATTATAGTAGCTGTATAAACCAAATTTGGGAGGAAAAGATAAACCAATTCAATTCTGCTCTCTATATAAGTCCTTGTATGTTATCCAGATAAGACTTTGGAATGTGATTTCAAGTAACAAAGATACATGTACATTATCATCATAAATTCCAATATAATGGCACACATTTTAACTTGAATCAGAATATAAGAAGTTGAAATCAGTTTAATAAAATAAGAATTCAGTTGTTAAATAAATGGCACATAGGTAAACAATTATAATCTACCTTTTTCCAGAGCACTCCTCACTTCCAAACTGCATTGTGCCCATTTTCCCATTCACACTCCCGCTCTACTGTGAGTTGTGTAGGGACAGCGGTGGCTGTGTCCCTGTGCACCATCATTCACCCAGTGCTTACCATGGTGTTTGGCAGACAGTGAGCACTATTTGTTGAATGTTGAATTTATGAATGGATTATCCATGCAGTTTAAAAAACGTACTGCCCACCTCAAATGTGAGGTTACATGTGGCTCTTCGTAGCTTTTCATAAGGCTAGAATAATATTGTGTTAATGATTCAGAGTTACAGTCTACAGTGGACTGAATTAGAGCCATTCTTTCTCATGAAGAGTTCTGTAAGGATCTTCACATGTTCAGAGAAAGGCACTCATACAGATTTCGTGAAAACTTTATTATTAATATCACCCTGAATAAGTGGCTTTCGAGGTTTCATGTCAAGATAGTGGCAGTTGGGAATATGACCCCTGGTCTCTACTACTTCTCAGCCTAGTACATACTCCATTGCTCAAGCATAGCCACTATGTGCATGTTTTTCTTTCTTTTAGTATCAGTGCCTCATTACAGCCTATGTGCTCAAACACCACAGAATCAGGTACTTGTTGAAATATTTCACTTCTTGACCATGAAAAATGGGCATTGATTCTGTGGTGTTGATGGGTATTTTTATATCTTTTTTTTTATACCTAGCCATATATATATTAATAATATACACACACTATATGTGTATATATATTTTTCAACTTAATCATGGCCACCTACTGAGTGGCATCTAACGATTGCTAAATGGATGAATTACCTAAAAAGAGTTCTGGTTATGAAAAGATTTTTTTTAAAGGTGTAGCCCTTGGGTTTATAAAAATAATTTTGAGATAATGTTTTCTCATTAAAGGTACAGAAGTTTCCTCCTACATCTTTTATGTAAAATGATCAGAGAAAGTATAAGATTGTTTTTACTAGAACTGCCTTCTTCATTTGGGGTCAGCACAGTTTGGTTCTTGTTCAAACAATCATTGTGTGAGATTGAAAAAAAGACCA
Source organism: Eulemur rufifrons (assembly GCF_041146395.1). Taxonomy (NCBI): domain Eukaryota; kingdom Metazoa; phylum Chordata; class Mammalia; order Primates; family Lemuridae; genus Eulemur; species Eulemur rufifrons. The sequence continues at coordinate 23,646,399 of NC_090997.1, read as the reverse complement.
TCTACCTTGATTTGTAAGCCTGCCTGCTACTCTGGCAATGTTGCTTATTTCATAAAATAAAGAATGGATAGATTTTATTTAAATAAAGCTATTAATTTCTCCCACAAAGGCTAAGAGTTGGCTTACTGAGTTTATTTCCAAACTATTTTTTAAAGGATGTTGGTTCAATAGGTAAACATTGTGGATGTGATTTTGTTTATTAAATATCCCCAGTGAGTTACTACCCTTGATCTTTGCCTGGGCCTTGCATTAACCTCAAGAGGACTGCATGGTATTAGTAACTACAAATATTCATGTCAGCAGTGCTCAGAGCACCGTGATGGTAGGAATAATTTACTCTGGAGAACAGTTAGATTTGAACTTGGACTTTCAAAGGGAATGACAAAACTCTCTCAACTTCAAAGTGATCTGCATTGTGCATCGCAGATACTGCTTAAACAACACAGATACTGCTTAAACAACAGACTCTTCAGTGTAAGGGAGTGTGCTTTCAACTGAGCGTAGGGACCTGTGTAGCTCTCCTTTTCCCATTTAGTATTCAAATGAGCGCAGTCTGCGGTCGTTGACAAAATGATTTCCTCGCGGAGCTCCCGGTGTCAGGTTCTGCCTCCGCAAGCCCTTCGGATCCCTTCCCGTGTGGAAGCAGGCGGTGGGGTTTCAGCGATCTCTGAACCCGAGCTGCCTCTCTCCCCAGTTGCCGGACTCGGCCTGCTTTGCGCTGATGTCACCGCCAGGCTGTTGCACGGCAGCCTTTCGGCTTCGAGGTACCTCCCCCTGAAACCGCTCGGCGGCTCCGGGGAAGAGGCGAGGAGTCAGAGAAAAGATGACTGCGAAGTTAAGTCACCGGAGGGCGTAGCACCGAAGTGATAAGAGAGAGCCGCGCGGGTCCGGGGCGCCCTGCGGGCCCAGGCACGTAGCAGATGTTGCCCGAGGAGAGAGGGCGTTGCTGGAAGCGCCCAGGCTGGAGAGGATGCCCGCCGGGGACCACGCTGCCCTGAGGAGCCGGGGACAGCGCAGGAGCTCCCTGCTGGAGTTCCCTTTCGGCCGCCTCCACCGCCGCCTCTGTCTCTCTCCAGCTCCAGCTGAAATGAAGGCCAAATTGCGGCCGCAGCAGTTGGTCAGTTTCAAAGGCTAGTGTAGTCTCTTGGTTTTCATCTGAATGTGAATTACGCTGCCTGTGCCTTAGAGGAAACCGCGGAGCTCTTCGTGGCTGCAATTGCTTCAGGTGGAGTAAGCCTTCTTAAGGAGGATCAGATAAGAATCTTTGGAAATGACTTTTTTTTTTTTTTAAAGGGAAGCTTAATAGTACACCATGCTTTCTGTTTACTTTAAACGGTTGCTGGATTGTACTGCCCTGGCTTGTCCAAAAGTCTAATTTTTTTTTTTTTTTCCTTTGGGTAGTTCTGAATTGCCTTGAAGAAGCTTAATATGGGAAGAAAACCTGCCTTTTGAATCAAGATTATTTATAGCTACTCACCCCCTAAGAAAAAGTAAAAGAAAATTTTAACTTTCTTACAACATTAGACTTATTTTTCTCTGAAGATTTGTTCTGTGCCTTGATCTGGACAATACACGGTCCCTGTGTTTGCCTTTTAAGTTTCTGAAGCATGGTTTATTTATAAAGGAG